>NC_087358.1:35755061-36103395 GCF_030014295.1 Loxodonta africana | reverse complement strand
GGCATCAATTATAAGTGTTTATGTACAAATTGACAGCTATAGGTTCTAAAATATTTCTCTTGTTTCATGTGTCAGAATCTTTTTGGCCTTTTAAGGTTGTCTTCTTTTGTGTGTGTGTTTCCATGTTTACAAGCCCCTGGCTGTTAATATCGTTAAATTTTACTCATCTGACAGGAAGAAGGATTTTGAAATCATTGTTAGGCAAAGAAACATTAAAAAAATCAGAAAAAAAAACTTTCCACATTTAATCTGTTAAACAATGGCAAATTTCTTATGAATCAGTGATACTGTAATTGAACTGCAGACATTTTTAGAGCAAGCTTGCTTTGGCTTTTTCACCCTCCGATTTGGAATCTGCTCACAGTACTGCCAGCTTAACCAAAAAGGATTAACTCTCATATCCAACTGAGAACACAGATAATTCTCAGTAATTGGTAAAAAATGAAGATGAATGGGGCTGAGAGATAAGGAGCAATTAGCTCATCAGCAGTTACAGCTGTGCACTCAATCCGGATCCATCTCTTGAGTCTCGGCCCCTTTTAAAGAACCTAAGCAGAATAAGCATAGGACACCCCCTCCCCAAAAAATTGCTATACCTGCCCATCATGTCTCTACTCTTCCATTTTATTTCCTTACTACACAAAGACACCTGTCATAGCATGCTATGTAAATTACTACCTCTCTCAGGACCTATGTCTAAAGCCAATCTTCTTTTTAAACTTTTTTTTTTTTATATAACAGAAACCAAATGACTACTGTAGACACTCTTAAATTCCCTGTCAATCGTTTCATTATAGCAGCATCATCTGTTTGAAAATATAAGCAATTCCCTTATCTAATTATAGGAAGGATTTGAGGTTCATTAACATTGCCAAGGCAGAGAATCCAATGTGTAACTGCATGGCTCTGCTTGGTGGCCTGTGTTCTCAGTTTCCTTTTATTTGCTTTCTCAAGGTCTCCAAGACTTTTTCCTGAAATCATAAAACTCATTTTTCCTTCCAAATAGACGTGTGTTTGAAGAACGGAAATGACTCCAGTATAAACTATTCTATTTCTGCAAGAATCCTTTAAACAACAACAACAAAAGATAAGGAGATGGTCAGCTGGGAAAGAGAATTTTATCTACATATCTGCCTGGCTTTTTTGTTTGTTTGTTTGTTTGTTTGTTCATCTGTTTGTTTTGTTGGTTGGTGGACAGGAGAAGGAAGGTGTAAGGAATACTACTGCAGAACATAGCCATTTATCCCAAACTCAGGTTCTAAGTTTTACTTAAAATTCTTACGTCCTTTCTAACTAGAGTGAGTTTGAGTAAATGAAAAAGAATCATACATTTGGGACACGTGCAAGGCGCTCAGCTTTGTAGGTCTCTCTATCGGTGCACTCTTGCCCATGTCCCTCAGTGCTCAGAAAGAGAAAAATCCTAAAGTCTTTAAGATTACTTCACTTCCTTCAAGAAATAACAGCAGTTAGAGGATTATGACTATAGTTTAAACAATGAGATTTTTCTCAGGACATCTGTTTTAAGATCACATTTTGAATAGATATGAACTCATTTCCTTCTAAGCAAGCAATCTACTATTGTTGATAGCTGTTTACCAGTTCTATGAGTCAGATATTAGCTAGTGGCAAAGGTCCTCTGAAATCCTCCGAGTATTCTTTAAACTGTGTACATGGTGTTTTCCTTAAATAAAATGTTAAGAGAAGTAAAATTGCTGTCTTTTCCTGCCTCTTGGTAAATTATAGTCCACAAATTCTTGCACTTGGGAATAATATTTAATGCATTTATTTTTAAAGAGCTATTTCCTTTGTTATCATGAGTTAAGGGACAAGATACTAGGTTTAGCAAGTATTTAAATAACATTGAACTATTAAGAGATTCTCACTATATCAATATTTATGTAGCATTCAAATACTAGAAGTAAAATTCAGTTTCCTTTATTTAGATTAAACCAATTGTGTTTGATTTAGTATCCTCAAAAATGTCTACAATGCCAAAAAAAAAAAAAAAGATAAAAACACAGCTTCAGATATCATTGAATTGACCTTGGGTTCACTGGTTTTAAATTCAACTTTTGCAATACCCCAGTCCCAATTTCTAAGCAGCATTTTTAAACTGGTTATGTAGATCAGCCCTCAAAGCAAAAAAACAGCAATTTATCCGGCCTGTATGTTGTGGATAGCGTTGCCACTAAAAAGAATCCAGGACATTTTTCCTTCTTATCTACAATGTAGCTCATATCAGCCAACCTGTCACAAGATAGTACTTGATATAAACAAGAGATTGCAAAGACATCTCAGTAATCAATATCAGGATGGCTACAGTATGGAAACCCCAACCAGTGCATATCATTTGTCTCAGCATCTATTTCTTTGGCCAAATGAAGCATTAATTCAAATCATAAATCTATGGTGATTTAAATCTGGGAATGAGCACCTGCCTGCTTTAATGATTTATTTTGTACATTTCAGTAAGCAGGAGATTTGTCCATATGAACTGACAGGTCACCTTCAGATGCCAGGAGCAGACTGTTTATCACCATGCAGACTAGCATCTCATCTTAGCGAGTAAATATTAAACTAAAAGAATCCAATTGATTGTGGATGAGGGAGAATGGCGACACGGCCATATATTTTACTCAGCGTGCTGATGCCTCACTCAGATCTATCCTAAGGTCCTCACTTCTTCCTAAAGTGATCGTTCTGTTGGAAAGATGTGAGCTCAAGGTGACCATGTAAAATTGGGATATAAAATAATTATTTGTCTGTGTCAGAGGTTGCTTTAAACACTGCTTTCTGGCTAATTTTTTATGACTCATATTACAAACTGGGATCAGCTATAATAAAATAATCCCTCACCTCACCAAGCCAAATCAAAACAAACCAAGCAAAAGCAAAATCTATTTGCTGGTGCATAAGGGTTTATTTACAACCAAGGCAAAAACAGTGTTCCTAAAAGGGAACGCTTTAACTGTTTACCAGGACTTCTGAGCTAGATATGTATCAAACTCGTTGCCATTGAGCCGATTCCAGCCCATAGCAAACCTAGAAGACAGAGCAGAACTGCCCCATAGGGTACAGAATCCCTGAATTGACTTCAAAAACATTGCTGGATGTGGGCAAGGCTGAGAAGCAAGAGTGCATGATTTAAGTAGCACCTCTCTGAGGGTTTTCACTTCTCTAAAGAGCCAACTGATAGATTCGTGAGAGTAGTAAGCCTGCATTCTGAAATACAGGTTTCTGAGATTCTTGGGATTCCTCATAGAATTCAGATGCTTTGAGCCCACTTTCCTAAGCCCCTCAAGCTCTTGAAGGACCTGGCCCATCCTGTGAGAATAGTTTGATAATGTAGTAGTGGGGTCCATTCTCTGTAGGCCCCTGTGTGCAGGGACTGTGTTATGACTTTGATTATGTTCCTAGAAGGAGTTAAAATCAAACGTACAACAAAATCCAAATGGAGTAACAGCTACCCCCAAACTCCCTCACAGTCCTGCAGCTTGATAAAAAATTTAGCAGAGAGACAAGAAAACGGAAAAGAAAAACAGTTGGTGGAAGCAAAAAGAGGAAGAAGGTAATTTTCAGGAGGGCAAGTTTGCAGAAATAATAATAGTAGCAAAACAACTAGCCTTACTGGTGACCAACAATGGGATAGCAGACACTGTGATAGGTAATGTCATAAACACTTGACAAATTTGTTCTTTAACTCTCATGATGTAGATACTGTTACTTTTGTCATTTTACAGAGGTGGAAGCTGAAGCTCAGAAAGCTTACATAACTTTCCAAAGTCACAGAGCAAGAAATTACTGAACACTTAGCAAGCAGCAGGCATTGCCCTCAGATCCAAAGACGACTGAGGCCTTGTAAACCAGCTGCTCAATTCAACAACTGCTTTGATCCAGCAACCTCACTCCCTACCCCAACCTTGCCCTGTATCTTCCACAACCTACCCCATTCCCATCCCCAAATCATTTTCCCTAATCTCTAGATAAAGGTGTTAGAAGGGGTGGTGTCCAGGGATGACGACGAATTGTACATTCTTAGAGGACAGCAGCATATGGGAATAGAATGAAAATAACAATGATAACGCTGTTTTCCCAAATCAGCTACAGTTATTCAACATAAATGATCTACAGGCCTTAAAGGTTAGTCAAGGCAACAACGTTAAGAGTCGTAAAACATTAAGATCCCTTTAGGAAAATTTACACCAATTTCTGCTCCTGGTTCAAACTGGTGTGTACAATAGATAACAAAACTAAAATGCAGTACAAACTACAAACTAAATAAAAGAAGAAAAATGTTTTCTTCCAACTAAAACACAAGAGAAAATTCAAATTGTTTCTTTTTTAAGCCATTAGGATAGTCTTGCACTGAAATCATTAGGATAAGCTGGAATTTGGTCAGTAGGCAGATATTATTGTATGATATTAAATGTTAAATATATGCCAGTGCTTAACCATAAGCCATGGTCTCCTTGTCTTATGCCTGTTGATTTCCTCAAGGCCAACTTCTGTTCAGCTGATCAGGCAAATTCAGAGGCACCATGCTTTAACATACCAAAATCCTTTGCTGCCAAGTTGATTCCGACTCACAGCAACCCCACAGGACAGAGTGGAACTGCCCCATGGGGTTTCCAAGGAGCGGCTGGTGGATTTAAACTGCCAACCTTTTAGTTAACAGCTGAACTCTTAACCACTGCACTACCAGACCTCCTTATAGTTTGCTTTAAATGTTATTAAATTGCCTATTTGAAAGACCCCGTCATCATAGTACCATCAAGAACAGTCTGCCTGAAAGGCTCACTCTTCTAAAATTATGGAAAAAAAAAAAAATCCAGGTTTTGTTTTGAACGATAGCTATAATTTATGGTAGCTAATTGGTTGTTAAGGGTCCAATTTTGCCGTTTTATAGGCCAAACTAAATAAAAGGTTGATATTCTAAAATAATGTGTACTTAGTAGCTTTAAAACCAGAATTATAATTCCTTCATTTTATTTCAATATTGTTTTAACTTTTCAATGTCTAAATTTATGTGTGTGAGCCATGACCTAAACAATCTGTTGCCCTCCTTGTCTGCCCACTAAAAAAAAAAAAAAGGAGCCCTGAAAAAGCAAGCACTGATGTTTTTCTTAGGCCCTTGCGGAGCTTAGAGCCATCTCTCTTGGCTCTCTTCCACCTCCTTTCATCCTTCTAAGAATTGTCACCACCTTGCTTGTAACCTACTCTCAAATCAAATCCATTAGTGCCAACTCCTTTTCTATTTTCCTTATGCAGTCCTGCTGAAAAGTTCAATTTGTTCCCCTTTCTCCATTAGAAGCTGCCTTTTGGCATCACTGGAAAAGTGGTACTTTGTTTTGTGTATATATCTTTCAAAAATGCTTTTTACCCTAACACTCATATCTAGTGTATTCTTCCAGGGAACTGTTGTGAAAATTATTTCTAGAATCCGTATCATTCTTTCCTATACTCTTACCTATATGTTAACAGGCTGAAGGTAGAAAGAGGCTGATTATCTTAAATAATCCATTAGGATGCTGCATAAAAAAGTGAATTTAATTGAACTTCATGTACATCTCTTGGACAGAGTATCTTGTTGCACATTTCTTTCACCATTCAAATTTCCTTTGTCAAATTACATTTTAAGCATGGCTTCTACATTTTCAAAGGAAGCAATGCCGTGGATTGGCAGAAGAAAATACTTTACCACACCAACGCACGGATGCCAAAGATTTCATCCATAAACAAATTAAGCTACCTTTGAAGATGTGTTTGATGAAAAAAAATTACTCAAATATTCTACAAAGAGAAAACCGTGCCTTTTGGTTTAACGCTGACTGTTAGCTTTTCATCTCTTTCCATATCTCAGGAAAGAAAAAAAAAAATCAAGAGAACTTATGGATGCATTGTTTAAAAGAGAGATTGGTAATATTGAGTATGGAAAGAATTAATCATCAACGTAATTCTTATTACTGGTAGCACATGAAAAGATATGTTTATATGTTTAGCTATAATGATAGTGAATTTATTACTTTGATAACAAATGCATTAAGAAAAAGATAATTTTAATAAATATTTTTCTTCCCTTTATCTATTTTTTTGAAATTCTGATTTTATTATGAAAGATACCTCTAGTAGAAGCTGCAGACATAAAGTTGATCCTATCATGAAAATAATGTTGCTGATTGTTTATTTAGACTGTGTGTTGTTGGAGATGAAGTGGTTTCTTCAAAACAGATGCTGTTTTCCGAGCTGAAAGTACAGATCTCTTGAATGGGTAGCCAATAGTTTTGCTCTGGAAAAGAAAGTCATTTGGTGGAAAAATGATCACGCTAATTTTCAGTGAACAGACATAACTTACCAACACTTGAATTCATGTCACCATTTTCAGAATCTGCTCCATGTTGGTTACTACTAGCATGATAGTTGCTCATAGCTTCTAACTTGATTTTTTTCACCTTCATTGCTTCGGCAATGGCAGCGTTGGTAGCAGCGGCAGCTGCGGCAGCTGCCGCTGTCAGACCTTAAAAAGAATAAATTAAAAATTAAGTAATTCAAATTCTGATTTTTCATGCAGTGGTTCATATGCTTTATATAACATACATACAAACATATATTTGAGTATCTAATTCCTATATGCAACACTCTGATAACATGTATTCATTCCCAACTATCCAATGAAACAATATTGATATAATGGAAAGACCTCTCTCTAAACTCTCAAATTAAACATTAGCAGAAACACACTTCATACACAGGACAGTAGCAGAAATGTAGCCAGCATTACATCTCAAAGAAATCCATCTGAACATGTCATTACCTGCTTAAACTCTACAGTTGCCTAAAAGCGGTGTGAACAGGGAGTCTGAATTTAGCTTAATCTCAAGGCCTTTCGCTAACTGGTGTAAACCTATACCTCATTGTAAATTACCCAGTGTCCTCACCCTTAGGCCATACTCCAGCTGTGCAGACCATGCCACCATTACCCATCCATGCCCTGCTCTTCAAGCCTGTGCTTTTACACGTGAAATTCCTTTTGTCTGGAATGTCCTTGCACCATGACTCACTTCCCTGTCTTCCCATCCTTCAGCAAAATCTTAACTCGTGCTTAGGAGTCTTATCCTCCCAGTTGGCTCCATGTCCTGTCTTCTTTCGCTGGGCCGTGTTTATATTTCAGTTATAACACATGACATGCTGCACTCTGAGTGCCTGTTTGTACATTGGATTTTCTCACTGGACTGTAAACTACTCAAGGCGGGAACCATGTGCTGCTAAACAACTTGGCATCCCCAGTGTTCAAGATGCTTGAGAAAAGTAAAATAAAAAGAGCTAACCCCTCACTTCTACTTACTAAACATTAATGTTACGGACTGTTTTAAGACATATATATATATATATATATATATACACACACACATATGTCTTAAACATATATGTGTGTATATATATAATATATATGTGTGTGTATTTTTTTATACATATATATCATGGCCCCGGTGGCATGGTGGTTACTTGTTACGGCTGCTAACCAAAAGGTCAGCAGTTTGAATCCACTGGCAGCTCCTTGGAAACCCTATGGGGCAGTTCTACTCTGTCCTATCAGGATGCTATGAGTTGGAATCAACTAGAAGGCAACAGGATATATATATATATATATAATACACACAAAGTAGTTTAAGCCTCTCCATAACATTATGTGACTGTAAACACCATTATCCTTACTTCCTGAATAAGGACAACACTGCACAGAATGGAAACCTAGGCCTTCTAATTTCAGAGTTTACCCTTTTAACTACTGTTCCATGATGTTTTCGTGATGTTCATCCTGAACACTTCATCTCTCTTGGTCTAGAAATCAGGAGGTAGGGATTGAAGTAAGATTAGAAGCAGACTTTGAGACCAGATCACAGAAGATCAGAATGCTAAGGCCATGCTATTTTACCTTTATTCATAGGTTATAGATAACCACAAAGGTTTTTGAGCAGGAGAGTGTTTGTCTTCCTTAAATACATGAACTTTTACCAAGTCCATTCACTACATCCTGGTATCCTTCATCAGCAAAATGACAAGCCACTGGGATGTAACGATCTCTCCTAACTCTAAAATGTTTAAACATTCTGTTGAGAGAATATGTACTTCCATACCCCTGACCCATACTCTTTTTGTAATGGCTGCGTCAGTGTTTTCTGACTACAGTGCTCCTGCCCTGTTTAAATTTATCTGTGTGATTTATTTCCACTCCCAGCTGGTGGATTAGAG
Source organism: Loxodonta africana (assembly GCF_030014295.1). Taxonomy (NCBI): domain Eukaryota; kingdom Metazoa; phylum Chordata; class Mammalia; order Proboscidea; family Elephantidae; genus Loxodonta; species Loxodonta africana. The sequence goes on along the minus strand of NC_087358.1, from coordinate 36,095,145 downwards.
ACTGAACACCCCTCTCCTCCATTTCCTCCCCACTAATCATCACTTCTAGTTACTACTGCAAGTTAAGTTACAGCCTAAAGAATTACGAGAAAGTCTTTTTCCCTGAGGACCTTGGCTCTTTTTTAAGAGGTTAGGAGCAGACCCCACCTTTCCTTTAGATCAGACTAAAGAGCCTCTGACAGCTTTCGCCTCAGACCAAGTCCCTCGGATTGGATCTTTGTAGGAAAAACTGATAACTATCCCTAAAAAGGCATTGACTTAAACTCAAAGAATCCATCTGAGTCTGTTCTGAGCACTCATTGCCTTTTAAGTCCCAACTTGAATGGATTCTCTCATCTTCCTATGATTGAATTTTCTCCCCAATTACTCATTTCCTTTTAAGATGTTTCTGAACATTTTCTTTCCTGTTCTCTTAAAACTCTCTTTGTATCCAGGCAAATCTCTCTTCCTCAATTTTGCTATGTCATAAATGTGAACATCCCGCTTGGCCCTTCATTTGGTTGCCTGATGTTGTCCCACCTCCAATTTATGACATTTCTAGGATCTTTCTCTTCAGTTTATGCTGCAGGTAAATCTTGTTCCATAGCATTCAAATAAGAAAGATAAATCTATAATTTGAGATATGATTATTATTAGATAGACTTGAATCAAATTAAGTAGCATGAAATGTAACTATATGTGACATGGGCTTGGGCACACCATTTGCTCTCACTGAGAATGATTTCTTCATCAGTGAAACAGTTCTAACTACAAAGGGCTAAATATAAGGATTAAATAAAATAAGCTATATGAACAACACCACATGATGTTTAGTAAAAACTGGGCCTGCATTACATTCTAGTTGCTCAACGAGTAAAGTCCAGCCCTATCTATGATTCCTGTAGGATATCTGGTGTTGGCCACAGTCACCTCAGCTAAAAGAATCCTACTTGTCATGTAGCTACAATATTCCTTGACTTTTAAAAATGTTCTCTTATAATTTAGCTGATCTTATTTATAGTATTCTTTTTTTTATTATTTCACCAGTTTTACCTTTGTAATACAAATTGTAAAAGATACATATGCATTTATGTATGGGTATGTATATACATATACATACATATATAAATGCACTAGATAGCTAGATGAGAGATAGCTAGATGACGGATGGGTGGATGGATGGATGGATGGATGGATGGATGGATGGATGGATGGATGGATGGGTGATAGGTAGATAGGTAGATAGACAGACAGACAGACAGACAGACAAACAGATATAGCCCTGGGTGGTACAAATGGTTAACAAATTCAGTTGCTAAGCAAAAGACTGGAAGTTTGAGTTAAGAAGCACCTCAGTAAAAGATCTGGCAATCTACTCTAAAAAAATCAGCCATTGTTTTACTATGACACACATGGAATCAGGGAGGCCTGTGCAGACTCCTCACTCTTCACTCTCCACCTGGAAAAAGCTACCAACATTTCAAAAAATCAGCTCCAGTCCCACTTCTTTCAGAAGCTATACCTGACTTTACCCTGCCCAGCCCTCAAGTGGAGACAGTGATGCACAGTGTTATGAATTGAATTGTGTTCCCCAAAATTGTGTGTCATCTTGGCTAGGCCATGATTCCCAGTATTGCATGGTTGTACACCATTTTGTCATCTGATGTGATTTCCCTATATATTGTAAATCCTACCCCTATTAATGAGGGAGGATTAGAAGCAGTTACGTTAATAAGATACAACTCAATCTACAAAGTTAGGTTGTGTTTTAAGTCAATCTCTTTTAAGATATAAAAGAGGGAATCTAGCTGAGAGACAGGGAGACCTCACACCACCAAGAAACAAAGGCGAGGAGAACAGCGTGTCCTTTGTACCCGGGGTCCCTGAACTTCAGAAGGTCCTCGACCAGGTAGATTGATGACGAGGACCTTCCCCAGAACCAACAGAGAGGGGAAGCCTTCTCCTGGAGCTGACACCTTGAATTCAGGCTTCTAGTCTCCTAGACTTTGAGAGAATAAATTTCTCTCTGTTAAAGCCATCCACTTGTGGCATTTTTGTTATAGCAGCGCTGGACAATTAAGACACACTTGCTTTGCTCTCATCAACCTTGTATGAGACTTGGCCATCCAGCACCAGAATCATCCAGGGTGCTTTTAAATCATGCAGATGACTGAGCCATAATATCTGAGATTCTGCCTCAGTAGGTATGAGTTTGGTTCCCTGCATCGGTGAATTTCTGGTTGATTTTAGTGATTCACAGGTTATTTAAATGTGCAATCTCAGTGGAGAAAATCAGGCCTATGAATTCTTCATTGATTTTTTTAGGGGGTGTGCATGCTACCAGGAGGTGGAGCCCTGGTGGTGCAGTGGTTAAGAGCTCAGCTGCTAACCAAAAGGTCGGCAGTTCAAATTCACCAGCCGTTCCTTGGAAACCCTATGGGGTAGTTCTATTCTGTCCTATAAGGTTGCTATGAGTCGGAATTGACTCAATGGCAAAGGTTTTTTTGTTTGTTTGTTTTTGGTATTAGGGGTTCAGGCTACCTCCTTTAACCTAGGCTTTAACATCAAAAGGGCAGAAATGCTTTCTTAGTATCTGTTTCCCAAACATTTATCGCGATGTCTGGGATAAATTATTGCTGAATGAATAAATGCTTCTCAAAGTATTTTACTTGCAGTCATAGAAAAAATATGGTAATTATTTGAGATTGTCAATGGAAGGCAATTTAAAACATTACTTTCCTGTTACAATAAATGTGAATAGAGTACGACTAGCAAATCTCATTAATACAACGCATGACTCTCAGAAGGTACATCTGGCCTAGAGCTAGGAAGTACCACAAAGGATTTACCATCCCACCCACCCCCTGCATTCACTGAACGTCCTGATGGTCTTGCAGTGGCCCTTTCCAGTCCCCAAGGCAATTCTCAAACCCCTTCAACTGCTGTCTCTAGAAAGAAGTCCAATTGTATAGTTGTTTCCTACTGAAGTTGCCTTAAAAAAAAAGTGTAATGAAGTCACAACATATCTCTAGTCATTGGTCTATACTTCCTAGAGAATCCAAATTGTAACATTTTCTTTTTAAGAAGTATCTTGTGTAAACACTGACAAACCCTAACATTTATCACACTTTTTTACCCCCTTTGTAAAACCCTTTTATCATATCCCACTTGCCATAGTTCTTCTCCCCTTGCCTCACACTGGTAAAGTTTTTATATACTACCTGCTTCAATATCCCACCCTGAAGTACCTTAATACATATTGCAAAACTGCCATTGCTTTTAACTCTTCCAATCAAAACAACCCATCTTCCCCTCAAAACTAAGCAATTCAATGTTTCTCAGAATGCTAATCTGCATTAAACTTGGCTGAAATGTATAGTAAAAATGGAGATTCTTTTCCCCAAGGCCACAGCCACAGAATCTATTTTGGGGGTGGACTGAAGGATCCATTTTTACCTTACAACCAGTTGTTTATGATGCTCACTGCCCTGAGATTATTTGATGACAGTAACTTACACTAAAATGCAGCTGCATCTTACAAGAAAAGCTTTATTTACAAACTTGATCATCACTGCAATTATTTTAAAATATGAATAAACTTGAGAACGAGCAGGAAGCTTGTTAAAATACAAATTCAGGTTGGACTGAGCAATCAGAGTTTTCAGGCATATTGCTGTAGTATCGACTTTGGGAGCGTTTTCTTACGCCTTTTGCCTATCCCGCCAGAAGCACAAAGGCCAGCTAGGTAACGCAGCACATCTTTACATGCCTGATGCAACACTAGTATACATTTTTAATTCCAGGAACCCTTTCATGCATGTGTCTATTTGGCATACACAGTGATTGTTATTTAAACAGACTGGATAATTAATGGAGCCCCTGGGTGGTATAGAGAGTGAATCACTCAGCTGCTAAATGAAAGGTGTAAACCCACCCAACAGTGCCACGGAAGGCATGCCTGGCAATCTGCTTCTGAAAGACAACTGTTGGAAAACTCTGTGGAGTGCAGTTCTACTTTGCAACAAATGGGGCCATGATGAGTCAGAACTGACTTGACTGCAACTGGTTTGGTTTTGGGTTTGAGGTAGTTTTCCTTTTTTCATTGAGGGAAATAAATCATATAAGAATTCATAATGTATAATAAAGAAATGAATGAATGAATAAATGACATTTTACAATAAGGAAAGATTAGTCCATCTCTTTTACCTTGATAAATTTACTTTCATATTCTCAAAAAAACATTCATAGTATCTTTTACAACAACAAGAAAATCTGTTCTGAACTGAGAAGTCACGTGTACAACTTGATTTTAATTTAAAAGATTCTAAATGCAATTTTATCAACAATGTGAAAGCTTTAGTGTGCACTTAAAATTAGTTTTCCACTGATAGAAAGAATGGATTGAAAAACACTACATATAACAAAGGAGGTTCCACTGTTTTATTTGTATCAGATAAAAATTCATATATTATGTACTCATAGACCTTCAGTTGCCCCTCAGCCAAAATACTGTACATAAACTTCCATTGCTATCTCATATGCCTTATATAATGCAAAAATATTTAGGGTTCTGTTCTGTCCTATTTGATTTTCACAAACTCTACCACTTGCAATTTAATTGAATAGATCCTTACACAGAATTTAGAAACTCAGGTTGTCATATTATTGTCTGAATTATGATGCAAACTGATTGAAGTGGGCTGCCTCTGCTCTGTTTCTTCAGAGCAAATTCCGTACATATATATTTTTTAATTGGCTATTGTTAAAAATTCTTCTTTATTTTTATCTTGGCTAACTGATTTCTTTTTATTTTGCTTTTCACTTTTTAATGCTCCACTGAAATCTTCCACTGTTCCTACTGAATAAGTGACTAGCATAGGAATTGCTAGCTATACTTGTTATCCTGTAAGGAGCAAGTATAATACTGTAGTTGAAAACAGTGCTTTGAAGACATATACACTTTGGACAATGCCTTCAAATTTATCTGGGATACAGCAGCAAGTTCTATAGTTTCCCGTGCTTCAAAATTCTCTATTCAAAATTCACCTTTAAACATAGGGGTAACAGTTTTGACCTGACAGGGGCGTAGTGGGAATAAAGTTAAAATAATGTATATAATAGCCTGGGCACATATTAAGCCCTCTGAAAATGGTAGTAGACGTTATCAAAAAGTAACCCAAAATATCCATAATGTCCCTATAGTTAGTTTTGTGTTTTTTGTGAATACCTTTACTCAGTTACAAAAATGCAAGTGTGACAAAAGGTATCTAACAACATAAAGTATTTAGCTATCTGACAAACAGATCTAAAAACCATGATTCCATCAAATCATTTGAAATAGCTGTCTACATTGATCAAATTTATGATAAAATCGCTAAATCTCTACTCTTGCTGTTTTGACGCAAAGTCTTCGCTACTTTCAAGTCAATAGCCTAAAACCTGTCTATGGGTTTGTCTTTTGGAAGGGAAGCAGGCATTGTTACTACTTAAAAGCCTGAATTTACTTTGCAAAGATAGTGTGCTTTTTCTGTGTGCAACTTTTATCAAAACAGCTTTAAATTCTTCAAATGCCATTTCACACTCCTGATCATTCTCTTTCCAAAAATGAAAAGTATTCCTGTTCTATTTTTTCCAAATACACTAATATCCTTAGTTATAAATACTAGATTACAACTGTAGATTAAGAATATCAATAAAAAAGAGGCATATTGCTGTCAAATTATTTCTCTGATCTGTTTGTTTGCTCATTAACTTGAAAGGTCCAATCTTTGATCTTTGGTTTCAAAGACATCAAGATGACTTCCAAATGTCTGATATATTGTCTACTTCCACACGGCATTCTGTATAAAATGCAGTTCCCCAAGCCTAATGGTTAAATAAAATGGGTTATATGCAAGAGAGAGTAATCATCCAAGACTTTCATATGATAGACTTTTTTATTAGTGTATGTTACTTTACCCAAATTTAGAAGAAATTGTTTTAAACATGCAGGAGATTTTAGCCAATGGTAGTTATAATTAATATTCTGGAATTGATAAGTTATTTATGTCTGGCATTGTTCCTTCTGATTATTCAGGGAGACAGGCGGCTTATAAATATCTCATCACTCCACCGTCACAGAAATTTCATCGACAGTGCACATGCACAGCTATTAGCAATATGAATCTAACCATTACAAGAAGGAGGAAAATCGAACATGTGGCATTAATACGCAGTCCTGGTTCCTAACCATCTGATAGGCAGATGGTGTGAAGCGGATTCTCCAGCTGAAATGAAGGGGCACATCATTTAAAACCTTGTTTGCATTCTAACTGATAGCACTGCCATATTGATATACATGATACATCATGGCAGTATTTGAACAATCTAGTTTGTTTCAGTCATAAATGTTTACAGCCTTGTTTTTTTAATCTTATAAGCATGTTCAGAAGAGTGTATTTTTAATTTATGAAACCTATTGTTTACTTCTGTTGAACTAGAAGATTAGTGGGAAGCAGGAATATTAAATTACATCAACCAGAGCAATACAACCAAGACAGATGAAGAAAATAGGTTTTCTATTTTCAATAAAGGATGTTAGGAAAGGAATTTTAAAATTAGCCCAGGCATTTTTGTATCTTAAATACATTTATTCACTTAAACCTTCTAGCTTTTTCCCCCCTGGTGGCATACAGAGAAACTCAACGCTTTACGCAGTCATTCATTTAAAACTCTCACTGTGTGCAATTAATCTTGTCCAACAATTCAATTCACAAAGTAAAACATCAAAAGGCATAGTTCAATTCAACAGTCATTACTGTGAAGTAATCTTTCTGCTCCTGACAGTTCCTATAGACTCTTTGCAAAACTCTGTTGAAGGTGGATTGTAAGCACCATATGAGTTTGAATTACAACTCAATTGAAATCATTCCAAGTCTTGGAAGTACTCTTGGCTCAATATAACAACTTGAAAATACCAGCACCTTTTCTTCACCCTGTTTTCTTCCTATCCTTATTTAAATACCAGCTGTTCCAAAACTGACACTAATTTTCACAGTTTATTTCTCTATATTTTCCAAATAAACAAAAGTTGTGATTAACACATGCCTGGTTCCATCCTTGAATTATTAAATAACAGAAATGATAAGTAGCTAGAATAAGTAACTTAATTGTGATCAGGGTAGTCTGAAGATTTTGAGGGTGAATTTGTCTCTTAACTTCCATTAGAGTGGCTTTTCTTGCCCTTCAAAGCACGTTTGCATTCTGCAGAGAAAAGAAAAATTGATCCTGGAGGCCATTAATGGAAACACTCCCTATATCAGTATTCAGTTTTTCAATGGATTAAACTAGATCCAAAATGTTTAAATTAACAACAACAACAAAAATCCCACTGATTTGGAGAAACACGCAGAAAGACATGTTATCACCCTATTGATAATGACTAATAAATGAAAATTTACCTCAAATTCAGCTCGGCATTCTTATTCTGAATAGCTTTAACTGTCAATCTTCCAGAGTAAAGGAGACAGGAGCAGCATAAAGTCAGAGAGAGGGAGCGCCCTGGGGATGACACTGGCCAGGTATAAATCACTGAGAAATTTCCACGAGAGTTTTGGAAAAGCCTAACTTCTGATCAAGAATGCATAGTATCAAGCTGAAAGATCATTAATTAAATTTCTTCCATCACTATATTTGTTTCAAGAAAATGGCTCACACAGTTGTGGAGGCTGGCAAGTCCCAAATTCATGGGTCAGGTGTCAGGCTGGAGGCTTCTCCTGAAACAAGGCTGCCAGCTCAGGGATTTGTGGAAGCTGATGAATTCCAAAATCTTCAAGTCAGATGGCAAGCTGCTGACTCATCCCAAGAATCAGAGGTCAGAGGATGACCAGCCAGATGCAGGATTGAAAGCAAGTGAGTTTTGCCAGAACATCCATATATATTGGATTTAGGCCACTCCCCCAAAGAAATTTCCCCTTTAAATTGATTGGCTGCTTACTTTAGATTACAAAATGGAAAACGATTTCATAATATCTGCCAAACCACTGAAAATCATGGCCTAGCCAAGTTGACACATAACCTTAAGTATCACAGTTTACCCCTTGTCAACTTGGCATGTGTACACATCTCCTCAAACCATACATAATCTCTAATTGAAGATAATTATAAAGTCATACTTGCACCTAACATGATACAACTAACATGGATGCAACCAAAAATACATTAGCCCCACTTATATCTTATATTTTGTAAGTAATGGAATAAGGGAGGGAAGAAAAGAAAAACATTCCTATTATATGTATATATACGTACACACACGCACACACACACACATAACAAAACCAGGAAGAAATACTCAGAACAATTACAGTCCCCATTTCTGCAACTGGTCACACTGTTATAGCTGACATTTAGAACTACCTTCCTCCACCATCCATTCCATAGTCCCTTTGCCCTCAGCAAGCACCTTAGCTGGCCATGGTTCTTTTCTTTCGTCGGAGGACAACGGATGTAGCTCCTTTGGCCTGTTCCCTGCTGGTAGAATTCCAAGAGACAGACAGCCTTCTTTCCTTTCACTCTCTTTGTCCCCTTCAGTTTAAGCTGACAGATTTTATGGTTTGGTAGTTGATTAGATCCATCCAAAAAAAAACACTGTCATTGAGTCGATTCCAACTCATAGTGACCCTAGAGGACAGAGTAGAACTGCCCTAAAGGGTTTCCAAGACTGTAAATCTTTACAGAAGCAGACTGCCAAACCTTTCTCCCATGGAGTAGCTGGTGGGTTCAAACCACTGACCTTTTGGTTAGCAGCTGAGACCTTCAACCACTGTGCCACCAGATTCATTAGTCACAGGGTTGATCTCTTTAACAAAACACTGTGTAGCCACATCCTCGGTGAACATTCTAGGACACATGCCCTTAGTTTCTACAACAGAATTTTCCAAATCATTAAGTTTTGTTTTCATTTTGCACAGTTCATTTTTAAGTCCATCTCTTTCCTCTACCATTTTACTATAAGGAGCAAGGAGAAACCACATAGCCCCTTTAAGATCTTGCTTAGGAATCTCCTCAGTCAAATACCCAAGTTCATCATTTACAAGTTCTACCTTCCACCAAACATTTGAACGTAATTCAGAGAAGTTCTTTGCCACTGCATAAAAAGCATCACCTTTCCTCCGTTGTCCAATCACATCTTCATTGTTTTCTTTTAAAGCCTCGCCAGAAGTACATTTAACATCCATGTTTACTAGCAACATTCTGCTGCTAGAGCCATATGTATTCTCTAAGGTGATAGAAACCTTCTCTTAACACTCCTAACTTCCTTCTGAGCCCTCACCAGAATTGCCTTTGGCATCCATAATTCTACAAATAGACTCTTCAGGCAATCTAGGCTTTTACTGTTAGGCACCTTAAAACTCTTCCAGCCTCCACCCATTACCCAATTCCAAAACCACTTCCACATATTAGATATCTGATACAGCAGCACCCCCACTTCTCAGTACCAAATTTCTTAGGCTGAGTTCTCTAGAAGTGCAAAATCAGTGAGGCATGTATATAAATATATAGAGAAAGATTTATTTCAAGGAAATTGTGGATTCAAGCAGTTGTAGAAGATGGCAAGTCCCAAATCCACAAGCCAGGCATCAGGCTGGAGGTATCTCCTGATTCACATGGTTGCAGGGGCTGAGGAACCCAAAATTGGCAGGTCAGATGGCAGATTACTGGTTCATAATTAATATTCTGGAATTGATAAGTTATTTATGTCTGGCATTGTTCCTTCTGATTATTGAGGGAGACAGGCAGCTTATAAATATCTCATCACTCCACCGTCACAGAAGGGGTTGTGGAAGCTGGTGAATCCCAAAATCTGCAGGTCAGGCTGCAGACTGCTGGCTCACATCCCAAGAAGCAAAGGTCAGAGGAAAATGAGTCAAATGCGGGATTTAAGAGCAAGCACGCTTTGCCAAAACATCTATACAATTGGATGCAGGCCACACTCCCAAGGAAGCTCGCCTTTCAGCTGATTGGCTGCTCACATCAGATTACAAAATGGAGGATGATTACATAATATTTGCCAAACCACTGAGAATCATGGCCTAGCCAAATTGACACATAACCTTAACCATCACACCATCTTCAGAAATAAATATTTCTAAACAACCATTTGGGGTCTAGAGATATAAAATATGGGTTGTAGAAAGACTTTAAGGAAGTGTGCTGGTGCTATGGTTAAGCACTCAGCTGCTAACAAAGTGGTTGGTGGTTTGAACCCACCCAGCAGCTCTGCCAGTGAACAACCTAATGATCTGCATCCATAAAGATTAAAAAACCAAACTCATTGCTATTGAGTCAAACTCATAGTGCGAGCATAGGACAGAGAAGAACTGCCCCATACAGTTTCCAAGACTGAAAATATTTAAGGAAGCAGACTGCCACATCTTTATCCCATGGAGCAGCCAGTGGGTTCTAACTACCGACCTTTCAGTTAGCAGCCTAGCACTTAATCACCAGGCCACCAGGGCTCCAAATGCATACATAAACCAAAAACCAAACCCACTGCTGTCAAGTCAGTTCTAAATATGTCAGGGTCAGGGTCTGGGTTGGGAACAATATATACCCATATTCATTGAATAGCAATAAGAACAGAAGGTTGAAGCAAAGTATTCTTTGCTTTTTAGTTATTAAAAAAAAAAAAAAAACCATTGCCATCGAATTGATTCCGACTCATAATGACCCTATAGAACAGAGTAGAACTGCCCCATACAGTTCCAAGGAGCACCTGGTGCATTTGAACTGCTGATCTTTCGATTAGCAGCCATAGCACTTAACCACTATGCCACCAGGGTTTCCTCTTAGTTATTAGGTTCTTGTATTTACACTAACATCTCATTTAATTTCTATAGCCAGCCTACAAGTTAGGTATTTGCTTCATTTTGTTGCAATGGAAATGTGAATGGCAATATGCCAGTTGTGCTTAGAAAAACAGGCTTTTGGTTTCAGTTTTAAAGTTGGACCATGGGAAAGAACAATTCTGATTAATTTAGAAAAACAAGCATTGCCATAGATAGGAGAGATTCAGAAGAAATAGGGATGTGGTCCACAGTTCCAAGTGGTTTTCATCTTCTAAAGGGTGACAGGTTAAAGCATACGAAGTCTTTGTCTTGACACAACTTTTAATCAGTCAAGTTACTTAATTCTTTGAATGTAACTTACATTGAATTGCTCAAGAAATAAATGCTAAGTATAAAACACTGGACTGCTAACTTAAGAGACTGTTGGTTCAAACCCGCCCAGTGGTTCCACAGAACAAAGACCTGGCAAACTGCTTCCATAAAGATTACAGCTAAGAAAACCCTATGCAACAGTTCTATCCTGTCACATGATGTCCCCATGAGGCAGAATCGAAAAAAGGCAATTGGTTTCGTTTGTCTGATTTACGTATAAACTCTTTACGTTCTAAGGTTTAATTGGTATTAGTATATTCAACCCAGCTCACCTAGGAATAGAGTAGTTGGAGGTCAAGAAAAAAAGTTACCGATGGGCAATATATTATTCATTTGGATGGTATTACATTATTCACTTCTTTCTTTTGCTGGAGGACTCATTTCAGCGGAAGAAAAACTTTATTCATAATATGGCAAGAAATGTGAGCCTCGGATGTATTTTGATACAAGCTTTTAACTTATTTCAAAATAATAATCATGGTAACGCTTCAATTTTCCTAACACCTCTTCATTGTAGAAGCAAAGTCTGTAGTTATGCCGATCTAGTGGCTTCTCTTGACCTAATTTATGTTGCACTATGAGTTTCTATTAAAAGAAACTAAATCACTGCGGTAGATTTTTTTCACCTTAAATAATTTAAGCTAATTGAAAAAGAACCAAACCAAAACTAAAACACTTTTCTCATGCATTCAACTTCTGCATGTCAGTTAGTAATTTGAACAACCAGCTAATCACAGCAGCTTTGTGAGGGACACGGACCTGTACTATGTACACATCTCTCTACCTTCACTGAGCTGAGGACAGAAATAAATATCAAGTCTGAGTCTGAAAGCATGCCTATCTCTTCTGTAGTAATTAGGGCATTCCAATAAAAACATGTTCCTTGATGGATCTGAGACTTTTCTCAATTTTCCCATCAATTCTGAAAAGAACTTTTAGAAAAATGAAAGAAATACCTGGATATTTCATATCCCGTCACTCTTTTGCCAATGAATTAGAGCATTTTGAATCTATTACACAATTAAAGCAGAAAGATATTAAAAACATTTTCGTTATCCACAAAGTTTACTACATCTTGACATTCAGAAGCTGAACTCCTATGCGTTGGCTTAAAAATGAAAAACTCATTATTATATTTTATTATTGTTACTTTTCTTCTTGTTCTTAAGTTAAAGGTATTAAATATTATTTTGATATAAGCCATTTCCATGGTGGAATGTAATGATATTCTAAATCATGTTCTATTAATTACCCTAGCATTACAGAATTCCATTTGTAAAAGAAATGGATATTTTTCTAATGCAATTATTTAATTTTGTAATTTCTGCCTTTTGTAATACCTGGAATGCGTAGAATAACTACTTGTATGACAACCATGCAAAGAGCTTTTTGCAATACTTTTGCCATACCTTTCTTATGAGAATTAGAAAATTCAAGCATAACTTCATCTTAGAAGTAAAGCCTTTTGAAATATTGCTGAAGTGCATACTGAATAAAGACAACACACTTAAGTAGACTTTTCCCCCTTTAAACAGCATTCATCTTTTCAAAAGCAATAGATTCTCAGTCCACACGGAGTCTGTTGCATTATTCATTTCATGTGCAACCTCATGCTGGACCATAAATTGTTACTTTATCTAATCAAAGGAGACTTAACTCTACGGAAGGTCAAAGGTTTAATTTTGTGAAGTATTATCTTACGCTATGAGTTTAACCGAAAAATAGAAGAAGAAAAACAGCCAAGAAACTGGTAATAAATGAACCTTTATTGCCTCAGGCATTGGCCTAGTTAATAAACTTTCATTGAAGGTTTCTTTCAACTGTTACGAACAATGAGGGGGAAAAAATCTTAAATTACAGCCATGTGTGACTTTTAAAGCAGTCATTCTTTTTTATCTCAACCTCCTTAGCTCACGGAAAGAAAAAAAAAAAAAAGACAAAGAGAGATTGTCTTCAATCTCTTAACCAAAAATGTATGTTTCTAAACAGATGAAAAAGTGCAGATAAACTTTTCTAAAAGCAGAGGTCAGCTTTGAACAATATAAAAAATGCATTCTGTAGGTGTCGAATCTTACAAAACAAATCTCTTGCTCATGTAAAACTACAAAGAAGTGAAGGAAGACATGTCTTCTCCATATACCCAACTCTTAAATCTTAGTCTCCTGCTCAGCAAAGCATAGTGTTTTATAATCTCACCATTATTTCCCATGTCAATGGTAGTTTTCGTATTAGATGCATTATGAATAAAACACTATCTATCTGGCTCTAGTACAAAACAGTCTTCTATTGCCAGAAAAATAAACACTTAAAGTAGCAAAAGAATTCATTTTATTTATATGCAATTAATTTTTTTAAGAAGAACAAGTACATTTTAGCTGATATTCTCAACCAACAATGGTCTGTATGTAGTTTGCAATTCAGTAGTTTCAAGAGAAGAAAACGAATTGAGTTCCTCTGAACTGAAGGTCTGAGATGCCTTTTTTTTTTTTTTCAGGAGACACTGTTGAGAGTGAAAGTTATCATGGCCTCAAGTCCAACATCTTGATTTGCACATCGCAGCATAAATGAGTTAGATCCTCCTGTCACCAACAGTATTTGCATAAACTGTGACAAAGGAAAGAAGCTATGTTCTGCATCTTACGGTTAGACATTCTGAAACAGAAAGGAGGAGAGGGCTGGTTGTATGCTCCCAAAGGATCCACCTGCCAGATTCCAACTCTAAATCACACACCTCTCAGCAGGACATTAAGTCTTCTTTCCTCCTGGCAGCATCTGGACAGAATTGGGGCTCTGCTTCACTCTAGGGACATGTCCCAAGATGTGATCATGGCCATCTTTGAATATGAACATGATAGCCACTTACATTGGCAACACCAGGTGAAAGCAAGACTAGACTCCCTGCTAAGAAATACACTCTTCACAGCTTGAAGGCTATGTATTCTAGTGAGGTCAAGGACGAAGCACACTAACATCAGCGGCTGTGCTTTGTTTCTATATTTGCCAAGAGCAGGAAGAGAGACCTCTCAGAAAAGGGACAAGATAGTGATTGAAGGGTATGCAACCCAAATTCTGAATGGAAAGCAAAGTCAAATTCTATACATAGGATTAAAAAAAAAAAATACATAGGATATTGCGTATAAAAGCCCATGGATTTTCAAATACATAGTTAAACCTGAATATTGGGATCTGAAGCCAATTGAGAGAATTAGGTTGCATTGATTAGTAGAGAGTTTTAGCGTCAAAGCAGTAAGCTTTGATTTCCTGCAAGAAACCACCAAGTGTTACTTAAAGATTATAAGCAAAAATATTGCCAAAAGAGTAATTGATTAACATTTTTGTCTTTATTTTTTGTCCTGCTATATTTCCTTGTAATTCTTGTACCTGCACATTACTAGGGAGCGAAAGAACGAAAATATTAATAAAAATGAAGAACTTAAACTACTTCATATAAAACTGTTTTGAATGGCTAGTTATATACATGTGTGGATAAATGATTTAGAAAAGGCAGGATGGTCATGTTTTACAGCTTCTGTGTTTTCATATACCATCATTTAAGAGCAAAAAGCTGAGGTACATTTAGAAAGTGACCTCAAGGTCAGCAGAGTACCAGAGAGTAACAAAAACAGGTATCTCAAATCTCATTCTTTGTTCCATTAACCCAAGTTGTATGGGTTTGGGAAGGCTGTGCTACAGTACATACAGAGGATAAGAAAAAAGAAAGATCAAGGGAATTTAAAGGATTTATTAAAAGTGCAGACAGTAACTCTGACTAGTGTTTTAGCTAGATAGACACAATTAATTAATTGTAACATCTCCTAACCTAAAATGTTGAAAGAACGTGCTTGTGTCTGCAATGCAGCAATGTAGCAAAATACTTACAATCTTTTAACCACCAGGAGTTTTTCCTGGTTTTTTAACCTAATCCACAGCTTGACATAGATCCTAGGGTAATGGAACACAGTTCTTTGATTGAAATAATATCTAAACATTGTTGCGCTAGGCTGGTGGCCTAATAGAAGTCTGTCTCTCTGAAACTTGAGAAATTCAAGTTTGGAAACAAACGCAGCTACTGAGCTCTCTGGCTTGTAAGACCTTCAAGAAAAGCCTTTGAGACTACAGCATGTCCTTTCCCGTTTAACAGGACCAAAAACAGAAAACTTCGGCAATAGTTTTTCTTTCAAACAGTGGCACGGTCAAAGCAAATTCTCTTCAGCCACTGAGAAGTTTCTAATCAGAGAACAGTACAGTGTTGATAATCACAGTCTAATATACATGAAGAAGAAAAAAAAAAGCTAAAAGTGACATACATGACCCCACCCCCTGACTTTGTACCCTTCAATGTGAAAATTAAGTAATATCTACAAGTTTAGTCATTTTTAGAGAAAAAAAAAAAGATCCATATATTTTGTCAATTTTAGTCATGTAGATAATTTCAGAGTGTTCAAAAGCATATTAAGAATAATTGAAATGGAATTCATATGTACTATCCTTTTTTAAAAAAAAAAAAAACTATATTTTGTTTTATTCCATGTACCTCAGTTTGCAATAATGACAAGAATGCCACATTTGAATATTTATTGAAAGAGGAATCATTTCCACATTTGCATTTGAAGTAATAAATACACTCTGATTAAACTCTGAACGATAATTGTAATGAAATCTATTTTATTGCGTATTTGTATAAATTTTAAAAAGTAAAGAAATCATGCTATTATCATTTACCAATATCCAGGCATTTTGTAGATGCATAAAAGTAGATGAATAAAGAAAATGGGTATCCTTTAAATATAGCTGAGGTTGTAGCAAAATTATGATTGCATGTTTGGGTGTTACGCTGTATAACATTTAAGTAATGAAAATGATTTTTTACTTAGTGTCTGTCATCTGACACTATCAAGTCACTTTATAAACATCTTAATAAAAATGATACTTGGATGACAACTGAAACAGTCTGAACACTGTCACAAATGTGAAGCTTTGTCATCTTTTATCATTACTCCAGGAAGCTTGAGCTGCAAAGTTGAGAGCTTAAAGCTAGAGAGTAGTAAGAAAATTTCTCAAATCAACCGGCATTGATAGTAAAGAAAACACAGCAGCCTTTCCTTCTAAAGGAGATTCTGAGATCACCGCCAAACCAAATCAAACCCAACCCACTGCTGTCCGGTTGAATCTGACTGATAGCGACCCTACAGGACAAATTAGAACCACCCCATAGGGTTTCCAAGGCTGTAAGTCTTTACGGAAGCTGACTGACATATCAGGGCTGGTTAAACCAGAAGGTCGGTAATGTCTAGGATCCAGATTCTTTCCAACTTTTTTTCTGCTGTTTTCAAAGTGTTGGGAGATGCCTCATGTCAGCAAGTTGACTACAGCAATTCCAGTAGTCCAAAAAAAAAAGGAGGGGGGGGAGTTGTTTCCTGTAAATGTTTCTTTTTATTCCCAAAGACATCATTCCCAGGGGACATACAAAAGAGTCCTCCTTCACAACATATTGGCCTAAATTGATCACCCAATCAGACTCAACCTTTCACAGGCAAGGGGAATGGGACTTTCATGATTCACACCTGGTATGGAATATACGGCTGAGTCTTCTAAAGTACATGGGTTGAGGAAAAAATGGTGAATACCTGAATAAAAATAGAATTTTGTTTAAAAGGAATGAGGTGATAAGTGGCTACTGGGCCGCAACTAGTAATGCCTATCACAAAAGCTTACTGTGGTATATTGAAAAAGATAGCTACTAGCCTCAGAAAAAATCCCAATTTCTTTGCTATTTGAACTCTCTATCATCTTTAATATTTCCTATGCTTGCTCAACAGTTAACATGTCAGAGGATAATATCATTGCTTTTCTCAAGGAACTACTTTACTTCTCATAATGAAAGTCTTGGTCCTTGTACAGAAAAACTCCATAAAATCATAATAGTGACCTTGATTTTTATATTTAAAGGTAACAGGAACAGAAACATGAAATAGCACTCAATTGCTTTGAGTTTCCTTATCCACCTCTAGCTGGAGATAGCTACAGAATATATAATAAGATGGATGCTTCATTTGATTGCCCGACAAGCACATATATACAAAATAACTATTGAGAAAGGTGGACACCAAGGGACTGGCTACTATATCAAATACATACTCAGGACATTTCCAGTGACAGTGCAATGGCTAAAGCTGATGGTGATATTCCTCAATTCTTTGACACAGTACTGGAACTATTTGCCTCCCATTATCCCTTTCTCTAGGATGCAGGTCAGTATTGGAAAACCTGACACAGAAACTATAGAGCTTAAGGGGGAAGAGAAAGAGCGAGAGAACTGAGGAGGTACAGCAGTAGCTTCAGAGTACACATGTTTATTTACATGTTAGTGCTGTTCGGTCTCTTCCTCACTTCCATCTATCATACTATCAACAGGAAGGAAGAAATTTTTAAAAGATTTAAAAAGTGAGAGCAAAAGCAGACATATCATATGGACAAAAAGTATGGGCTGTGAAGTCTAGGATTTAAGTTACAATCTGTTCTCAGTTATTTGGTAGATGGCCTCTGTTTGCAAGATCTAAATTCTGTGAGCCTTGGTTTCTTTTTCCTCAGTTATAAAAATGAGGATCAGGTTGCCTATGTCTCACAGGGTTGGTGAGGACATGAAAGGAAAAACATTAAAGAATATATAAGGTGTGGTGCATAGATGTTCCATAATGGTAGTTTGCTTCTTTCCTTCATTTTGCTATCATCCATCATAGTAGGCCCTTCCCACCCTTTTGTTGTACCAGTAGCTCCACCACCCAGAGAGCAGCCACTCCTTGGTTAGTGCAGCTGGCAGAGATGGGGCCATGACATTGCTGCCATAAATCTGCTCCTTCAAACTTATTTCCCAGACTCAATAATGGAACTTGGTAGGTATTTTGTTTTTCAAGTAGTTGAATTGGTCAAATGTTGAAGGAATCAAATTTTAAAATTATATAAAATGTGGCTTCACAATTATTAACTAAGTGACCTTAGACAAGTCACTTAACCACCCCAGAAATGGGAATGATAAATATCTCCACATGTTATTGTGGTCATGAAAATTAAATGGAGTAGACAGAAAACATCAATTTGGTGGCACAACATAAGAACTCCATAAATGTAGGCTATTGTGACTGTCCTCTGACATCAAAGGACACTAGTAGTCAAAATTCAACACCATGCAGAAAAAATAATTTTAAGAAGATAGAAATTTGGATTTTAATTCATATTCTAAAGGAAAATAAAAAATATTCATGAAAACTCAGAAAGTCTGAAATCATTACACAAGTATATCTTGACTCTAAAGATATTTTATTACAAGTATTTATTTAACATGGGAGAAAGATGTGGCAGTCTGCTTCCATAAAGGTTTTTAGTCTTGAAATCCTCTGGGGCAGTTCTACTTTGTCCTATGGGTTGCAATGACCTGAATATTTTTTTTCTTTTTTAATGTGCCTACTGTTTATTCACATTGACATATCCTGCAATGTTGAACAATAAATAAAAGAAGTTCCAAATGGCTAATAATACCATAGCTTTCCCCCCAATATTCCATCAGAAAAATAAATCAGTACATACCAAGATCACATCAGCAATATTTCATCTATCACTGCATTGGTTTTGTGATCAATAACTAGTTTTGTAACACAGAAAATCTCTAGTTGCCATATAATCTAGAATGTAAGTAAAACTTGGTATACTTAGCAGCTGTTCACTAGAAGGTTTTATAAAAGAAGCATGTCTATTCTCAGAAAAGTATATTTTCCATTTTCTTACATTGTTTGCTCTCAACAATAAGCTTCAATCACACAAATCCATAGATATCATTTGCTGAACTGAAGTGAGAATATTTTACTTTCTAAGTGCTTTGATTAAAATTAAGTAATAAGTGTATTATCCTAATAGATATGATATTTAGATTTTCAGTGCGCACAGTAAATAAACCTATTTTAACATATTCGTGTACTAGGAATACACCTACCTTTAACTCTACACGATAACGGGAGAACAAATCAGCTTTTAAAACTGTAAATCAAGGAACTGTAGAATTTGAAGAGGCTCTAAACTCTGCCTTCCTGAATTCTAATTATCAGGGCATTCTGATAAAAGTTGACAACTACGTATGATCTTTCACACATACATTTATTCACATCGTAACTAAAATTGACAGTACATCTTCATCACAATGAATTTGTAAGAATTATTTGACATTAATAATTCTTATGACAAACTATTCTAATTTAATTAAAGTTTTAAAAACCTTTTGCAAGGTACATGTAAGCAAAACTGGCTCTGACATTCATTTATGAAAAGTAATCATTACGAATGAGGTAAAATTCACTGGCAATTACTTTATCATCTTGCTACTTTTAATCATTAATAAAAACTTGTAAAGGTCATTTAAACTGACTGTTATATTTTAAATATTTCTTCCTAAAAGAAAAATATACATCTGGTAATCATTGTAGTGCACAACGTGCAATCTTTATAGCAGAGAGGAAAAACAAAAAGTATAATGGCAACACAATCAAATATTAATTGATTTGATCATAGATCCTTTTGAAAGTCTTTGAATAGGATAGGACAATGGATATTTAAATATCAATCCTCAGAGATACTGAAATCATAATTCACTACGCACCTACTGTGTTTCAGGAACGAAAAGATGGGTATAGCATGATCCCTGCACTTAAAAGCGTAAGCTTAGTGAGAACAGAGATTGTGTCTGTTTTGTTCATGGATACATTTTCAGCACCAAAACAAAATAGATAATTAATCTTTGAGAAAAGTTAGGATGAATGAAAAGAGGAAAGAAAGGAAGAAGGGACAGAAATGTAAGAAGGAAGGAAGGAAAGAGGGACAGGGTGGAGGAAGGGAGGGAGGGAGGAAATAAGGAAGGAAAGAAGGAAGGAAGGAAGGAGTGAGGGAGGGAAGGTGGGAAGGAAGGAAGGAGGCAACGAAGTGGGGAACAAAGGAGGGAATGAAGGAAGGAAGGGAGGAGGGAGGGTGTGCAGCAGGAAGAAGGAAACAAACTTACACTTTAGCTGGGAATACAGAGGTGCACACAATTACCTATAACACAACAGAATCCTTATTTTATATTAGAAGTACAGAGTGCCGCTATTATAACTCTGATATATAAAGATTAATTAAGGCTGGGGATCCAGGAAAGCTTCCTGAAAGAGGTAACAATTCAGATTAACTCTTGAAACATAGGTAGAGATTTGGTTTGTAGGTATGAAGAAAAAACATTTCAAGGAAAAAAAAAAACAGATGTGAACAATAAGGACAGGGTTTGGAATATGCTGGACATAAAAGGGGAATATAATATTAAAGAGTTAAGATGCATGGGATAAGAGAGAACAGTAGGACATAAACCTGAAAAGGAATATTGGTGTTGAATCATAAGTGTGTTTAAATGCCATAACAATAGCATTTCATGCTGTGGGCAGAGGCGGGAAACATCAATGACATTTGAGAAGGGAAATGTTAGGGTTAGAGCAGTGCTGATCCCTAACCTCCCAGACATCCTTCCTAAACCGTGAAAACACCATCACAATCTGCTTTACTTACAGCCTTACCCATTAGCCAAGGAATCCCCTAACTTTATTGTTTTATTTCCCAAAACCTAATACAGTGCTTGAAGCCCTGGTGATGTAGTGGTTAAGAGCTCAGGCTGTTACCAAAAGGTCAGCAGTTTGAATCCACCAGCCACTCCTTGGAAATCCTGTGTGGCAGCTCTGCTCTGTCCTATAAGGTTGCTATGAGTCAGAATCGACTCAGTGGCAACAGGTTAATACAGTACTTGACACAATTAAATCAGGAGCTGCATAGGAAAAGCAATGTGGCAGACCTCAGTCCAGATCCTGAACGGATAACTTATTGGCTGGACTTCACTTCTCTGAGCCTCAACTCCATCATCTGTAAAATGGGTATAATTAATACCTACTCTTAGAGTTGTAGTTAGGATTTATTATGGTAGAGAGAATAATAGCCCCATCCAAAGATGTCAACATCCTAATCTCAGAAATTGTAAATATGTTATTTTACATGGCAAAAGGGACTTTGCTGATGTGAGTAAATTAAAGATCATGAGATAGGGAAATTATTCTGGACTATCTGGGTGGGCCCAATGTCTTACTGAATATTTTATTCCTAGCTCCCAACACTATTCCTTGTACGCACTAAACCAAAACCAAACCTGTCGCTGTCAAATTGACTCCAACTCACAGTGACCCTATAGGATAGAGAAGACCTGCCCCATAGGGTTTCCAAGGAGCAGCTGGTGAACTGGAGCTGCCAGCCTTTTGGTTACTAGCCATAGCTCTCAACCACTGTGACACCTGAGCTCCTAGCACACCCTAGGTATCCCATACATGAGTGAACCGTTGGTGAGCTTTTCCCTGAATTTCTAAGCAATCTACTTCTAAAAATCAGTCAATGAAAATCCTATGGATCACAAAAGGTTCACAACCATTAATAAGGATGGTGCAGGACCAGGCAGGCTTTTGTTCCACTGTGCCTGGAGTGGGCATGAATTGTGGCCCAACTGAATGGCAGCTAACAACAACTTAATTTTGGTTTTCTTTGGTAGATTAAATTACTTTTTTATGCTTCGTACCACAAAAAAAAAAAAAAAAAATTTTTTTTTTTTTTTAAAGATGCCTAATAAATAATAAATACACATGATCGTAAGGATTATAAAAGAGATCCTGATTGGCCTTTAGAACCACCAGTGCGCTAGGGCACACAAATAGAAAAGTGAGGCTAGCTCCTCCTCATCTAGATGATAGGAAAGTAGGACTGAATGATGGTACAGATTTCAACTCTCTGTCAGCACTCTGATAAACAGTTGCTCTTTCTTTTTCATTCCCTCCTCCCCATTGTAGTCTGCTGTCCTTTTCTATAACACAAAACTAAATCATGCATTTCCATGCTTTAGCATTTTTGAAGCTCCCTGTTGCCTACAATGGAGCCCTGGTGGCACAGTGGTTAAGAACTCAGCTGCTAACCAAAAGGTTGGCAGTTCATATTTACCAGTTGCTCCTTGGAAACCCTATGGGAGAAGTTCTACTCTAGCCTATAGGGTTGGCATGAGTCGGAATCAACTTGAAGGCAATGAATTTTACGGGTTGCCTAAAACACAAGAATCAAATTCTTTAACCACAGTAATATTAAGTATTTCATAATCTGCCCCCCATTTACCTTTCCAGATACATTGTCATCCAGTCACTGGTCCATTCCTACACAAAACCACAAAGAACTACCCTCCATTCTTTAGGGTCTGATTTCTTTGTATCCAGTGTTCTCTTAGGCAGGAATACCCTTCCTCTCTCACCTATGCCTAGTTTAAAAACCCACATAAATGATCACCCTCTAGGAAACGTTTATTGTTTCACTCCAGCAGAGTTGATCATTTCTTCCTGGGTCTCACCCTGTAATTTTTGCAGAAATCTCAGCTATGACTATTACTATAATTACTTATTTACCAACTAAATATGAGTTCCTTGAAGATAGAGGTCATGACCCATGACATTTTCTTTTTAGTCTTTTGTGCTCTCAATAGAGTAAGTATTCAATTTGTTGAATGAATGAATAAATGAAAACACTAGAGAAAAAAATCTAGAAACTGTAGAAAAATGGACTGAAATGGTCAGTACATACTTGAAGAAAATAGTTTAAAGGGCAAAAAATTACTCAAAAGCTTTCCCAACTCAAACAATCCCCCATGTTGCTACATATTACAAGCCCAGATTCCTGGGTTTAATAAAATCATATATTTGGATGAGTAGTATGAAATTGCTGATATGGATCAATATTTGACATATAAAATGACAATTTCATATGGTCCAACTTAATACCTACCATTTGATGACAAAATTCACCTCCATTAGCCAAGTCCTCTGGATAAACCAGCACGATAAATCTGGCCACTAAATTCCTGCTCAAAAGAAACGTACTCTCCTTCCACATTTACTCACCAGGAAAAACATTCATCCCGGCGCCTACAAACATCAACTGGTTCTAAAGTCAACACATCACATTTATCAAAGAACTAAAAGTAAATTCCAACAGAAGAACAGCAAAAACAACCTAAGCCTGAGTGAAGTATGATTGTCAGTGAGTTCAATGCCGGTGTCACTCCCTAATCTGTCATTTCCTCTGATCTCAGAAGGCTATTCCACTTCATAAACGCACTGCAAAGGTAGACGCTGCACTACCCAAGACCCACAGGCTTTTTATCTGTGGTAATGGTTACACCTGACACCTGCAGTTATCACACCCAATAGGACCACTTTGCCTTCTTAAAGCTTTTCCTTATAGTCCTTTTCAGTCCTCATATGGTTGAAATATTAGAACATTAAGGCTGCAAAAACAAAGCTTTAGGTTAACTCTCTCTCTATATATATTTTTCTGTCTATTTATCTAGTTACCGAAACATACCAAGAGATTACTGCCTTGAAAAAGAAAACATCTTTCTGAAGTATTTACTAATACTTGTTCTAAATGCTATTTTCTTACAGCTATAAAAAACATATCAAAACTGATAAATTCCACTGAGTTTTCTGAGAACACGAAAAGCGTCACCATGTATAAAGTTCTGTGGGCTCTAGAGTATAAAAAAAAAAGCATTATATTAATAATTATACTACATCTAGGGTCGCTATGAGTAGGAATTCACTCGACGGCAATGGGTTTGGTTCTGGTTTATACTGTACGTGTGCATATCATTATTACAGGTAAGGAGTTAAATAATAGTATAAAATCATACAATTAGTAAAGGGGGCCCTCAGAATTCAAACTAGAATGGTCTAACTCCCAAATTCACACTCTTAACTACTGCACCCCAAATGGACCTGAAAGAAACTGAAAGACTGAAGTGTAATTGCAGTAAGCAAGTACATAGAAATATGTTTGAATTTAAGTTTGCACATAGCAAACGTGGAATTCTTCTCAATCTCTAAATCTGACATGAGAATATTCTGGCCACTAAGTCATAAAGTAATTCAAATACATAGTAAAGATATGGCAGACGGACTAAGAAAACAAATATCATTCTTACACAGCATAAAATGATAAAAACGCTTATATGGTAGAGATATGGGTGAAGAGTGAAGGAGAGAGGCTTAGAGGAAAAGCTAGAGTCTTATCTCCAGTTAGGGAAAGTCTCTTACTTTGCCATGGTGTATAGACACCAGATTCTTACTGGATCCTATGTCTTCTTTTGTGGAATGTAGCCTTTACCATAGCTTTGTCAACTTCGAAAAAATAAGTTGAAGATGTGAAACTGAAACTAGAAATTTTCCAGATTGCTCATTAGTACAACTATAATTGAAAACAACTTGTTTCACTTTCTGCAAGAAGCCTTCAGTAATGGCTGTGATGATTACAGCCTCTGAACTTCTCAGCCCTCATTGCCTCCCCTACTCATTTGGCATTTTTTTTATTATGATGCTATGCAATGTTATTACATTGTTGTTGTTGTCGTTACCACTGTTGTTAGCTGCCATCAAGTTGGTGCTTGACTCACAGCAACCCCATGCACAATGGAATGAAACTCTGCCCGGTCCTACCCCATTCCCTGATCCACAGGGTATACAGTTGCTGATTTCTAGTAGATTGCTAAGCTTTTCTTCCTACTTCATTTTAGTCTGGAAGCTCCACTGAAACCTGTTCAGCGTCATAGCAACACCCAAGTCTCCTCTGACAAAGGGTGTTGGCCACTCATTGAGGTGCATTGGCCAGGAATCAAGCCTGGGTCTTCCAGCAAAGAAGGCAAAAATTCTACCACTGAACCACTAATAACGACAATTTTATTATTATTTTTATATTAATTTCTATTATATTGTATTAATATTATATTATTGTGGTTAACTACCCTATGAGTAAGATCTGTGTCCAATGATATCCTGATTCCTAGAATATAGAAATCAAGATATCACTTGGGAAACCTTTCACAAAGGCATAGTAAGTTGACATTATGGTATCTTTTTCTTAATATAAGCAGAAAGACAAAAATGTTAGAAATCGCATTTAAATCCCTTAGTGTTCTGAAATAAGAATACTGTTTCAGTCTTTTCCCTCTCATTTGCATTGAAATGAATTATAAACAAAGAAAACTTCGTCTTTTAAATGTCACTCTGGTCTAAATTAATCAGTCAAAGAAGAAGAATCATTAAAGAGGAATTCTGGAAGAGTTACAATCTTTATGAACACACAATTAAAGAGGAAAAATTTTTAAAAGGTAAGTTTTAATTGGCCAGTAATTAAAATAGTGTGAGAGCACACACTTCAAAGTTGTCATTAACAAGTTTTTTTTTTTTTTTTCTTTAATACACTATTTAGTGTTTAGGGTACTCAATGCTGTCGAGTCAATTCTGACTCAAAGCCCCTTAGGGTACCCAAGGCTGTAAATCTTTCCAGAAGTAGACTATCACATCTTTCTCTTGCAGAACAGCTGGTGGGTTTGAACCGCTGAACTTTCAGTTAGAAACCAAGTTCTCTAACCACTGTGCAACTCAGGCTCAGAGATTTAGGATATTAATTTTATTTAGAAGCACACTACTCTTGCCTCTCGTCTCATTAGATTCAGTTCACTTTCATATTATCTTTGGCTGATATTAGTTGACCACTTCAGGCCAGTTTAACTGTGACTTCATGTCATACCACTTGTTTTTTCATTCCTTCTGTTTACCAGGAAACCCTGGTAGCATAGTGGTTAAGAGCTACAGCTGCTAACGCAAAGATCAGCAGTTCAAATCCACCAGGTGCTCCTTGGAAACCCTATGGGGAAGTTCTACTCTGTCCTATAGGGTTGCTACAAGTCGGAATCAATTTGACGGCAACAGGTTTGTTTTTTGTTTTTTTTCTGTTCCACAAGAAACTCTCTCAGATTTTATTTTTCTTAATTTCATCATTGGTTTATAGTTTTTCTTCTGCCTAATGAATAGTGCAGCCAGTCAAAATCTATTTGTCAGTACATAACTTAACCCTAGGAAATAGTTAACTGAACTGCATTTTAAGGCCATCCTTTTAAGTCCAGCCTAAATCTTCTCCGCCTGGTTTATGTATCCAAATTTTGAATACATATTGTTAATTCGTCTCTAAACAATCTTGTTAAATTTTCTTTCCAAATTTTTTCCTCTTTTATTGTTTTCCTTCCAAAATATTGTTTTTAAATTATAAAACACTAGTTCCTTACACAAACTATGCCATTCTATCATTTGAATGATGGCAAATTAGCTTTCCCTAACAAAGTTCAGGAGTCCCTGAGTGCTGCAAATGGCTAATGTCATTGGCTGCTAACCACAAAGTTGGCTGTTTGAGTCTATTCGGAGGTGCCTCAGAAGAAAAGCCTGCCAGTCTACTTCCAAAAAAATTAGCCATTGAAAATTTTATGGGGCATAACTCTACTCTGACGCACATGGGGATGCCAAGACTCAGTGGGAACTGTTTTTTAACAAAGATCAAAGGTCTTCCTATCTTCAAACATTTTTAAACAGTCAATCAGTACTTACTGGAATGTGGATGAGTTTTCTGCATATATAAGTTCAAATCCTGTCTCTACTACTTCCTAGCTATGGATTCTTGAGCTAACCAACCTAACCCAACCTAAGACTCAGAGTCCTCATCTAAAAATGGGGCCAGCTGCATGCACAGAATAGTATTCTTGAGAGAAGTAAAAAAGAAATAGTACATGAAATGGCTTTAGTACAATGCCTTGTAGATAGCTAGCATTCAAAAAGCACTTTTTTTTTTTTTCACAATTTCCTCCCTTAGTAATCATTCGACTTTATGGCACACAGGTACACATGCTTATATAGTACAACAAAACCTCAAAAGAATTCGTGTACAAGCCTGCTTCATGAATTTAATTCAGTTTCAAAAGCACACGTATAAACTTCAGTAATTCTGACCAAAGTCAATAAAAAGGTTGGATACTTAGAAATCCAACTCTAAGGGGGGAAGAGAAAAAAAAAGACTAACTTCTACTGGACATTAAAGTGTTCTATGGCTCAAAATAAATGTTTCTGAATCTTAACTCTAGGGTGCTTAAATATATATCTGTGATATAAGTCACTAAAAGGCATAATGTTTGAAAATGTTCGGTAATAATAACCATATTGATTTAACCTATATAAGGAATAAAACCAGCCTGTATTAATCAATTTTTAGGATGTCACAATAATGTATTTATTGTTTTCATTGCATTTTATGCACCACAGATTTCCTAGGACAGAGTCAAAATTGAATTAGAATTTTAATAATCAAATTTCAGTACATATTTTTAAAATGTGTATCAAGTCATAGTCATTTTAATCTCCTTCCTTTGGTTTGAGTGTGCTCACTGTATCTGAAATACCAGGAGCCGATATATTCTACACTAATTATTTAAATATTTAAATACCTAAAACTTACGCATTGTATTCCAAAACCTGGAAGCTCTGTGATTTAAAAAACTAAACTTCATGGCATATTTTTATTTCACCAAGGACTAATACCAATAAAATGGTATATAGTTTCAAAGGCTTGAGAGATCTAAAAATGGCTCTGTAAAACAAACACACTTCCTTAGTAAGTGTGCACATTTTTGGAGCCTTGGTGGCACAGTGGTTAAAGATCTCAGTTGCTAATCAAAAGGTCGGCAGTTTGAATATACCAGCCACTTCTTGGAAACCCTATGAAGCAGTTCTACTCTGTCCTACAGGGTTGCTACGTGTCGGAATCAACTCAGTGGCAATGGTTTTTTTTGTCATTGTTGTTGCACATTTTAATAAGTTTTTTTAATTCCAAATACATATCTCCATTCTCTTTGTTTTTCTTGAGAAAAATCTAAATATTAGCCCATTTTTTAAATGGGAGTGTCAAAAATCTCAGGAGAGTTCATTTACACTTTTGAGGCTATAAGCAATGCCTTTATACCACAGTAAAAAAAATAAAATAAAATAAATAAGAGTGTTAAAATGTTAAAACCAAAATTAAAAAATAAATTAGTTACTAACATTTGTTGTAATCAAAATTGGGAAACAAAGCATGGATTTAGAACTAAACTATATGGCAGAAATTCCAAAAAAGAAGCAGAGAGAGAGGGAGGCAAAGAGGGAAGGAAGGAGGAAGGGAGGGAGGAAAAGAGTGAGGGAAGAAGGGAGGAAGGAAGGAAAATCCTATATATCTCTTTTTTAAATGGGAATACATAAAGTGGCATAATCAGCATGTCTTTGTTACTAGGGAGTGGCAGCCCACAAACCTACAAGCAGACTTTGTTACATTAAAGCAATTCTCACGCTCTAATGGAAAAAAAAAATTTTTTTTTTTTTTTAATGGAAGGTTACGCATTTGCAATGGAAAGTTGCTTGAATTTCACACTATAGAGCTGTTAGTGGTAAGTAATTATACAACTGTATTTCCAATGATGGTGTCCCATTACTGTGCTTGTTCCTTCCCAGTGGAAAATATCTTGTGAAGCAAAGAGTGGCCAAGGGATTCAAGAGGAGGAAAACACATACCATAAAATATAATTAAAAATTGTGGAGGCTGCATATGACAAGAATAACCATAAAAAACAGATACAAACCAGCTGGCTGTTAACAACTTCTGAGTTATAAAAATCTTAAACCTGCTGTAAAGCACTCAATTCGATTTACATAACCACAGAGCTGACATTCCTTTTAGGCTCCTCTTTTGGGGATTATTTTGACATGTTTTAAGGCAGCATAAAAAGCAACTGTGAAAGGAAGACATGTATCATCTTACACAGGAATTCATTCCAGCCTTAAAACTGGACTTTCATACTTTAATCTGAACCTCTTTTCTTGTACTGGAAAATATCTTTAATGGACACTGGCTGTCTGATTTTACAGCATTATTCTTTGAATACTCATATTTCTAATAACATGGAAGGTTTCTGTTTGGTGCAATGAAGATTAGGAAACAAAGCATGGTTTCTGTGTGTTGTTGTGTTGTGTGTGTTTGATTTAGTGGCATTACATATTTTCAGCACAATGGTACCTATCCAAGGACCATGGTCTATAAGAAAGGAATAATATTTTGGTCAACCATGACTGAAACAACTTTAATTTCTTAGGAACCTAATGATGCAGACAGCATTCTACAAAGCCAACATAGCTTGCTGTAGGGAATTAAAAATAAACAAAATAAAATAAAATCAATCATACATTGAGTGAAATTTTGATGTATAAATGCTGGCAGCTGAAATTGCCCAGAGCACAAAATGAGTTTCGCCATTTGATAATTTCCTTAATTCACTATGTTGCTACATGCAGGGCATTTTATGCCTGACTTATATTTAATCCAGTCACCTGCATAATGTTAAGAAGGGTCATAATTATATACATGGATTTTGACCATATAACATGTCAATATTTCAGATCTGACATGAAAAGTATGTATATCCATTTGAGGTTTACCCATTAAAATATTTTTAGAAATAATTTGACCTAGGGTACAATAAATCAGAAAACAATTCAATTTTCACTAGAAGTAAGGTAAACCTACGTATCAGGGTCATGAGGCAACAATGGCTCCTTAAACGAGAACAGCAGAACAAGCAGAAGCTTGGAATTAGGAGTCAAATTCTCCCTGCCATTTTCTAGCTGGCTGATGTTGAGCTGCAAGCCTGTCTGAGTTCCAATATCCTCACCTGTAAAATGACATTTTATCATTTACCACAAAAAGCTGTTAGAAGATTAAATGATACAGTGTATGAATGCATGTTTATGAAATAAGCCTTTGAATGAACCTGCAAAACACATTTTCTATTTTGTGTGTGGTGTAAGGTGCTTTTTGTAATGTTAAGTTGCATTAGTGCTAGACAAGGGATTGAAAGGAGACTGAAAACGGGTAGACACTGAAGTTGAACACATAAGGTAGGTAGCCTTTGTAAGAGTGCAGCTGAGGATTAAATAATAAGGGTTTTGAGCAATGTTGGTGATATTAGGGATGGAATGAAAAGGAAAAAAGTTTATCAAAGCAAAAATGTACATGATTTAGAACTATTAATAGCTGCCATCTACTGAACACTACCTCTGCACCAAGAGCTTGTAGTCACAAACATGATCTCATTTATCTTCTCATGAACTGATTTGGAGGCCAGATGAGAAATAGAGTTAAGTTCCATGTTCTTTAGTCTGTGTAGTTATTTT
Organism: Loxodonta africana; assembly: GCF_030014295.1. Lineage (NCBI taxonomy): Eukaryota > Metazoa > Chordata > Mammalia > Proboscidea > Elephantidae > Loxodonta > Loxodonta africana. Next base: position 36,064,796 of record NC_087358.1, on the reverse strand, counting down.
TAAAAGAATTACTGTTAACAAAAACAGAGAAATCAGTCAAGGTTAGTATGGAAGATATAAAAATGGGTTTGATTTTAGTCATCTCTGAGTTTAAGATGACAACAGAAAATCCAAATGTAAATACCCAATATCTAGTGATGGATATAAAATTATTTAGACGGTATTCTGGATAAAATGATAGAGATAATAAAATAGAATATAAGGTCATTATAGAACAGGAGTGAAACAGATAAAAGCAAAAGACTAAATTAAAATATCTCTATACTAGGTTTTTCTAATTGTTAATTAGAAACTGTAACAATCATATTGTTTTAAAAAACAATTTATTGGAATGGAGTCGATGGCAATGGGTTTGGTTTTTTAGTCTGGCATATATGTATAGCTCTTACCAGTGACCCATAAGAATAACTCTAGTTTTGTTATAATCATTGTTTTGTCTTGACTAAGTATGGAATGCAATTAATCACTGGAAAATGTCTTAGTATGCAGTAAAATGAATCGCCTGGGCTCTTTTAAGTTTAATTTGTTATTAGGTAAAATACAATGGTTTTGATCTTTTGTTGTGTAGACCTGCCAAAGGACAAATTTAAATATCAGAAAAAAATGATGAAATTATTTACATTGTGCCCTGGAATATTATAACATTTTCTGCACAATATGATAATTAATGAAATACTGGTCAGTATAGACAATTATAAATATAACTAGAATAGTTAATAATTCTCAATATGATTTAATCAATTGTATATATTTCAGATTTCAAACAACTAATTCAATAATTATATCATTTCCATATAAAACAGAAAATAAATAAAAACCAGTGCTATCTGCTCAAACATGTGTTTCTAAAATAAAATACCAAATGAAAAGTTTTAGGGAAAAAATAATTCCTTGAAAGTAAATTTATATCTGTTTCATAGGAATAGTGAAACTTGGAGCTGCTAATAATAGTAATAATAATAAAACAATACCAAAACTTGTAAAAAATACCCTCTCAGTATAAATAAAATCCTCTACAACACACCTAGAAGACAGTAATCAAGACATTTCTATCAAAATTTTAGTGCAAGGTAGTCCACACAGTTTCTCAATGAACTAATTATATTTGGAACTTTTTTTTTTTTTAAGTCTTTTTCTCCCATGACTGACACACATTGGTTCAGCCATGTCTTTGTAATAATGAGGAATTAATCTCTACCCTCTGTTAAATATTCAAAGGCAGTGATCATGCCCCTGCCCCTACAGTCCCATTTCTTCTCTAAATATCTTCACTTCCTTCAAACAATCTTAATGAAATAATTTCCAGATCTGATTACTCAATTAGAAAATACTGTTTTCTATCATGCCCCTTTAAGACATGATAACCATAAGTAGACACAATGCAGTTTATGGAGCCTAAGCAAGCAAGCCTGCTGCCAAAACAGTGCAATATGTAGAGTTTATTATTAGCACCCAAATAATTTATCAAATTTAAAAGGGACTTAAGTGAATCACCATATTGGCAACAGTACAGTAAGGTTTTATCCCCAGATATAAAAATCTTACTTAGGTTGAAAGGATGAAATGCTATTGCTAAATGTGTCCAGGATGAAATCGATTGGTGAATACATACTTTTCAAAAATTATGATCCAAAAATAATAGGTATAAATGGTCACAATACCACTGATATTGTGGAAGAATGCCAGGCTATTGTGGAGGGATTTAGGAGACAGGGTTGAAAGTCACGATAACTTGGTGCTAGGCAAGAAAAATCAGGGACTGAATTTACTCATTGGTAAAATGGAAAACATACTAACTACCCAAAGATATATTCTGGGGATAAATGAGCTCATATATGTAAAAGGATTTAATAACTGAACCATAATAAATCCCAAAGTTTTCGTGAGCCATTAAGTCAATTCTTACTCAAAACAACCCTATAGATCAGAGTAGAACTGCCCCCATTTGGTTTCTTAGGCTGTTTTCTATACAGGAGCACATCACCAAGTCTTTCCTCCAATGGAGCAGCTGGTGAGTTCCAACCACCGACCTTACAGTTTGCAGCTGAGTGCTTAACCATCAGCGCCACCAGGGCTCCTTATAAATCCCAATAGGCGGCAACAATTACTAATGCTCTAAAGATCTGAAAGTTACACATTCATTAATTAGTCAGTAATTGCCTTGAGTCTTTAGGAAATCACATAATACTCTTTGTGATCAATTAAAAATTCTATTTTTACTGTTTCACATAAATTGCTAGCATTGTTTTTTACATACTTCTATCATGAAAAAAATTTTTTTAGTCAAATCATACCCATTTTAAGCCAATATCAAATGCTACTTTCCACCATAATGATACTGCTATTTCCCTTAACCCTTGTTTTCTCTTCATCTTTGGAAAAACTGTATAGTGCTTTTGTATAGCACTCTCATCTTTACCATTTATTTTTTACCTTCAATAATTGTTTATTGAGTGGCAGTGTCATTCATTTTTGTAACTTCTAAAGCTCATAATAAATATTTGTTGAATAAATTAATGACCATTTTTAAAGCGTACATTCCACCAATGACTTCTGAAATAGTTATGAGTATGCTTACATGATAACAAATATCACAAATGTTCATTTAAGATAACTTGGAACTTAAAGATATTATATTTAGTCCTTTAGGCTGATCTTTGCCTTGTGTCTTTGGTCCAGAATACTAAATGCTGCCTGGTTACTACCGCTGACTCTCTGGCAGGGATCACAAGAGAGGGCCCTGAACAGAGCAGGAGAAAAATGTAGAACAAAATTCAAATTCACACACACACACACACACACACACATACACACAAAACAGGTTTGCTGATCTGACAGAGACTGCAGAAACCTAGAAAGTATGGCCTCCAGACACCCTTTTAACTCAGTACTGAAGTCACTTCTAAGTTTCATCCTTTAGATTAGACAGGTCTATAGGGCCAACAACAATGTAACTGAGGGGTGTGCTTTATAGTTCAGTCATGTATATAAGACTTATGGGCACACCAGCCCAAAAGCAAAAATGAGAAGGCAGGAAGGGTCAGGAAAACTGTACGAACGGAAACAAAGAACCTGGGGTGGAGAAGGGAAGAGTGTTGACTCAACAGTGTTGGCAACCAATGCCACAAAACAATTTCTGTATTAACTGTTTAAAGAGAAATGAATTTGTTGTGTAAACTTTCACCCAAATCACAATAAAAAAAGATATTGTGTTTAATGACTATAAATTCCTTACTTATTTAGAAATGAGGTGTGTGTGTGTGTATAACTTTCCCAACTGAGAAAAAAAATTATCAGAAGTAGAAGAAAAAAATTAAAATCAGAAACAGCAGACACAATAATTCTTTCAAGAACACCTTTCTTCCGAGTTCCCTGAGTGGACTTAAACCACCAACTTTCAGTTAGTAGATGGGTACATTAACCATTGGCACCATCCAGGGACTCTAGTAAAGAACCTACATCTCCCTAATTAAGTACCCAGGTTTGTAACTTCCCAATTAGTAGATTCCCTAACTCTGATAAGTTTTTAGAGTAAATCCAGATAAGAAATAGAGATTCTGGAAACTCTAGTTTTCAATTTTTTAAAACCACTTCACTGTTCAATTACTAATATTTGATAAGATTCTTATGGCCATCTCAAATAATGTGGCCACAAAGATTTCCAAACAGTTAAATATATAAAATTCATTATTACTCATATTTTTTTTTTCAAACTTAAAAATGACTTTTTTTGCCAAAAGTATACTAAGGTTTTATTCTCAGATGTAAAATCTTAGTTAGAATGAAAATACCAAATGCTATTGTTAAAAGTCTCCTGTGTGAAGTAGATTGGTGAATACACGTCAAAAAAAATCATGATCAAACCTGGCACTTTTGTTGACAGACTTTGTAGTGAGGCCAAAGGTGTAATTAGGCCAGAAAATTACTTTTTCACTACTAGAATTGTTCCCTTCAGGTCCTGAATTATCAGTCCAGAAAATTTCATTAAACACTAAATTCGCTTTAAGACAACTGTCAAAATTAAACAGAGGTGAATCAAGTCAAGGTCCTAATATTCAAATCTCTCATTTGGCTTTTGAGATTCAGTGCAAAATAAAAACTGCTACAGGATCATTTTTCCATCAAGACTAAACTTTTTGTGAATTTCAGGAAGACCAAATCCCATTGGAAAACAGAATAAAACAGACTAACAAAATATATGTAGAATCCAAAATACTTAATAGTCATAAACAGCTGAAAAAATTATATTTCCCCCTTTCATTAAGATCTTGATAGGAAAATGGTAAAAAGTCAAGTTCTCACAATTATTATAGATCTACTACAAAAGGGGAGAAAAAGAATCTCAATAGCAGATTCTGAGGATTGAGATGGAAGTGGGAATGATTCTTATAATGGAATGGTGAATTTATCACATTTGTTTTAAATGTGCCCTGGTGACATAATCGTTAAGAGCTCAGCTACTAACCAAAAGGTTGACGGTTCGAATCCACCAGCCACTCCTTGGAAATGCTATGGGGCGGTTCTACTCTGTCCTACAGGGTCACTAAGGAGTCAGAATTGACTTGATGGTAATGGGTATGGATTTTTAAATAATCGGGAGATGGTAACAGTGTATTTATGAATAACTAGTTCACCAAGTTTTGGAAAAATGGCAAGGTTTAGGATATTCTGGTACATATTTAGTAAACAGGTGAATAAGGACTAAACGTTCATAAACAAACAAAAAAATAAATATATGTTACATAACATAATGGAATTATGAGTGATGCTTTTCCATTTTCTGAAATATTGCAATAGTACTGTAGCATGTTTATTCAACAAAATACTTAGGAATTTAGGATTTGAAACATAGCTTCACCTCTTTGCCAACTATATTAAAAGTTTAGTTTAATGAAAAGTATTTCCTGTAATTCTCAGAGCCATAAAGCCAACACTAAATTGTCAATGGATGCCAGTTGATATGTTACTTCAACCAGGTAATAACAAACTGGATGAATAAATAATAGCATGGAGATTTATTATTAATGAGAAATAGGGCAAACGAAGATGCACAAGAATGAAAAATTAATAAAAATTGAGAAATTAATTTTTCGATTATCCAGGATAAAATAATATGCTTGGTTGTTTCAGGTAACACTGAGCTATGCTCAACCATCATAGTATTCATAATGTTCAGAAGTAACTCTAGTAGCTTGAAACACTTGTCAGTCGGTTAGCACCACACTGTTTAGCAAATAAAGTGCAATGTAAAGAAAATAATGATAAGGATTAACAGGTTGTGCCCAGAACCCTTAACAAAAGTGATGGCCAAGTTAGAGTTAATATCCAAACATAGTACGTTATTATGTAATTAAGGAAATAAAGTAGATCATAAATTTTGAAATATAATTTTTAACATTTCTCACACTGTAGTTTTGCTGCTTCTTTACCAAAGCTCCAGATCATGGCACTGAACATTTCAACTCTTTAAAATATAACTATTTTTAATTAGAATTCAAGATTTCTAAAAGTATAAGCATATATATATATAATATTATCAAGGAAGAATTAAAATGTATACCAGTGACTAGAATGATTTATCTGTTGAATATGTGAGGTTGTGCAGTGAAAAACTGGAGCAGTGTGCCCTCAAGTTAAGAAGAAATACCAAGATTGCCTGCAAAACCAAAAGCTAGGAGAGACTCATGGAATGGATTCTCCCACAGAACCTCTGGAAGGAACCAGCCCTGATGACACTTTGATTGCAGACTTCTGACTTTCAGAACTGTGACAGAATAAATTCCTGTTTCAAGTCACCGAGGTTGTGGTAATTCGTTGTGGCACCCCACGGGCACTAACATACATGAGAAATAAGTGATACCATGTTTTAGCTATTAAAAAAGTTCTTACCATATAGTAGGTACTCAATAAATGATTGCTTGCATACCCTCTTTATTTTAACCAATTAACTACATTGATTAATTATATTTAACAATGTTTGGACCAGGCACTGTGCTAGCAGCTAAAGATACAGTGGGGAAAAATATAAACAGGGATACTGATTTCATACAGAAAAAATATTTGGCTTCTTTCAGTAAAGTATACATGCATTTGACTTTTTTTGTTGTTGTTATTATCTATTGTATAATATGCATAGAAAAAGTCTTACAGTAAATAAATGTTAAAACTACAAGACTAAGAGACAGGAAAGTAGTACTACATAGATAAACTTAAGCAACTGTTTTGAGCAAACTTCAAATATTTTCCACTTGTAAAAACATTCATTTTTGCATTTTACCTCTGAAATATAGCCATGGCTCTTCTTATTCACTTGATAAAGATTATAAGTTTAATTTTTAAAAAGTTTTTCTAAAAAGTAAAGTTCTCTTTGAATTTAGTCACAGGCTTTCCAAATATTTTATTTAACAAATGTGTATTTCATTTAATAAATTCATGCTAAATTGGAGAGAAAGTAAGAAATCAATTAAACATATAAAAACATTACATAAAAATATGTCAAAAGAATGAAGAATTGCACATGTTAGTAAATAAGCCACTAAGCCACTTAGGGAACACAATTAAGTGAGATAAAGTTAAAAAATGAAGTAGCTGCTGATGACAAATTCAAGGAGTTTTTTTTTCATATAAAATAGGAATAAATATTTACTCATCAAAGATTAACTGATGGTATTTTCAAAAATATTTTGTGAAGAGAAACTGTAGAAAAAACAGTAGCATACCCAGTTCATTATGTGACTAAGATCTCATTTTAAATTTCTTTGATTCTTACAGATAAGAGAAACATAGCCAGAAAATGGAAGACCTTGTCACATGTGTTTATTTATAATCCTGAAACTTAAGGCATCAATGCCTAGGAACCCCAGAAGCAAAAGATTTCCTTGAATTCAAGCCAAGAACAACCATGGTCTAGGCAAAACTGGCTGGATGGACAGTCGACACATTCAAGAGGAAATGAAGATGACTGTGCAGATAGGTCGCTATGAGTCAGAATTGACTGGCCGGCCACAGGTTTAGTGGTGCAGATGGTGAGATGGTGAGTAATGGGAACAATGACCCTGACCATTTATACGACCAATTTAAAGAATGACAAAAGGCAAAAACTGTTCATTTCATGACAATGACAAGATTGGTATTTTGAGGAAGTGCATATTTCTAAAATGTCTACCATTCAATAGTTCTCTCCCATCAATATAGTATTTTATTATAGATGATTGATATGGAGCTCACTGTAATTTCAGAAATTCATAGAATATTATTATGTCATGAAATCCATGCTGAGAAAGCAATTGCCATTATAAATCAAAAAGACAACTCATATGGACAGGTCATATGGCAACAGGGCCTCCTTGGAATGATATCCTTAAATTCAATTTATTCAATAAATAACTTAAAGGTTAGGTAGGATGAGATGAATCTCATTCCAAAACTTCAGAAATAGTGTTATATTGTAATATTTAGAGATTATTTTCTTGGAATTTAGAGATAAGTACATTTATATTCATTTGCATCAGCTTGGTTCCAAGTAATTCTTCTTAAATATTTTCCCCATGATATAACTCCCTAAAATGATTTCATTAAGTGATATGATAATGAATAACATTAAGGACATTCACTGTTTTAATAAATGAATGACGGTATACAAATAGAACGGCAGATTTTGAAAATCTCCACTGTGTTAAGTTCTCAGATTTAGAAAGTAGTTTTCAGCTAGATGTTTTAATAGGGGAAAAGAATAGCTTCAAAAACTTATTGGTAGCTTTTCTAGAGGAGTTAAATATTTTTTGTTTTACTATAATATTGAATTTGAACATTAAATATTATTTAAAGAGAATCTTGATGATAAAGTATCACCTTTGTATCTTCAACCCAAAATAATAACATACTTGCAAATCTCTTTACACTAAACAAAGAATGTTAGAGTATCCTCTGTATTCCTTAAAAACTCAACACTGTTTCTTTAAGTTATATCCACGTATCCTAGGGAGCAGGGACCAATCATTAGTAAATGTATACTTAGAAAAATTGTCTTTCTACATATTATTGCAATACTTAATGAAAACTAAGGGGAATATACTTTATCTGAATAGAAAGGTAGTCCATTGAAAGGTTTGATACAGAATGCATTTCAGTGAGTTAAATATGAATCACAAGAAAACAATTCTATAGGTCATGATTTTCAAAAAGTAATCATTGACATAGGAAGAGGACTGAACAGGAGAAAAATATTCTTGAGCTATTTAGAAGATATAAAACTAATTTAAAAATAAAAAGAAACAAGCAAAGCAAATGATTTCAACCTGATGCTACAAATATGGGAAGGGATCCATCATTCCTTGGACCTATTTATGTTAAACGAGAGGCATAAATAAATACATTGGTATTCTATTTGGACAGGTGAAAGACTTGCTTTGAAAAATCATCATAAACCTTAAAATCGAATGATATATTACTATCTAACACTTTGAAAAGCACTTTGTGATGCATTTGCTCATTTTGTTCTTCCCCAGATTCTATCAGGAAAGGGGTAAGGAAGATCTTATGATGGTGATTTAAAGATAATGAAGTAGAAATTTCAGAAGGCACCTTGATGTAGGAAAATAACCAGTAAATTGTATTCAAAATCTGGAATTTGAAAACTCACTCCAGCACATAATAGTGAAAGGCTGGACAAGTCTCTTCGCATTTGTTCACGTTATATAAAATCATATTTAAGGTACCAGTCCCTATCTTGTGATGTCTGAACAAGTGAGGCCAGATAGCGTTACTCAAGGTTACATAGTTAGCAAGTGGTAAGATAAAGAAGGAAGTCTAGGCCTTGCAGTTCAATGTTTAGGGGCCATATAACTATACTATTTTGTTCGAAAACAAATGTTCTTCAAAGGGAAGAGACACAATCTGGTCAGTGTACTACAAAATCACCAAAGAAAGAAAGAATAAAATCCATGGTGATCTTCTTTAAGAATAGGGCTTGTGGCAACCTTAATTAAAGTGTGAAATGGCAAAAAAAAAAAAAGATCTTTAAAGAGTTTAGTCTACTGTATGTATCCTTAGCCATATATCAACAAGTGAACATGATAAAAGCTCTCACATTAATTATACTGACTACTTCCTTAATGAAGTGCAAAAGTGTTTGCGTAATCTGATTCAATTTATTGAATTAGGTTACAGTTTTATCACTTTGAAAAAGAGCTTCATTGTTTACTTTACAGTATATGTCAATTCATTTCCAACAATTAAATAGCCCAACATACAGCTGTAATCAATTGAAAGCAATCTCCATTTTTAAGATCTACTACCATTTGTAACGTGCACATTTCTGAAAGCAATATATGACAGTTTGAAAATATATTACAACAGTAGCAATGACATTTCATATCCATAAAGCTTATTTTGTCAACAAACACAGCAGTTTATAAAAAGAATTCATTGTCATTAAATCCTGAAAAGTAAACATGAGGAAATCAAATTTAAGTGCTAGCTACCTCTATTAAGGATATCTATAGTGCACATTTATATCAATTTGGATAACCTGCCAAACTAAGACTTCCTATACCTAAGCTATATATAAAAATAAAGGTTATCACTTTTATTTTTAAATCCTATAGAGTTGATTTGAGCATAGTATGTCAGCTATAATAATGCCATTGGGACCAACATGTTTAATAATAATATTACTACTTTATCGTTGTCTTTCTTTATAGTTTACAAAATGCTGCTATAAATTGTCTCATTTGACATTCCCAGTAACTCGGTGAGAGAAACAATGTAGATGTAATAAATAGATAGTTTTAGGAAATAAGAACTGATGTGGCTGAAAAGTTCGATTTTCAGGTATTGACTCCTCTCCTGGAAACCTGGCTTTTTAAATTGAAAGGCTAAATTAAAGTAATTTTTAGTAAAGTTCAGGTTCTTTCATTTCAATTCTTTAAGGTTTTGTGCTTTTCTAAGATTATTTCTGATGTTTATGGGTTAAAATAATACTACTTTTTCCACCCCTAGTTCTAAATCCTAAAAGAGCTATAAGCATTCCTTTACATTATATTCAATGATTGCCATTTTCTCCTATCTATTAATTTTACAGCTATGGCCCCCTTTGGGGAGTACTCAAAATTAGAAGGGTTTCGGGAAAGAAGAGCAGGGGAAACAAAAGAGGAAAAAGCATTTTAAAAATCCTTTCAGTTAGGAAAAAAAGTGTTTATTAGCTTATCACAGTCAGTTTTACCTATAAGTTAACTATCCTATTCTCTGAAAAACAGTGTAATAAGCTGTATGATTGCCTAAAAACATAAAGTGTTCGTTTCAAAGTAATTTTTAAAAATTACAAAAGAATACAAGAATACAAAGCCCTGAAGAATGGATACTCTTTATTGAGAAAGACACCATGTTTGGGAGAATAATTCAAAGTAAAATAAAACAGAATCATCAAATTTCATAATTGAAGAGGAGAATCTTACCAAATTTACCTACCTCCCAATGCAAAATTACCCTCAAATTTTCTTAAAACAGTGATTACAAAGACAGAATGGATGTCTGAAGGTAAGGGAGTGAGATGATTTGAGATGATTTGTCATTGTTGTTAACAATTGCCCTTTTGTATACCACTGGCAATAAAACATAAAATAAATTAAATATAAAAACTATGGCTAACGACTTTTCATCCATTTCCTCTTGAACACTTCTGTCAGAAGAGAAAGTTAGGGTGTGATAAGTAATATATTCTAATCTTAGATAGTTTTCTATGTAAAAAGACTCTTTCTTATGGAAGCCAACAGGTATTTCCTGGTAATTTCAGTCCATTTGTTAGATTTCTCTCCTCAGAAGAGCACAGTATGAAATCCACTCTATCGTCTCCTTTCAGACTATCTGTAAGTCTTCTTTTAAGACTAAACATCACCTTCTATCCAAATCCCTATCACCTAGACCGTTCTCTTAATCCTCACCAGTTTGTCAAGGGCCTACTAAATATTGTAGCGCCAATAACTGAACATATCATCTGAAGTACTGATGACATCCAGATGTCATTGAAGTACTGAGTAAAATATTATTGTTGTTTACTCTTATCTGGATTTATAGTCATTACAAAAAAAAAAATTCATTAAGCTGAGGTTATATTAGTACTTTCAGTAGTTCTACTACCCTGTTGGTTTATATGATTTCATAGCCAAATAAAATCCTATGCTGTTTTTCACGCAGAATGTTTTCAGCTCAGGTCCTATGTTTACTCAAAATTTGGCAGTACATGTTTCAGGAAATTAAATCCAAGGTTTTGTTAATATCACTATCTTTCTAGTTTTTGCCAATTTCTTTAGATATTTTTGGTCCTGTCAACCTCTTCAATTAGCAAGTCCTATTTCTTCACAAAGAAGAGAGTAAAGTTGTGAAACTTAGTCTCAAAACGTATAGAGAAAATATGAATAAGTACAACAGGATATGACAAAATATTTGAATAATAAACCTGGAACATATCATTAAGTAAAGGAGCTGAAGCACTGAATTTAGCCTCAGAGAAGAAAACCCATGAAAGACAAAGAGACCAAAGAGCTTAGACTGTTTATCTTGTTTTATATGACTTTTGTTCTAACAAGATTTTTCAGGAATATTCAAAATATATCTATAGCAGAGTTGGTTTATTTTCCTGGGTTAGCAATATTTATATGTCTCACATTTCTTGTTTACGGAGGGAAGCAGGCTAGTAACAGCACCTCCCACTGGTCAAGAATTTGAAGTGAGCAATGAAAGACAATAGGGTGCCATATTGAATAATCAAGGAGTTAGAACACTGTCTCAGAATCTCACAAATAAATTGATAACTCAAAAATCGCTAGCTAATCTCACAGCATCCAGTATCATAAACAAAATTTAAGTCTTAAAATTTGATTATCTTTTCTTAATGTAAATAAATCTTTTCTGTCAAAGGAAGCATTACATTGTTTAAAAAAAGTAGTAAATAATGCATTACAATTAGCCAGTTAAGGTTATTACCAACTTCATTACTGTAAATCTACTGAGGGAGAAGTATAAGTAGATTATAACTCTTCACATAGTCCAGCCTGGGTATATGAGACTACAGAACTCAATAGAAACTTAGAAGAGAAAAATAAATTAGAGAAGAAAGGACTGTAATTTTCTTCTAAATTAAGCAAATGAAAGTCCTGTCCAGAAGTCTAGTAATATGTGGTTATTTAATTAAATCTAAAAATAACAAATCTTTGCTCTGAAAGCTTAGAAAAAATGATTTTTATGAATTTCTATGCTGGCGACAGACCCAGGATTCTGATTTGTCTGAAACCCTGGTGCCGTAGTGGTTAAGTGCTACGGCTGCTAACCAAAGGGTTGGCAGTTCGAATCCGCCAGACGCTCCTTGGAAACACTATGGGGCAGTTCTGCTCTGTCCTATAGGGTCGCTATGAGCCAGAATCGACTCAACGGCACTGGGTTTGGTTTTTTTTACTCAATTACAATATACATTATGTATCAATATACATACATATTATACATAAAAAAATAGATAAATTTATTACGTATTTCCTCATACCAAAAACTATATTTGCATTTAGTTAAATTATGAGTTATATTTATGCATCTATGTATTAAATTACTTCTATACCTAGATACTATGGGTACAATGAGAATTCTAATCCTTGAAGACTATATAATACCATGTATGTAAATTTTTGCTGTGTGGGTAAAGTATTTTAATTGCTATATGAAAATCATAGAAATGGTTTTAAAATATCTATGCATGTGCACTCTATACATGGACATGCACACATACGAGCAGGAATTTTAAGGACTAATATGTTCTATGTTGCCATTTAACCTTGTAAGTATTGTTTCTCTATGGCATCAACTTAGAGATATAAACACAATCAGAGACCAAAATATTAAAATATAGCCATCATAACCTATAAACAAAGAAGCAATGCCTTCCATTTATTTAGCATATCTCCGTTGTTGTTGTTGTTAGGTGCCGTCAAATTGGTTCCGACTCATAGCAACCCTATGCACAACAGAAAGAAACACTGTCTGGTCCTGTTGGGTACCGATTGGACAGATTTGTTCTTTCTTTTGGCAGTCCATGGTATATCCGATATCCTTCGCCAACACCACAATTCAAAGGCATCAACTCTTCTTTGGTCTTCCTTATTCATTGTCCAGCTTTCACACGCATATGATGTGATTGAAAATACCATGGCTTGGGTCAGGCGCACCTTAGTCTTCAGGGTGACATCTTTGCTCTTCAGCACCTTGAAGAGGTCCTTTGCAGCAGATATACCCAATGCAATGCGTTTTTTGATCTCTTGACTGCTGCTTCCGTGGCCATTAATTGTGGATCCAAGTAAAAAGAAATCCTTGACAACTTCAATCCTTTCTCCGTTTATCATGATATTGCTCATTGGACCAGTTGTGAGGATTTTTGTTTTCTTTATGTTGAGGTGCAATCCATGCTGAAGGCTGTGGTCTTTGATCTTCATTTGTAAGTGCTTCAAGTCCTCTTCATTTTCAGCAAGCAAGGCTGTGTCATCTGCATAATGCAGGTTGTTAATGAGTCTTCCTCCAATCCTGATGCCCCGTTCTTCTTCATATAGTCCAGCTTCTCAGATTATTTGCTCAGCATACAGATTAAATAGGTGTGGTGAAATAATACAACCCTGATGCACACCTTTCCTGACATTAAACCAATCAGTATCCCCTTGTTCTGTCTGAACTACTGCCTCTTGATCTTTGCAAAGGTTCCTCATGAGCACAATTAAGTGTTCTGGAATTCCCATTCTTCACAGTGTTATCCATAGTTTGTTACGATCCACACAGTCCAATGCCTTCGCATAATCCATAAAACACAGGTAAACATCCTTCTGGTATTCTCTGCTTTCAGCCAGGATCCACCTGACATCAGCAATGATATCCCTGGTTCCACGTCCTCTTCTGAAACTGGCCTGAATTTCTGGCAGTTCCCTGTCAATATACTGCTGCAGCCGTTTTTGAATGATCTTCAGCAGAATTTTGCTTGCCTGTGATGTTAATGATATTGTTCTATAATTTCCACATTCGGCTGGATCACCTTTCGTGGGAATAGGCATAAATATGGATCTCTTCCAGTCAGTTGGCCAGGAAGCTGTCTTCCATATTTCTTGGCATAGATGAGTGAGCACCTCCAACACCGCATCTGTTTGTTGAAACATCTCAATTGATATTCCATCATTTCCTGGAGCCTTGTTTTTCACCAATGCCTTCAGAGCAGCTTGGACTTCTTCCTTCAGTACCATTGGTTCCTGATCATATGCCACCGCTTGAAATGGTTGAATATAGACTAATTCTTTTTGGTATAATGACTCTGTGTATTCCTTCCATCTTCTTTTGATGCTTCCTGTATCATTTAATATTTTCCCCATGGAATCCTTCAGTATTGCAACTCGAGGCTTGAATTTTTTCTTCAGTTTTTTCAGCTTTAGAAATGCCGAGCATGTTCTTCCCTTTTGGTTTTCCATCTCCAGCTCTTTGCACATGTCATTATAATACTTTATTTTGACTTCTCGAGAGGCCCTTTGAAATCTTCTGTTCGGTTCTTTTACTTCAACAATTCTTCCTTTTGCTTTAGCTGCTCGAAGCTCAAGATCAAGTTTCAGAGTCTCTTCTGACATCCACCTTGGTCCTTTCTTTCTTTCCTGTCTCTTTGGTGAACTCTTGCTTTCTTCATGGATGATCTCCTTGATGTCATTCCACAGTTCGTCTGGTCTTTGGTCACTGGTGTTCAATGTGTCAAATCTATTCTTGAGATGGTCTCTAAATTCAGATGGGATATACTCAAGGTCATATTTTCGCTCTCGTCGACTTGTTCTGATTTTCTTCAGTTTCAGCTTGAACTTGCACATGAGCAATTGATGGTCTATTCCATAGTCGGCCCCTGGCCTTGTTCTGACTGATGATATTGAGCTTTTCCATCGTCTGTTTCCACAGATGTAGTCAATTTGATTTCTGTGTGTTCCATCTGGTGAGGTCCATGTGTATAGTCGCCATTTATGTTGGTGAAAGAAGGTATTTGCAATGGAGAAGTTGTTGGTCTTGCAAAATTCTATCATTCGATTTCCAGCATTGTTTCTATCACCAAGGCCATATTTTCCAACTACTGATCCTTCTTCGTTCCCAACTTTTGCATTCCAATTGCCAGTAATTATCAATGCATCTTGATTGCATCTTCGATCAATTTCAGACTGCAACAGCTGATAAAAATCTTCTATTTCTTCATCTTTGGCCCTAGTGGTTGGTGCGTAAATTTGAATAATAGTCGTATTAACTGGTGTTCCTTGTAGCCATATGGATATTATCCCATCACTCACAGCGTTGTACTTCAGGATAGATCTTGAAACGTTCTTTTTGATGATGAATGCAACACCATTTCTCTTCGAGTTGTCATTCCCAGTGTAGTAGACTATATGATTGTCTGATTCAAAATGGACAATACCAGTCCATTTCAGCTCACTAATGCCTAGGATATCGATGTTTATGCGTTCCATTTCATTTTTGATGATTTCCAATTTTCCTAGATTCATACTTCGTACATTCCAGGTTCCGATTATTAATGGATGTTTGCAGCTGTTTCTTCTCATTTTGAGTCATGCCACATCAGCAAATGAAGGTCCCGAAAGCTTGACTCCATCCACATCATTAAGGTCAACTCTACTTTGAGGAGGCAGCTCTTCCCCAGTCATCTTTTGAGTGCCTTACAACCTGGGGGGCATATCTTCCAGCACTATATCAGACAATGTTCCTCTGCTATTCATAAGGTTTTCACTGGCTAATGCTTTTCAGAAGTAGACTGCCAGGTCCTTCTTCCTAGTCTGTCTTAGTCTGGAAGCTCAGCTGAAACCTGTCCTGCATGGGTGACCCTGCTGGTATCTGAATACCGGTGGCATAGCTTCCAGCATCACAGCAACACACAAGCCCCCACAGTACAACAAACTGAGAGACACGTGGTGGGCACCTAGTTGTAGAGGCTAGAAAATTCCAAGTCCATGGGCCAGGCTGGAAGCTCCTCCTGATCACATAGTCTCAGGGGCTGGCAAACACAAGATTGACAGGTCAGGCTGCAGGGTTCTGGCTCACAGGCTGCAGAAACCGATCAATTCCAATATTGGCAGGCAAGACAGCAGGAACGAGCTGCAGCATCCAGACAGAGAGCATCTTATCTGCATTAGGTTCCAAAATCTAAATCTTTAATCTACAGTCTAACAATGCTTAGATAGGATTTTAGAAACTGTGTTATATTGCCAATATTTCCATTTATAAATCTGATGCTTAATTTCTCCCAGAAATCCTTTGTTGTTGTTAGGTGCCCTCAAGTCGGCTCCAACTCATAGGGACCCTATGTACAACAGACTGAAACACTGCTTGGTCTTCTGCTATCCTCACAATCATTGCTATGTTTGAGCTCATTGTTGCAGCCACTGTTTCAATCCATCTCATTGAGGATCTTCCTCTTTTTCACTGACCCTCTACTTTACCAAATATGACATCCTACTCTAGGGACTGGTCTGTTCTGATAACATGTCCAAAGTACATGAGATAAAGTCTCATTATTCTGACTTCTATGGAGCATTCCGGTGGTACTTCTTCCAAGACAGATTTCGTTCATTCTTCTGGCAGTCCATGGCATATTCAATATTCTTCACCAGCATCATAATTCAAAGGCATCGATTCTTCTTTGGTCTTCCTTATTCATTGTCCAGCTTTTGCATGCACACGAGGCCACTGAAAACACCATGGCTTGGGTCAGGCATACTTTAGTCCTCAAAGTGACATCTTTGCTTTTTAACATTTTAAAGAGATCTTTGGCAACCGATTTGCCCAGTGAAATATGTCCTTTGATTTCTTGACTGCTACTTCCATGGGAGTTGATTATGCACCCAAGTAAAATGAAATCCTTGATAACGTCAATATTTTCTACACTTATCATGATGTTACTTCTTGGTGAAGGTGTGGGGATTTTTGCTTTCTTTATGTTGAGATGTAATCCATACTGAAGGCTGTAGCCCTTGATCTTCATTACATCAGTAAGTGCTTCAAGTTCTCTACATTTTTAGCAAGCAAGGTCATGTCATCTGCACACGACAGGTTGTTACTAAGCCTTCCTCCGATCCTGATGCTTCTTTCTTCTTCATATAGTCCAGCTTATTTTTTCAGCATACAGATTGAATAAGTATGATGAAAGGATACAACCCTGATGCACACCTTTCCTGATTTTAATCCACACAGTATCCTCTTGTTCTGTTTGAAGGGCTACCTATTAGTCTACGTACAGGCTCCTCATGAGCACAATTAAGTGTTCTGGAATTCCCATTCTTTGCAATGTTATCCATAATTTATTATGATCCACACAGCCGGATGCCTTTGCAAAGTCAATAAAACACAGGTCAACGTCTTTCTGGTGTTCTCTGCTTTCAGCCAGGATCCATCTGACATTAGCGATGATATTCCTGGTTCCACGTTCTCTTCTGAATCTGGCTTGAATTTCTGGCAGTTCCCTGTCAATGTATTGCTGCAACCATTTTAAAATAATCTCCAGGAAAATTTTTCTTGTGTGTGACATTAATGACCTTGTTTGATAATTTCCACATTCAGTTGACTCACTTTTCTTTGCAATAGGCACAAATGCCAAAATCTCACAGAGGCTGTCTGTGTGTATGTCTTCCACGTCATGCTTGAACCTCTCACAATACCTCGCCCAGTGACTCCCTGGGTGCAGTGTAATGAATCGCTTCATGTGGCTCTTTTTGTCATGATCTTGTAACTTCTACCCAAGTGATTGAAAGGGACTATGCTAATAAGGTATACGGAACTGTAATGAGGGGATTAGTTAGTTTTGCCATTCTGTTTGGCTTAAAATGAGCCATTCCAGAGGCACAAAAGAGAAGATTTCACCACTGCCAAAGAAGAAGAGCCAAGAACAGAGCACATCCTTTGGACCCAGGATTCCTGTGCTGAGATGCTCTTGGAACCAGGAGGCCAATAGAGAGAAAGAGAGAGACATACAGAGACAGAGAGAGTGGTGGCACTGAAGACAGTGAGAAGAGGTGGCCGAGAAGTGGTAGCAGAGAAACAGTGGCAGGAGAGATCAGTAGGAGAGACCAGCAGGAGATAGTGCAGTGGGTTTCCTGGCCCATGTAGCAAGACAGCTGAGTGTCTTTGAGTCAAGTCTTACTGATTGATTGGGGTGGCTCTGAGTACTTATTGGCAGAGGCAAAAGAACTTTGTAACACTTGCCAGAGCAGGGCAGAGGCCGAGGAGCCAGAGAGGGGTGTGTCTGTAGGCACGGCTGGGAAGAGGCTGTCCCGATGGAAGAACTGTATCTTGAGTGTTCCTAAACCTGAATTGTAATCTGTTATTTCCCTTATAAACCCCATAATCATGAGTATTGTCTGTGAGTTCTGTGTGGCCACTGCAACGAATTATTGAACCCTCAGAGAAGTACAGGTTTCCATGGGAGGGATGGTTGATGTCAGAATCGGTAAAGGTGGTGGAGAGAGGAGGCATGTCTGACCTCTGCCTCATAGGAATCAGCCATGGGCTGTTCATCTTTATTTTCCCTCCCCCTTGTGAAGTTAGAGGAAGTCAGATGCCTCTCCCACACCATTTTTACACTGGGTGTTTATGGTAGACTGATAATGACCTCTAAATATATGACCACTTTCTAATTAACAGAATCTAAGGATGCAACGTTATATGGAAAAAAAAGTACTTTCAGTTGTGCTTAAGTTAAAGATATTATATGGGTTTACCCGCTAGGTCCTAAACACAATCATAAATGTCCTTATAAGAGATAGGCATAGGGAAGTTTCACACACATGCACACACGTGCACACACGGACTGAAGAGAAGAAAGCAATGGAAAAATGGAAGCAGTTTGGAATGATGCCGCCACATGACAAGGAATGCTGGCAGCCATCAGAAGCTGGACAAGGCAAGGAACAAATTCTCCCTAGAAGACTCTGGAGGGAGTGTGACCCTGCCAACACCTTGATTTCAGCCCAGGTATTCTGATTTTGGCCTCCACAACTGTGAGAGAATACATTACTGTTGTTTAAGACACCAAGTTTGTGGTAATTTGCCACAGCAACCACAGGAAACTACTACTGTTCACAAGTTTTAAAAGTAAGTAAATTACAACATGAAAGCTAGTATTTACAGTTATCATTATATGCCCTGAAGTCAGTGCCAACTCAGAGTGACCCTATAGGACAGAGTAAAACTGCCCCATGGGGTTTCCTAGGCTGTAGTCTTTACAGAAGCAGATTGCCAGGTCCTTTCTCTCTTGAAGTGGCTGATGGGTTTGAACCGCTGTTCTTTCAATTAGCAGCCTAGTGCTTAATCATTGAGCCACCAGGTTTCCTTAGTATTTATATTAGCCTTCCAAAAAAGGAAAAAGAATGCATATTACTTTATTTTTCTCTTCAAGAAAAATATAAAGGTGATCACATGTTAAATACTTACAGATTCAATGTACTACCTAAAAATGCCCAGGAATTAAGCCTCATATATATTCCCTATATATAAATGTATGAAAACACCTACATAGACATACCACACAAACATAAGTGGTTTCAATAGTTTATACCTTATTTACTCTTTGAGTAAGGCATTTAGTAGATTGTTATGTTTTATTTATTAGTTAAGATGATCAATCCATTTTTGTCTGCTTCTTTACTTGTGCATTTTTGTTATGCTTACTTACAAGTTTCCCCATGGAATACAAAGCATTTGTTATAATAAAATTCTGAACATACAGCACACAGTTCCAAAATATGAATTCCCTCCTGAGAAGTTGAAGTATTTAATGCATTTTTAATATTATAAAGTCTGCTATTACAAAAAGAGGTAGTTCAGATGTTGTTCCTGGTTAGTAATATTTAACAGAAAAATAAACATACCCTATGAAAATATGTTTTGAATTATAAATCCACATGAGAGTATTTCCCTTTAATCTTTTCTAAGACAAGCATGTTTCAATGCGATTAACTCTTGATTAATATTGCCCTCCACCAGTATATTTCCCAAAATGATAAATTACAAGTTATAAGTACTCATAAATGCATCTGTGTGTCTACAGAGGAGCCCTGGTGGCACAGTGGTTAAAGCATTCAGCTGCTAAGCAAAAAGGTTGGCTCTTCAAACCCACCAGCCACTCCATGGGAGAAAGATGTGGCGGTCTGTTTGTGTTAAGATTTACCGCCTTGGAAACCCTATGAGGCAGTTCTACTCTCTCCTAAAGGGTCACTATGAGTTGGAATCGACTCAACGGCAGTGGTTTGATTTGGAGTGTAGACAATTGCTTTCTTTACCCTGAACGTATATTGGTTATAGGTCTATCAGGTCACAGTGAGAGAAAAGACATGTCCAAGAAGTATGGTTATGTTCCAAAGTATAAATCATTCATTTATTTGGTCTGAGTGTATTTAAAAAAAAAAATATGGATATATTGATTAACTTTTCTTTTAATGTTAAATGCTAATACTTTAGACTCATATAATTACTCTTGTAATACATATATAAAATTTGTATTTTGAAGCCAGTCTTTCTGTTCTAATCATAAAATCAGGAAGCTGGCCAAATTCTCTATTCAAATTGTACTCCTGGCACAAGAGGTGAATATTCTGGATTCCTAAATAACCCTTTCCCTAATTGTAAAATAGACATGAGCCTATAAAAAGTATGAATGTTATTGGAACTCTGTTGCTAGGATGAATTTATTCCAGACTGGTATTTATTATTAAAAATGATTTATGACAAGTGCTCAGTCCAAATAAATATAGTACGCTCTGCAGGAGGTATTGGTTTGAGCCTCTACAAAGAACCTTCTTTCTTTCATTAACTTCAGCTTCTAG
Organism: Loxodonta africana; assembly: GCF_030014295.1. NCBI lineage: Eukaryota > Metazoa > Chordata > Mammalia > Proboscidea > Elephantidae > Loxodonta > Loxodonta africana. The sequence continues at coordinate 36,043,917 of NC_087358.1, read as the reverse complement.
TTGCTATAGCATCTGGTGACAGCCATAAATTTTGGGAATTATCACCATCTGCCCACGCCCCTTTCTAAGGTTACACACAAGCATACGCAAGCAACAACCAAAACAAAAAAGAATTAAAACATCATAAGCAGCCTCGATTTTTTTTTTTTTTAATTACAGACACCTATGTACATAATATTATTAGGGCTGATAGAATGTAAAAACTATTAAAATATAAAAATAGTAGTATTTTCTTTCAGAAAAGGAGACTTATAGGAAAGAATATATTTAACTCCAATGTTTAGTTGTTAAAAAGTAAGGATTAGGGAATGGTTAGAAACAAATTGCTGAATTTTACACACTTTTTAAAATTAATAAATTTTCTTTTTCAGTCCAATTTAGGCTAATTGGAAGGCAAATTTGCATCTTTTTCTGCTTTTCAAATACTACTATTCTAAGCACAGAAGTACAAGCAACATTTATAGGTAGACCACAACTTCAATCTTGGAAGAGACTAGATTTTGGTTTTTGTTTGTTTCTATTTGTTTTTCGAAGTTAATATATTTGTTTGTTTTGATTTATTTTTACTTATTTTAGAAATATGATTTCCAAATCTTTTAAAGGTACTGGTAATAACTACACCCACTCCTCACTTATTGATATGCTTATGTTCCATAGATCAGGTCGTTATGTGAAAATTGGTGTTATGTGAAAATAGAGAATGACAACATCAGATCACAAATGGAAAATGTCCACATCATTGCACAACTGCCAAATTACATTGTCATCCCCCAAAATATGTGTCAACTTGGTTAGGCCATGATTCCCAGTATTGTGCAGTTGTCCTCCATTTTCTGATTGTAATTTTATGTTAAAGAGGATTGGGTGGGATTGTAACACCCTTACCCAAGTCACATTCCTGATTCAGTGTAAAAGGAGTTTCCCTGGGGTGTGGCCTACACCATGTTTTATCTCTCAAGAGATAAAAAGGAAAGGGAAGCAAGCAGAGAAGAGGGACCTCAAACCACCAAGAAAGCAGTGGTGGGAGCAGAGCACAACCTTTGGACCCAGGGTCCCTGCATGGAGAAGCTCCTAGTTTGGGGGAAGATTGATGAGAAGACTGACAGAGACAGAAAGCTTTCCTCTGGAGCTGATGCCCTCAATTTGGACTTTAGCCTACTTTACTGTGAAGAAATAAATTTCTCTTTGTTAAAGCCATCCACTTGTGTTACTTCTATTATAGCAGCACTAGGTGACTAAGACACACATCATTACATAACTGCCAAATTACATCATTATGTAACTGCCAAGCCACTGAGAATCATGTCCCAGCCAAGCTGATGCATTAACTTTAACATAACTAGCCTGGTGCTTCAGCATTCGTTACTGCCAGATGTGCATCATCAATGCACAAAATAGAAGATTTTTTACCATTGTCGTGAATGTGAAATGTCAAATAACAAGATAGTCGGTAAGTGAGGAGAAGGTGTGTAGACTGTTAAGTCCAAATTAAAATAATAAAATCTAAACTCACAGGTAAAAAATAGTAGAGATGTTATCAAAGTAGTTACCCACAATATTGATATATAAATAACACACTTCACTCTCTTCACTTTGGGAAGAAAAAAGTGTCTTTCTTTTTTTTTTTTTTAAGTAGACAATAGAAATAAACTTCCAGTATATAAAAGTCTACATATTCATATTGAAACAACTTCTCCCAGTACACTAAGTACTCCCTGAGAGAAAGCTGTTACACTCCTTGGAGAGCTATAAGATTTCTTTAAGACCATTAGATTTCTAGTTAATGTTACTTTTGAAATAGGAAATAACATGTTCTCCAGTGGATGTGGATATTACTCAGTATTCCCGGAAATCTAAACTTCTTGATCTGGAGGGACTTTATGTAAAAATAAATCATATTGAACACATTAAGATAAGACCACTCATGTGCCACTGTCAAACTCTTGGCAACCTCAAATCTTTGGACTAATGTTTAAAAGTTGAAATTAAATGAAATGGGCAATAGTAATTCACACTTCCCACCTAAACCCCTTTACAAGAATTTATAGAGCACTGAACTGTCCATGACCCACTTGCCAATGCATTCAACTCTCCTGATGAACCACCACGTCCTCACCTTTCTCTAGAACATGATTGCTTAATGTCTTTTTCAACATACTGCTTAATTAGCTTGACAGAAGTCCTGGTTTCTGAGTTCACCACACGTCAGAAAGGACAAATGTAAAAAAAGAGTGTTTGAGAAGAAGGGTATAGCAACTGAAATACATATACAGTAAATCCTACTTCATACATGAGTGTCCATTACAATGAGACAAGTGCAAATTACCTTCAGTGTCTCTGTTCAACAAGCCAGGAAAATGTGCAATTATATTTTAGAAAGTGGTTCATCAAAAATAACATATTTGTATTTTTGTTTTGGCATATAAACTTTAGATATCTGAGAACTTTGCTTACCCTAAAGTTATGTAATAATGTTAATTATTATGGCATCGCATTATTTCATCACTACTGTGGTAATGAAATATTTATTGTCTTCATCTTAAAAGATTAAATGTGGGCAGATAATTTGGAATCAGATCTTCCCTATTTTAATATTGATAAAATCTAGAATATTTTTCCCCATAAGATTACTGTGATTAATAACATTTGGGAGCCAACACAAATTTACCAAATATGGAATAATGACTGCTAAAACGATCATGTTTTCAAATCTCTGAAACATAATTCATTGAGAAGAGGTTAACTGAGTCAAAGACTCAGGTCTTTCCTCTAGCACATTCAAGTCTTTTAACCATGAAACATACCAAAAAAAAATAAATAAATAATAAGATTATACTTCTATCTAGCCTATGTAGTATATTAGCAAAATATAAATTGTAAAAGCTTTGAAAATATTACCTATTTCTTTTCCAATCCCCAAATTTGGGATTAGAATTTCAGGAAATAGGATTAATTACTGATCTGAAAAACATGAATAAATAAAATATAGAAATGATGATAGCGATCCCACTATTGGGTACCTTTTGGCCTTTGAATTCATTTTTCCACATCTCAATTTTACATCAGCCAAGTCAGCATAAAAAACAAATCTCCATTGAAATTTAAATTGTTTACTATTAAGAACTTTTGGTGTCTGACTGGAAAAAAATTAATTAAATATATAAAGTGAGCAAATAGTTTCAAATTCAACTCAATTTCTGTTTGATAAATGTCCACAAGACAGAAGAAACTATTCAGATGCTTCCAAGGAAATAAAGATGAATTAGAAACAGTCCTTGCCTTCAAGGAGTATTTAACCAAATATGGATTGTGAAATCAGGTTACCCAAGATCATATTAGAGCACAGAGAAAGATGGGTGTTATAAAAGAAAAAGAAAACATTGATATTTGATTTCAGAAGGGAATAAATAAATAAAGACTCTTCCCATCTTGCCAAATTATTATCTATCCTGTATCTGTTAAGTGACATGACAAATGTGTTTATGTGTCTATCTCCACAGCAAACATGAGTGCAAAGATTATATATATATGATATTGTATATGTAAGGAAGATACTTAATTATTCTTTTAATTTGTGCATGGATCTGGCTCAGTTTTCAACAGAACATGGAACCTAGGCAAATGTGTGTGTAAAGTAAATAAAAAAATTAATAAGCACATTCAGGTGGTAGAAAAATATTTTTACAAACAGTACATTATTAAAGTTGTTTATGGTTTAGAGCTTATATGGTCAAGGCTGTCTTTTTACTTATACATTTTCAATATTTCAGGAACTAAAAATCTTCCTAAAGGGTTTCTAATGGAAATTTATTCACATTATAGTCTGAGAAAAAATTAAGAGACATTTCCAAGTAGAGGTCTCCAATTTGACAGTTATTCTCTTTTGTTTGGATGCATTTCTATCTACTTCTATACATATTATGCAATGAGAGAAGTCCCTGGGTGATGCAGATGGTTAAGTGCTAGACTATTAACCAAAAAATTGGCAGTTCTAATCTACCCAATGGTTCCTCGGAAGAAAGGACTGGTGATCTAGTTCCTAAAGATCACAGCCATTGAAAACCCTATAGAGCACAGTTCTACTCTGATACACACAGGGTCTCTATGAGTCAGAATTGACTTGGTGTCAACTGTTTTTTGGTTGTTATTGTTGTTGTTTATGGAATAAGAGATACATTTAGAAAAAAGACCTGGATTTGAATAACCACTAACAGGTACCAGCTGATTGACCTTGAGAAAGTCATATACTCTCTCTGAGCATCCATTTCTTAAAAGCAAAACAAGGATAGTAGTTTACTATTTGATATTGTTGAGAAGATTAATTGAAATAACTCCTAGCCCTATGCTCAATTTAACTTCTTTCATTTTATTTTAAATAAAGGATAGTGGTGATTATAATGTGGTTTTGCTATTAATTGTCTTATTTTGCACAAAATATAACTGATGTATGTAGATAACTACATAAGCATTAGTATATATAAAAGCTATGAGATTGGCTGATTTTTAATATTTTTTGGTTTAAATAAGTTACACTCTTACCTGTTGGAGGGATTATTCCAGGAGACATGAGGCCGGGAACAGAATGTGGCATGATATGAGAGTTCTCAGGGGAGGTGACACTTTGAGTCCTCTTAGGAGGTCTTCCAGGTCTAGAACTGAAACAAACAAACAAAAAATTTTTACAATTAAGCTGTTGTCTTACACATCATTTCAAAGTTGTTTCAAGTGGTAACATGGACTGTAAATAAATTTGTTTCAAGGACGGTTGCGTTTGCAGTTAGATGTAATAGACTTCCATCACTAATTAGATTACAGGCTGAATTCATTTTCCTCATTGAAGATCAGCCACTCCTGATGCATAATTCATAGCCTGCACCTCGTTACCTGCTTCTTCATATTAATATCTATACACAGTTTGAATTGCCTCGTTTGCATATGCTAAAGTTCTGCATGCAGCCTTCAGCACGAAAATTATGCACTAACTTGTAATAATTATTACAGTCAGCCTGCTATTGATTTATGAGACTTTTAAAAACCAAATATGTGTAGTACTTGTAATGAATGATATTTTAAGGTTCTTCAGGAAATTAAAAGGCAATGGCTGCCTAAGGAAATGTTCTGCTTGTTTGATTTAATACTACAGTTAGCTGGGAGGTGGAATGAAAGAGTGATTCAGACCTATAGCACATTTTTCGATGATATGTTTTATTACTTCGCACTGCTAGCCTGATATCTAGATGATAAATGACAATACATATCTAATGTGTGAAAAGGTCTTGCAATTTCTTTATTTTTTGTCATTTAAAAGATAAGTCAAGTTACCATTTAACCCTTATTTTAGTTAAGTGAACAGTCTCACTAGGTTGCCTTACTCTTACTATACTAAAATAAATTGAAAAGATTTAGGATTATTTGTAGGACATCTTCGAGAACGTGGCGGTATAGCAACTTAAATCTGCCTTTAAGATAAATAAAAATACCTTGTGTTTTAGCAGTATTTGTCCTTTACATGCCTATTGCACAAGATTATTATTATTATTAATAAAAGCAGAAGGTAAAGGGGAGGCAAGTATTCACTATACTTGCATGAGAATGACATCAAGAATATCATATGAGCAAGTCACGAATCAACATTCTTAGTATTATGTTTTCACTTTCTGTCTGTATATCATGAATGTAATTTCTGAAATGCTGTTCCATCAAGTATCTGCTTACCAAAAACCAAAACCAAACCTCTTGCCATCAAGTCTATTCCAACTCACAGCAACCCTACAGGACAGAGTAGAACTGCCCCACAGAGTTTCCAAGGAGCACCTGGAGGATTTGAACTGCCGACCATTTGGTTAGCAGCTGTAGCTCTTAACCACTATGCAACCACGGCTTCCAGCATCTGCTCATATGTGCCAAATGGTTAAGTGCTGAAAGGTTAATCATTCAAATCCGCCCAGAGTTATCTCGGAAGTAAGGCCTGGTGATCTGATTCCAAAAGGTCACAGCCTTGAAAACCCTACTGAGCATTTCTACCCTGCGTGCATGGGGTCACCATGAGTCTGGAATTGACCGGACAGCAACTAACAACAACAAGAAACATTAGAAGATAATTCATAATGATGAGTTAGACTTAAAGAAGAAAAGAATGGAAGAAAAATGCATGCCAGTTAGAAGGAGAAAAAGGTTTGGTGGTGTGAAAATGTATGGAAATGCAAGGAGTAATCCACTGAAGCGAAACTAGTATGAAGAGAACAGAGATTGATATTCCTGCAGTCATTGCCTGGAGCCAGAATCCTGGAGGGCTTAGGACCTAGAGCAAGGAGGTAGGGTTTTGTGGGTTTTGCTTGTTTGTGTTTGCTTCTGTTTTTGCTAACCAATAGGGACACTATTCTCTCCTACTTATTGTTCTGAAGTATCTCCCTGGCTACTTCTTATTCATTCTTCCATATTACTTTCATGTTCTTTTGGCTTTTTAACTCCTATGATTTGCCTCGGGTCTATCAATAGCCCCCTCATAGTCCCCATTCTCCCTGAGTGATCCCCTGTATTGTTATCACTTAGATGGTAAGAACTAACAACTAAATATATTTCTAAAGCCCAAATTTCCCTCTGCGGATTCAGAAAGATATAAATGTACTAGACTCACGTCTACTAGAAATCTCTGCTTGGAAGGTCTAAACTATCTAAGATTTAGCTTCTCCAAATATGAACTCAGCACTTACCCCTTAAAACCTATTCCTCTTCCTTGGTTCAGAGAAATGGTACCTAACTGACTAAGCCAAAACTCCAGGACTCAGCTATGTCTTTTCCTTCTCTTGTATACTCAACTACCATTGCTCTGAGGATATATCTCCAATTCATTCTCCCCACTCCAAACTTCTGGATCAAGCCCTCATTTCTTGCTTGATTTACTTTACAGCTTTCCAAACTCTTCTATGCCATATCTCCAGCTATGTTCCACTCGAGTCTAGATGACTTTTCACACTGTATGTCCCACTCCAGAGTCTAGCCTCTAGATGACTCTCCACACTGATTCCAGAAGGATTTTTCTAAAATGCAAGTCTGATTATGTCTTCCATTTGCTTAAAGATATGAATGGCCCTCCATTACTTGCTCACTGCTTACTTTTCTAGTCTCATCAATTTATTCTTACATTCATTACTTACATTTGGCCGTAATAAATGTCTTAACAGCTTCCTGAGTTGCCTTGGTCTCCTATTACATTACTTTTATAGATGCTGCCTCCTTTGCCATCAAAGGCTTTGTCTATACCTCCCATCCTCATCTCCACTTTACCTGGCTAAACCTTAATAATCCTTCTTAATAATCGCTTCTCTAACAATTTTTCCATGAACTGTGATAGTCTGTGGTAAACAATTCTATTATAGCTCTTTCTGCACTAGATTTTAATAATCTGTTTATTTTTTCACTTCCAAGACTGTATAGCAGAAAATACATCAAATATGTCTTTGTGTCCTTAAAACCTAGCTTACTGCTTGGCTCACTACATGTTTTTAACTAAATGTTAAAACAATTTATGAAGTCATTTCCCCCAAATGATTCAAGAACCTTCTGTATCCATTCCAGTGATATCAAACCTACGTCTATCAAACCTTCTAGGAAATGAAAAGTAAAGCACAAAAAAAGCTTGGAACTCTGAGTCAGAAGGTAATTCTAAAAACACATCTGCAGACCAGAGAAAAAGAATGGAGGTATTGGAATATCTCAAGCAAGATACCATAGAGAAAGTAGGAAATGAAAACAAGGTTAATATTTGAAATTTTAGCACTTTAATTTGTTTTGCTTTTAAAGAAAATGAGATGGTTCAAGAGCAGTTTATTATTCAGGCCACAGGAGCTGTCCTCACCACCCTCACTCAGGACTTAAGAGCTAGGCCACTAAATAGGAGCTTTTTACTTCAAGCTGTGATTTGAATAGACCCAGTGGGCTCCTCTCACTCCAGACATCTCCTGCCCATCTATCATATTACCTCAAATTCCACCAATAGAGATTTATTGCTTTCAGTCCTGAAACTTTAAGATCTTTTAAAGCCTTCCATTAAAATGCAAATACCCTTGCCAGGTAACACCCTAAAGCCATCAACTAACACCCTACTGGGGATTACTTTACAATTAGGTGTGAGCATAGTCTTGAAATATCTATGCAAAGAGTGGAGGGGATTGAGAGAAAAGATTTGGAAGGGCAAGTCAAAGTCAACGCATTTAACCTTTTACTAAAGAACAAGACTACTGAGAACCAATCCTTGGAGTTAGTCACAACTTCTTGGCTGAGGGGAAGTTGGAAGGTTTATTTATTTATTAACAAGACTTTTCCTCTGTCCCTTCAGTTAGGTCCCCTTACTGGCAAGCTCTGTATTTTACCCTTACTGCAGTCTTGATGACTAACTCCTAGAGGGTTTGAAGACTCTACAAAACAAAACCCTGTGCCGTTGAGTCTATTCCGACTCATAGCGACCCTATAAGACAGAGTAGAACTGCCCCACAGAGCTTCTGAGGAGCGCCTGGTAGATTTGAACTACCGACTCTTTGGTTAGCAGCCGTAGCACTTAACCACTATGCTACCTAAAAGTTTCCTAAAAGGGAAGATAATTGTAAAATACTTGAATATTTAAATTCCTAACAACAGAGATTTCAGGAACTTCCAAGGGAGCATGTAGAGTGTTGTAACCACCAAGGCAGGTTCTGTTGTCTTTACAGATCAGGCTTTATCAATTTACTAGAGGTGGACCTTGATGCGAGTCCTTGGGTGCCACAATCTGTTAAGTGCTTGACAGAGGTTGGAGGTTCAGACCCTCCCAGAGGCTCCTGGGAAGACAGGCCTGGTGATCTGCTTCTGAAAGGTCACAACCTTGAAAACCCTATGGAGTGCACACATGGGGTCGCCCTAAATTGGAATCAACTCCATGGCAGCTGGTTTGGTTTGGTTTTATGGTTGAACTTGGTCAGGTAAGCTAACTTCTCTGAGCATCTGATTAAAGCGGGATTATTTTGGGTTTTTTATAAAAGTAGCCCTGTATACCTTCTTTGAAATCAAATATCTTATAAAAGATTTTTAAAAAATTAACTGAAAAAAGTAAGTAAAACAATTAGCAAAAGCATATCATTTTATAATGATCAATTGCCTCAATAGTAGCTGTGTTCAAGCATCGTTATCTATAACAGTAACCCAACTCTACCCCAGGGGATCAGAGCAAGCTGAACACTCCTAGTTCTAATCAAAGCAGAAGGCCCCTCTAAATAAGTTATTGCCTTTACTAGCATAAATGAAATCACAATTTATGACTTTGTAATTGTTTTTGCCAGCTTTACACATTAGCCAGAAAACAGCCTTTAGCATTTTCAGCCATCTTCCCTAAAAAAGGACAGCAATCCACACTTAATACCCAAATACTTAGGAACCCACTCAGGCACACCATTTCCTCCAGCTGGATATAAAGACTGCGTTCCATACATATCACTGGGTGGTATTCTCTCTTTAATCAACATCACAAAATAAGTTGCATCCTAATTTCTGTCTCTCTCTCACAACTGCATAATGCTTACCAACTCTCCCCATTTATTGTGTTTAGTTGGGGCAAAATCAAAATCCAACTTAACAAAGGAAAACACAAGTGATATGAATTAACAAGAAGTTAAATGGATTCAATGTTGAAACGTTACAGAGAAGGTGCTTTACAGATTTTTCAATTTGCAATCTTCTCCATAGACATCATCTTCTGATAATCACTGCAGTAGTTCTTGAGAAATTAAGTTCAATTGTATTCCTCTAGGATTGGGGCAGAGAAACAATTAAAATCCAGAATGAGTCTGTGATGGCTGCAAATTTGGAAATGCGAAAGTAGCTGCCCAGTAGAGATTATGGTTCTAAATCCCGCCTGACTAGAGCAGTAAAGAAGGGTTCTATTCAATCATTCATTCATCCAAGAGAAAAAAGCCTAGCTCTGGACTAGAGAACAGAGTTGTAAGAGTAAAGGAAAAATTTCATTCTTTGAGAAGGGAAGAAAAATTAAGTAGTCTGTGGGGTAAGAGTGCAGCAGAAAAATACATGGTAGCAAGTGAGCCTTGAGATTAGGTTGGGGACACAAACAAGCATTTAGGGGTCAAAGTGCCTTGCTCAGTTAACCTATAAAATTTCATTTGCCATCTCTTATCTAGTTACCCCAGCAAAGGTCCAAATCTGTCCAAATCTACTTTTATATTCTGCATATTTTTTCTAGTAAATTGCTTCTCAGAAGAAAGCCAAGATATGAGAACTTCAAATATGTAAATATATAAAAATAAATACATATATGAATAAACTTATTTCTGATTCTGCAGGTACACTTGCTTAATAATTTAAAAAGCTACTTGAACATTATGTAATCATGAAATGTGATATTTATAAGGAGTCTCTGGTAATGCAGGGAAAGGCTTATGTTCTGAAATAAAAGTGAAAAAGCAAGGTACAAAACTGCAGCAGTGGACATAACAGCATATGAAGGATACAAAAATTAAAGTAAAGCAAGGAATAAATATATGTAGAAAAAACATGAGAAGGAAACATTAAAATTTTAAAGGTAATTATTGCTGGATTTAAAATATATATTTATATTTTAATTATTGCTGGATTAAAATACATAATTTTTGACATCTACAGATTTAAATTTCTGTTATAAGCATGCATTACGTTTAAAATACTAAAAAAAAAATAACTTTTAAGTGAATTTAACACTTCAATAATGTTGACTGTAATTTTCAAATTATTCATTGTGGACAAATCATGATCCTGGCTAAACTTTTTTATGAGTGCCTAAGATTTACTTCTATCCACAGTATTAATTGGGTATAACTGTTCTCTTAATCTTTCTTTGCTCTCCATTTCAGTACTAAAATATCTGTTAAAAAGCAGAAGGTCATATGTAAAAATGATATCCTTGTAAAAACTATATATATTAGATATGAATAGTAGGAATAATCACTGATAGCTCCCAGATTAAATCAACCCCAGGAAATATATCTACCGACACAAAAGAATTCAAAGAACCTCCTAACATTCATGTATGTATATTTCACCAAAAGAAGCAACTGATTTAGAATCCTTAGTTTATAAAGGGGTAGTTTTCTTTACAATTAACAAGTTGTTTGTACTTGTAACAAGTTAAAACACATTTGTAAAGAAAACTACCCATTTATAAATAAACTAAAAAAAAAATTTTTTTTTTTTTTTTTATGGAGGGTAATAAATCAGCTGATTCTTTTGGTGAAATATAGAGATACATACATAGATGTTTGAAAAACACATTTCAGTTTTCTGAAATGCAACAATCAAAATATCTGAGAAAGTGTATGACTGGCGTTATTTTCCCTTCACATGGAGTTTTCTTCTACATCTCATAAAACTTTGAAGGATATATTCCTTTTTTGAAGTAATGAAAAATGTGCATACTTGCTCAATCTCATGTCCCACATTTGATAGGGCTTTTTGTGTTCTCTTTGTAGCTGTGTGTCCTAGCCACGTATATTTTTCCATAAAATTATACTATGACCTAACTCATCAAAGAGAAGTTCTTTCTTTTACTGCCACCAAAATACACAGTTCCATAGGACAGACACTTTAAAAATGTCACTAGATGACACTTGGAGTGCACACTCAGATGACTTGCTCATGAGCACAAAATACAAAATCCCTCAGCTTTTTACAAGGCAGGTAATTCAGGATATTAACTAAATGAGTAAATACATGAATACACAAAATAAAAGTGTTCTGTGAAAGAAAATTTAAAAAAATAACTTTTATAAAAGATTCTGTAGTTGAAGAGACAATCTACAGAATGGGAGAAAACACTTGGGAACCAAGTATCTGATAGGATTTAATATCCAAAAGATATAAAGAACCATTACAACTCAACAACAAAAAGACAAACCAATCAAAAACTGGACAAAGGACTTGAATTGGCAAAGAAATACAAATTGCAAAGAAACACATGAAAAGATGCTTAACATCATTAGTCATTAGGGAAATGCAAATGAAAAACACAAGGAGATACTGTTTCACATCCATTCCCATTAAAAAAAAAAAAAAAAAAATTGCTGTCGAGTCAATTCCGACTCACAGCGACCCTACAGGACAGAGCAGAACTGCTCCATAGTTTCCAAGCAGTGCCTGGTGGATTCGAACTGTGAACCTTCTGGTTAGCAGCCATAGACAGCACTTAATCACTACACTGCCAGGGTTTCCACCACATCCAGTAGGATGGCTACTATCACAAAAACAGAAAATAACAAGTGCTAATGAGGATGTGAAGAAATAGAAACCCTCGTCCATTGCTGGTGGAATTGTTAAATGGCACAGTCACTGTGGAAAACAATTTGGCAGTTCCTCAGAAAGTTAAACATAGAATACCACACGGTCCAGCAATTCCACTCCTAGGTATATACCCAAAGATTTGAAAGCAGGGGCTCAAATAGATACGTGTTCAACCATGTTCACTGCACCATTATTCACAATAGCCAAAAGGTAGAAACAACTCAGTTATCCATCAACAGATGAATGGATAACTAAAATGTGCTATACACATACAATGGAATGTTATTCAGTCATAAAGAGAAATGAAGTACTGATACATGCTACAACATAAAAGAACCTTGATAACATTATGCTGAGTGAAAAAAGCCAGACATGAAAGGACAAATGTTATATGATCCCACTTACGTGAAATATCTAGAATAGGCAAATTCATAGAGACCAACTTTATTACTGTTTACACAGAGCAAAGAAGAGGTTGAAACGGGCAGTTATTGCTTAAGGGACACGGAGTTTCCATTAAAGTTGACAAAAAAAGAAAAGTTTGCAAAGCAGATAGTCATCTAACCCAAAAATATTGACCTAAGAGTTAGAGAAATACTGCAATTATGCAAAGCATAAGGTTAACATAAGTTAACTTAAACCATTACTAACACAACAAATAAGAAAAAAAAAAATGGAGTTGAAATTAGCTACCCTGATGAGGAAGAATTATTGTTGCCTCTGACTCCCAAACTCACATTGCATAGGCTTGAATTAGGACAGTTTCCAAGGAACTGACAAAACATCTGAATTCTCCAATTCAGTTGGTGCTGCTAAATACAGAATAAGGAATTACCCCAAATAAGACTTAAAACATATTGGAATGTGGCTAAGCTACTTAAGCATTTCCAAATTAAGTGTTAACAATTAATGACAACCTAAAATATTTAAGTGAGTCCCTGTTTGATAGCCTACATACCCCGGATAATCAAGCATCTAACGTTTATGAGCGTCTCTCCTCTTTTTGTAGAAGCTACACGTAACAGCCAGGTTAAGAACATTCTCTAAAATTCATAAAATATATTAGCCATATTAATCTTAGAGTGAATTAGTTTAATATCCTTCAACTTAGTGAATACCTTTTTTAAGATGAACCTATATCAGATCAGAGGTCTTGATACAGTCTTCTGTCAATCTGAATTCTTTGTATCAATAGTAAGTGATGTACAGCATATCAAGTGATTTATCAGTAAATATATATGTATATCTTATGAATATTTTATGAGACCAAAAGAAATTTAGTTAATTTATATATAAATTTAATTCTATTTGTCTTTCTGTAAACTTAAGACAACATATATCCACGTCTATGATATTTCTCCCAGAGATGATACTATTTCTGTTTCACTTGGTGACATATTTACCTAGATAGCAAAATGTTTTAGCTTTTAGTTACCTTGCAGTTTTGTTTTCTTCCATAATTCTTCTGGCCACAGATGATTCTACCCAAAACACTTCTTACAATTATCTGAAACAATTCACTAGGATCACTTAAGGTGCAAACCCTGAAATACTTAGAAACAATTGTAAATGGCTGTCTTAAAAGTTTTGGGAAGAGTTGATACTCCATTAGCTTCTTACTTACAGTTGCTATTATACCTGAAAACTATATTCTATAAAAATTAAATTTAATATTACAATATATTCCAACTAAAACATGTGATACCTGTACTAATTTTTAATAGAAATTATGGATTCCATAATCACAAAGAAAAAATGTTTCATTTTGCAACTTTTCAAGTTGCATTTCAAATGACTAGATATCTGCAATTACTGTTGGCTATATTTTGCTTGGAAACCCTGGTGGCATAGTGGTTAAGTCCTACAGCTGCTAACCAAGAGGTTGGCAGTTCAAATCCGCCAGGCGCTCTTGGAAACTCTATCAGGCAGTTCTACTCTGTCCTATAGGGTCGCTATGAGTCGGAATCAACTCAATGGCAGTGGGTTTGGTTTTTTGGTTTATATTTTGTTTGAACCGTAAATCATGTATTCTGTCTTTTATTCTATTGGCACATGTCACCACCCTGTTCATAAATGTGCAGTGGCTACAGTTGCCTATCATTCTCTTTTTACAGATCATTTTTAATTTGGCCCCAATATACACCTATTGCTCCAATCTCAAAGTGCTATCCAACTCTCTTCTGCAGGAGATGTTGTTGTTAGGTGCACTGAATCAGTTCTAACTCATACCGACCCTATGTACAGCAGAACAAAACACTGCCTGGTCCCACACCTTCCTCACAATCGTTCCTACGTTTGAGCCCATTGTTGTAGCCATTGTGTCAATCCATCTCATTGAGAGTCTTCCTCTTTTCCCCTGACCTCTGCCTTACCAAGCATGATGTCCTTCTCCAGGGACTGGTCCCTCCTGTTAACATGTCCAAACTATGTGAGACGAAGTCTCGCCATCCTAGCTTCCAAGGAGCACTCTGGCTGTACTTCTTCCAAGACAGACTTGTTCGTTCTTCTGGCAGTTTGTGGTATTATTCAATATTCTTCACCAACATCATAATTCAAATATTCCAAAAATCAGGTATAAAGTCATAGAGCCAGATTGTGAACCAAGGTGATGTGGCTTCAGAGGCCAAGCCTGAGCACCATGCAAGATGCCTCTCTAGCTTATTTTCCCGTTAATTTGTATGTTAATGTGCCTGACCATACAAAATGTGATAGAAATATAAAAAAGATGCTGTCCTTGCCTTCAAGAAACTCATAGTGTGTTTTGGGAAACAGATAGGAATAAAGAGAAATAAAATAAACTGGGTTAAATACTGTGGTAAATGTTCCAAAGAAGTGTTGTGAAAACATCATTCTGGGAATGCTTCAGGAAAGATGAAGTGTGAGCAAGCAGGAGTGAGTCAAAAGAAAGGAGGAGGAGGTGCTAAGTAAGGAAACACCATAAAGGCACATACACATGTGCTTTGTAACGAAATCCTGAATTACTCAAATCCATACTCATCTTTCTTTCCTTAGAGCTTTTAGTCTCATATGGTCTAGCACATAATCATTCTCTAATAGTTGTATAGGCCGTATCTTACCTTTCCATACCTCTGACCTATGGGGTCTCTATGAGCTGGTATCAACTGGATGGCAACAGGATTGGTTTTTTCCTTTTTTTTTTTTTCTGACCTTGAGAAATGTGTCAGGCAGGTGGCAGGCACTGATTTTTAGTCAAGCCTTTTTAGGACATCATGATTAATCTACTTACATTAAATATGTATTTGTCATGATGTCACAATTTTAGAGGAATTCAAAAGAACAAAATCAACTGCATGGGAATCCCTGGGTTGTGCAACTGGTTAACAGGCCAGGGTACTAACTAAAAGGTTGGTGGTTCCAGACCACCACAGACACATCAGAAGAAAGGCCTGGTGATCTGTTTTTAAAAATCACTCATTGAAGACACTACAGAGCATGGTTCTACTCTGATACACATGGAGTCACCATGAAAATAAAAAAAAAATCAACTGCGTAGACTGAATCTAACCAGTAACTAACTCATATCCCTTTCAATATTTTACTGTAACAGGGGTTTCTATCCATAGCAAGGAAATTAATTGTTCAGCTAAGTTTTATTTCATTTTCCCATAAGAATTTATATCTCAATCTTAATTCCAAATGACACTTTGTTTTTAATATAAAAGGTGAAAATATTTTGTAAAGAAATTACAAGAAATCTATGAGAAAAAAAGAAAAAAACTATTAAGTATACAGTTATTTTTATGTACTAAAGCAACCACAGTCATAAATCTCAGATAAAGTAGCCAAGTCTACACCCCTACACACACACACAACGATTTTGGATAAGCATCTTCACACATAAATCAGAAAAGTAAAGATGATAGTTATGTGTACATTCATCGATTGGTCCTTGGAGATGTAGTTTCAAATGAAGCTAAAAAACAGAAGCTGGTAAGTCAGGACTGAGAAAATCTTGTCTTCCTGTTTGTGAAGCCAGAGGTAAGATGGCTGACTCAGCCTAAACTGTTTTCACCCTCCTCTGACAAGCTATTTGTATGCTACCTCTGTAGAAAATGTACACAACTAATTTATTTGAGAAATCTGTTAGGGGGAAATATACATACAATCACCATTCCCCTCCACTGCGTAATACATGAGGAGCTGTCAAGAAGCGTGGTCTTGAAACACAGAGATTCAGATACCAACCCCAGAATCCAGAGACCCCCTGACTACTTCTTGATACTCCCAGGAGGATTCTGGGCTGATGAACTAATGAAAGGACTGTATTAAGACAGATAAAGGTATGCTGTTTCCAGCCTGCAGAGATTTAATAACATGCTCAATTTGTTACCTGACATAGATGTTACATAAACACCAAACGTGGCCATTAATATGATTTACATTAATTGAATTCTATTTAATACTTTATGAAAGTGTTTTCTTTAATAAATAGCCTTTTAATACTAATGTTACATATTAGAAAAAATTATGATGTAAACTGCCTACACCACAGAGATGGAGAAGGCACTGGCAATTGTCCTTTCAAGCTTGACTAGAGATTGTTTTATCATGGGATTCTTTCCTCTGAAATACCGTGCAGAGGCTGCTTTTAAAATCCCAATCATTATCCTAATTTCTATACACCCTTATTTATTTATTTTTAGTCGAATTATCATCTGAAGTACTAAAAAGTATTGCCTTAATAGTATTATTTAAATTATCTAAATAATATTGCTCATATGTGACATATTCCTTTGTACCAGTCATTCTTTTAAGCATTTTAGGTATATTATTTTAATACAAGAAACTTGTGTGATAGAAATATTATTTTTTGTCTTTTATACATATGGAAACTGAGGCACATATATGTTGAAATATTTTGTTACTAAGAATAATGGTATCTATTTTCTTATTCATTATTTCAAATGGAAAAATTGTTTCCTGATTAAATCTATGTCCAACATGGCAGCCATTAAATTCCGATTTCTTAAAACAGAAGATACAATTCTGTATTTCAGTCAGAGTCTTTGATCTCACAGCTTCTAGAGGACTTTCTGATATTTCAAACTCTGCCTCAGTCTCACTGTCAGACAAACTACTCTCAAAGTTGGTGATATATATCTTATGGCTTACTAGATGTGTTCTCTTCTTCCACCATTTTTAAGCCACACAAATGTGTTGGGTCACCAGAAGGTGCACAGAGGCGCTAAATTCCATGACAGAGAAAAGAGCAACAAAATACAATACTTTTTTCCAAAAGAGGGTTTCTTATTGGTAGAACACAGAGTTAACAATGACATTAAGTCTCAAGTGATAACCCATAAATAAATAAAGAGAACACACTTTTAGATAATATAAAGAGGGAAAGGACATTTGACATGGGCCTTAAAACATATGATTTCGATTGATGGAGATAAGGCGAGAAGAAGGCTTTGAAGGCAGAAAAAATGGTAGAAAAATATGGAGGGCACCAGGAAATGATGGAGTAGGGCCATTACAATTGTTCCATCTGCACAGAATTATCCAGGCTATTTTTGTAGATCAGTATCTTTCTTATGTTTTCTATAACCCTAACTATATGATAAGGCCTTTGAGGTAATGACCTGACCTGTTTCTTCTGAAGTCTTCCCCCACTCTCCAGTAAAGAGGGCAGCAAATTGTGTGTGCTCAGTAGTGTGAGCTGACTCAACCAGAAGGGGTGAGCTTTGGCAACTTGAAATCATATATTGAAAGATAAGGCAAATGTTGAGTGACTAGAATGGGGAATTTGCAAAAGTTCAAAGTAAGATCCAATTATAAGATTCATATTTAGAACGTAATAATATGTGAAGTACAGTAGCACACAATTTTGTAGGTTTCCATGAGATTAGAATGAAAATTAGTCAAGCTGTTATTGTCAAGGTAAAAAAAAATTCAAGGTAGAGATTAAAAATCATAAAATCTACTAATTACTGAATTTACTATGTGACTGGCATTATGCTAAACACGTTGACATTTTGACTTATGACTTAAATATCACAATAACTCCATGAGATAGATACTATTATGCCCATTTTACAGATGAAAGTGATGGATTCTAGACAGAGAGAGAGTAAATAACTTGTCTAAGGCCACACACAGTCAATGCAGCAAAGCTGAAGGAGCACCGGATCTGTCTGGGACAAAGTCCACTCTTAATTACCCTGCTCATCATAAAAATGTTTCAGCCTTCAAGAAATTTGCAATATCAGAAGTAAATAGCAGTATCTAGATGATTTCTGAAATTCACTTCCAAGGCTGCATTTCTATTCCACGCTCTAAATATATTTACACTTGAAAAGTTGCTGTTGCTGCTATCTGTAAAGCTCTTCACTAAGGTGCCTCTACTCTCTATCTCACCTTACCAACCCCCATATAAAATGACATCTTGTCCACTTAGTAGCTCCCTCTCCAGTTGTATTTTTATCTTGAGCATTGTTCAGAAATATCATGTATTTACTTGTCTGTAGGGTCTCTATGAACCAGAATTGGCTGGAGGGCAACGGGTTCATTTGTTTGTTTGTTTTGGTATTGGCAATTATGTGTCCTTGTAGTCTCCACCAGGGCAGAGCCATTTGAATGCTCTCGTCAGTGAGTATCCTCAGCATATAGGAGCAGCGCCTGGTACACAGTAGGAGGTACTCAGTAAATATCTATTCCATGAAAAGGAATGAATGAGTGAATGAATTAAGGAATGGATGCTTATTACACTGATCTAGGGCGGTCTGAATCTACATTGTCTTAGTAGCTATTTAAATACCTGAAAAGCTGGGGCTATCGTATGTCAGAATGTTTTATCTGGTGCCAACGTGATAATGATGATAAAGTGGAAGGCTGCTGAATTATTGCCTTCTTAGCATTATCCTACCTCTAACTAAAAACTTTGGATCTGTCTTAGCTCTTCAAAATGATGTGGTTGGAAATACAATAAGCTATAAATTTTTCAACTGATGACAATCTGTGGAGCTTGAAATCATTAACCAAGGTATTTCAAGCCCAAATATGTGCACTTTTGAACTTGGTTTAAAAATCTAGGCACATGTACTTGGAAATGTAGTTCACACTTCCATAATAAGGTGTGCAGTTCTAATCATTTTATTTAATCTAGACTTCTAGGTCATCAAAAATAAATAAATAAACCACCTTTGGACTAAGACAGCACAATTTATTCCCACAGACTCTTTCCCGTACATGCATAGTTATATGAGACCTAAGATATTGCATTGAATTGCACTGAAAGGCTATATTGTTCAAAAAAAGTGGTGTCAGTACAATTTGCTAGCTGTTTGAAAAGTTAAGATTAGATTCTTATCTTATGCAGAGAAAATTAGTTTAAAAAATAACATGTTTAAAACTTACAAATGATTTTTTTAAAAACTACTCTTGGGTTAGGAAAGGACTTTATAAGCATGATATTAAGGCCAGAAACTATTATGGAAATGACTGATAGAATTACCTACATAAAAATTAAAACAAAAAAAATTAATGCTGAAAGGTTAAGTGCCAAAATTGGAAAATGTATATGCCAAAGACAAGGACTTACTATCTTTCATTTATAAAGACAATAATAAAGAATCCAGTATTAAAATAACAAAGGAACATGAACAGGAAAATAACACAAACATATAATTAATAAACATATAAAAATATCTACAATCTCGTTAGTAAATAAGGAATTAAAAATCAAATCAAGATTGAAATCTCACATTATGCCAATTTCATTGGCAAAAGTAAAAAAAAAAAATGATGCTAAACTAGTAGATGTATCTATATCTGTATTTCTCAAGAATCATTTAGTCCTATGTATCAACATTTGAAACACAAATACTCTTTAAATAAACACTTTCGAATCTACCAATCTAAGAGTTAAGCCTAAGGAAATAACAAGGAAGAACATGTAATAAGAAAACCTTAAAGGCCCATATACTTGTGTTGTATTAAATAAATTATGGTATATCCTAGGTTAAATTTTACCAGTTACTGTCTAATCAATCTCAACTCATGGTAACCTTGTATGTTGCAGAGTAGAACTGTTCTTCATAGGGTTTTCACGGCTGTGAGCTTTTGGTCTTTCTTTCAAGTCACGTCTGGGTGAATTCGAACTGTCAACCTTATTATGGTTAGTAACCATTTCTGTCACCCAGGGACTCTCAATGAAATTCTAGTGGCCATTAAAATGACATCTTTTTAGAAAGCTAAATTAAAAGATACTAAAACATATTCATGGTATATTTTTATGTCATATAACAGGTCAGTCCATGGTTTGATCACAGTTTATTCAGATAAACTTACAGTTTTTTTTCTTGTGAATGAGATCACACTTATCTTCATTTTCCTCTTTATAGTTTTTCTAAAATGTTTATAAATATTCGGCAATGAGCACTTTTTTTTAATTAAAACTAAAAAAAAAATACAGCAAGTAGAGCATCCAGAAATGGAGTTAGTGGTGTTGAAAGAAAACAATTCTTCAAGAACCAGGAAAAACTAACATTTAATGCTCTGAAAATCTTAGACAGGAGTAAATTGTGCATGGAGTGAAGAGTATTTTATTTCAGAACCTTATGTATCAACTAAAAATAAATAATTAGATTCTAAATTGCCCTTATTAGTAGCATAACATGTAGACTTTATTAACCACAATATATAACTGGCTATTTGCCAACCACAAATTGACAGACTTAGAAGTTTCAACCCCCCAAAGACCTATAACAAAGGAAGATGCAATAGAAAAGACATCTTTTTTTACCACTAAGATATTATGTCAAAATCTTTTAAAACTCAAGTGAAATATAACGTTTTTCAAAGTATTTTTAAACACCATAAAAAATGAATACAGACACGAGGATTGGTAACCACATAAAAAACTGTCACCTTTTGTTACATTGAAAGCATTAGAAAGACCATTTTTTATTTTTTAACATTTAGCTTGACTTTTCTGAAAAATAGTTTCCATTTTCCCAAGCACAAGGCTTCCTTAGGTCTCAACAATGAATTTTATTGTATCTCCAGGCCTCCCTGTTTGAGTGACTGAGGACAGAGTGTATAGTGTGGATCTTCCTGTAAGATACAGTCTCTTTGGAGCAGAAGCTCTACACAATTTTATCGGGCTCATTGGAATGCTTCACCCTCCACTGAGTGCATATTGTATTGTGAGTAGCTTTTGAGCAAAGTCTTGTGTGTTAAGATACCAATCTAAAAGGGATGAAAGAAAGCAAAGATAAGAATTTTGCTGTAGAGGATACTTTGAATTAATCCAAGGAATTTCTCTTGTTTTTAGTCTTCACAGAGCACTTTTCATTAGGTTTGAACAAATATTTAAATGAATGCCTTGAATGTGCATATTTGTCAGCTTCATTGAAATGTATAACTAAAGGAAGGAATGCCAAAATTTGTATTAACTCTCTTAGCTAAATTTTACAGCCAAATATATAAAGTTGCTATAAACCAAAAAAAAAACACAAACCCGTTGCTGTTGAATCAATTTCGTATGGAACTGCCCCATATAGTTTCCAAGGAGCACCTGGTGGATTTGAACTGCCTGCCTTTTGGTTAGCAGCCATAGCTCTTAAATGCTACACCAGGGTTTCCAAAATTGCTATAGTCTCATTTTATGTCAAATGTTAATTTTCATCATAATTTTTAAAAGCAATGTGCCTTTTCCAGTTTAGCTGAATTCTTACTGCAAAGCCTTAGTTTTGATTCCACTTTTCTATCTTGTTTTCTAACCACTTTTTGACTGACCCCCTAGACTTATCCACTCTGAGATTCTGTGAAAAGTGTGTGTGTACATGCACACAGTTTGGACACATGCTGGCATTCTCTGTGTGCACTGAAGTCAATGGAGCTGGCAAATGGATCTAGGATGGGGAACAAAAAAAGTCAAAGAAAAAAAATTGATCTCACTAAAAACAAGAGACAATCCTGCTTTTAAGAGAACAAGCTCAAGAACATATGCTAGGAAATAAGAAGCCTTAATTTACCTGGTTAAGTTTAAGAAAGTGCCATACATTAGGTTAGGTCACTAGAACAACCTCATAAACGCTGTATGAATGAGTACACTTATTTTCTAATATTGTTCTTATCCTTCCCCTAATCATATAGATTTGGAGTGTATAATACAAACTTCGTACATGAAAATAAAATAAAAAAATAATGAAATTGATGCTTGCAAAATTTTCAAATCCCTCCCTCCACCATCTTAGCTTTTAAATGGTTAATAAAGTTCAAAGTAATTAAAAGTTAATAAGTTAAAATAAAAACCGGTAATTTTAATTTTAAATTAACAACTCCTAAATCTAAACTTTAACTAGTGAATTCTTTGACTAGTGAAAAGCTCTAGTAACTTTTTCCAAAGGATAAATTAGAAAACACAAAACAGGCACTTAAATAAGATTTAAAATCAACTTTGATATGACAACTTCATCAGTTCTTCTTGATCCTAAAGCATATAGTAAACATCAAATAATTGGCTGAAGGACTGGTACACACACAGGAATGACGTAGACATGAAAGGCTATTAACTGATATCTGGGACAGCAGGGATATTTACCACAAATACAGATTTATTTATGCAGATTTTTAAGTAAGTGGTCATAAATGTACATATGTGTATATGAAATCAATAAGTAATTATTATTAATATACTATGTGATCAAGATGTTTTCTTAAGTATATATTTAAATACAAGATTTAATAATTTAGTGTGATACTTGATAATCACATTTGTCATTAATACGTGTAACTTAGAGGCACCTGTTTTCAAAAATTGATTATACTTTATTCACCATACAATCTTCCCATAACATAGTAATACATACCACTTTGCATCCTGTTACAAAATACTTTCTACCCGATGACTCCTTTGTTCAGATATATAAGTGAAAATCACTTAACCATGAAAACATGTGTGTTTCAACACAACATAAAAGGAAATGACAGTGATGGAACAAAAGAGGGATTGATATGAGACAGCTAAAGGAGTATAGGCTTTGGAGAAAAAATCAAGGCACAGTACAATGATCAAGTAGAAGTACAATAATAAAAAGGAATAAGGTTTAAGTGACCTAAAAAGATGAAATAAAAGGTGGTGTAGCAAAGTCTGGGTAGGGAAATTAGAGAAGTAATTCAAAGAAAAGCAGCATGAGGAAAAATTCAGGGTTCATAATGAGGAGTTCAGTTTCATCCTCTTTTATATTGTTTGGTTCTATAGTTGATTTTTGGACAGAACTGTTGTCCTGCCACGTTACAAAAATGTTTAACCTTCTCTGTACAACCAAGTGTCATGATGCCACTCTAGCTTCATAACAGCCACGGACTACATACCAGTTCGATATAGACTCCTGGAGACCCCAAGCTCTCAGGGCAGAGCTGTGTTCCACAGGTTTTTCAAAGGTTAAATTTTTGAAAATAGATCATAAGCCCTTTCTTACAAGGCATCTCTGGGTGGACTTGAACCTCCAACCTTTCAGTTAACAGCCTAGGACGTTAACTGTTTGTGTCAACACTGACTACATGACCAACCCCAAATGATATAAATAACATATGTGTGTACATACACACACACAAAAGGCAAGCCTCCGTTTTTGCTAGATTCTTCCCCTTTTCCTCTTTATCAAAGAATATTTTTATCATATATATGAACGAAGTTATGCAAAATCCATATGCTTCCCATTCTATTCTATACTACACCATTCTACTTAAAAAATCAAGAAAGACCCAAGAAATTTGTGTGTTAAACTCAAATTATTCACATCTAAAGTACTTTTAAAAAATGTGAAATAAGTTCTCAACTTTAAAAGGACTCTAAATTATCCATCATTTCACCTTTATGAATTAAAGTGATAGTAAATTAAAATGAAAATCACACAGTGTATTTAAATCTACATTTCAGTGAAACTATTTTCAAAATCTTACCACCGATGAATTATTTCCTTGACCAATATCAAGTACTATGAAGCGGGTAAGCAAGAAAACAATTCTGGCTTATATAAACATCTACCTGCAACAGCTTAGCAAACAAACACTAACAAATGCTTTGCATCCTTTTTAGTTAGAGCAGTCCTATAAAACAATAAACCTCTGAAAGCAATTACTTTAAATTTATTTTTCCTCCACACCAAAGCAAAAAATATTGTCATGCAAAAGTTAGCGTTGAACTTATATAATAATAGAGATTTATTGAGACATGGAATAATGCTGATTAAAAAATAATAATAAAAGTGTTGAAATACACTCCTTAAATACATGATAATAATCACCTTAGGAAAAGGTAGCGCTGACAACTGCGTAAGTGGTACTGCCGTATGGAGGGTTAATTTTATTTTAAAGGATTAATCCATAAATTATTTCTTTAAAATTAGCAAGAAAAAAATAAATCCCTTCTACAGTCAATTTAATCAATTCACAAGACTTGTGCACAAGAGAAAAAATTATTACATCGTTACAATCCAGAAGTTAAGTGAGAAAAATGTCAAGAGTTTTGCCACTCTTACACAGGAAGTGATTAGAAATATATATGACTAGGTTTTTCTAGTGATGTAGTGGTTAAGTGCTACAGCTACTAACCAAAAGGTCGGCAGTTTGAATCCACCAGGCGCTGCCTGGAAAGTCTATGAGGCAGTTCTACTCTGTCCTACAGGGTCGCTGTGAGTTGGAATCGACTTGATGGCAACAGGTTTGGGTTTTTTAGGTTTTCAAATTTCTGCTTAACAACCTACATTCTAACACATTTTTTGCCATGCAAATCTAGGTTTTAAAAATAGTAGTTGGTTAGGGTCTCATCACTTTTTTAAAATGGTCACTTTTCAAATGTTCACTTCTAAATAAGAACAATATAATTTATAACAATATAATTTATAACCAAACAATATAATTTTCTGACTTGGGGGGCATGGAGTATCTTAGCACAGTCACTGTGTATTAGGCATTTAATAAGCTAATGCTGACTAGTAAATGCTATTATTTGTTCACAATTAACTGTTCCCTTCCTGCCATTGCCATGCTTTCCGGTACACAGTGTGTGAAAAATACATTTCTTTTCTGTAGAAAGTTGCCCTCCCTGTGATGGCTACTTTTGTGTGTCAACCTGGCTAAGCTATGGTGCACAGTTGTTTGGTTGAACACTAGTCTAGGTGTTATTGTGAAGTATTTCTATGAAATTAGCATTTAAATGACATTAAGAAAAGCAGATGACCCACCATAGGGTGGGTGGGGCTCATCCTACCAGTTGAAGGTAAGAGGAGCAAAACCTGAGATTTCCAGAGGGAGAAGTAATTCTGCCTGCAGACAATAAATAGACATTCTGACAAAATTCTTCCATTTCCCTACTACCTGACTCACCTAAAAATTTGGGACACAAACTGCTGGAATTTCCAAGCTGATATCTGACCTGCTGGAATTTCCAGGCTCATATCTGACTTTTGGATTTTGGACTTGTCAATTCGATAATCACATGAGCCAATTCCTCAAAATAAAACTCTCTCTCCATAAATATATATATATACACACACACACACACACACGGAAATTTTTTTTTTTTTTTATATATGCACATATGTTGCTGAATCTGTTTCTCTAGAGATACCTGAGTATACATTCCCCTTTGACTTTGGGCTCCATTACAGAACTTTCTTTGGCCAATGGAATGTGAACAGATGTGAAACATGCCACAACAGAGCAGAGGTCTGACATGCACTTGTATGGCTCTCTGTTCCTTCTTGAGTATCTGCTGTCCTGTACGAGAACACATGGAGAAGCAGACCTCAAGAGAGCCCAGCAGAATCACCTGTCATACAACCTGAGCTAGAAATAAATGTTGGTTGCCATAAGTCCCTGAGTTTTTTGTTTTGTTTGTTTTGTTTTAATTTGTTGCTGTGGGTAAGCTATGAAAGATGCACCATAAATATCATAATTATTTCTTGCAACTTCTTAAAATGTATGTGTTTTATGGGTCACAGATTCATTGCAGATAATAATCCAGTAGAAGTAAACGAACTTTTTGGAAAAGAAACCCCAAAGTCTTCAACACATGTAGATGGGGTGAGGAACCCACATAGGATTGAGAGTAGACAGCTAATCAAATCTGCTCCTCCCAGCTAATTCTTAGTTAATCCTTCCAAAACAAACAAAGAAACAAACCCAGTGCTGTCCAGTCGATTCCAACTCAAAATGATCCTTAGGGGTGAGGAAAAGGAAAGAAAGCTGAACTTAGAATGATGGTATCAACTATGTGTGGCCTCCTTATTAAGACTTGGAGGTACCGATAAACACCCACTAACTGACAATTGCAACTACGATTACTAACGTAATTAGTAATTACGATTACTAATTACTAACAAACAATCCAAAATTATCTGTCCAAGTACAGGGGGAAAATACGGATCCATCAGGAAATGTTAAAATTTTTACTTTGTTCAAAAACAAAATGAAAAAAGCTTACTTTGGAATGATGGCGTGTAATCTCTTGAATTAGGAAGAGTGAAAATAAATAGATGTTAATAAAAAATTAAAATACATTTAAAATAAGTATGCTTCCTTGTTTCTGAAAGCAATGTAGTGATTTCTCTAATAGTTTTATTTTAAAGACTTAATTTTCATTTATATTTTTGTGGTAGAAATGATGAAACTAGCACTAGCCTACATTAAACCAGCACACATATAAGGAATAATCCATTGTGTTTGAAGGTAATAGCAATCAAGACATAAGGTCTAGTAAAAAAGGTCTAGTACTAGACCAAAAATTATTGAATAGCTAAGGCATATCCAAGTATTATTGTCAAGGTAAATTGCCATAAAACCTGGATTGGTTTTTCTCAAGTAACATATCTTGTGTTGAGATTTTTGCCTTTATTTTGAAACATATTGGTTAGAAATAAGACAAAAATCATTGCTACTAATGCCTTGTCTAATTAGTAACCAGACGGCTGTCAGTTGTAACTTCCTTACATTATGGTTCATTTGAAATGAAGAAACTAACCTCTTGCGAATGAGCCATTGCTTATAGTAAGTAGATGGGAACAGTTAAAGTGAACGAAACAGAGTAGTTTCAACATCATTAAAAAATCTTTACACATCAATAAAAATGAGTTTATTTAAAAATATTTGTGTGGGTTTGAATTCTTCATTGAATTCACACAGACCAAGCCTATAATAAAATGCATACGGCGGTAGGCAATTTGTTAGCCACAAAGAAACTCCAACCCTTAGACAATGAAGACTTTGAAAAAGTTATTTCTAATGTTATGCTGCCATCAGATTCTGGGTCTGTCCCTTCGAACCATAGACTAAAAGTCTTTTTTAAAAACAAAATACAGGCGGTTCCCAGGTTATATATACAAGATCCGTTCCTAAGTCTGTCTTTAAGTTGAATTTGAAGGTAGGTCGGAGCAGGGACATCTGGTTCTTATTAAGTGTCAGTCAAATCTTTGTCTTAGTATATAGTACATTATTTTCCCTTTCTATGCATATGAACCCCACATGTCTGAGTTTGTTGTACTGTGGAGGCTTGTGCCTTGCTGTGATGCTGGAAGCTATGTTGTTGTTGTTGTTAGGTGCCATCGAGTCAGTTCCGACTCATAGCAATCCTATGGACAAAACAGAATGAAACACTGCAAGGTCCTGAGCCATCCTTACAATCATTGTTATGCTTGAGCTCATTGTTGCAGCCACTGTGTCAATCTACCTCTTTGAAGGTCTTCCTCTTTTCCGCTGACCCTGTACTCTGCCAAGCATGATGGACTTTCCAGGGACTTATCCCTCCTGACAACATGTTGAAATTATGTAAGATGCAGTCTCACCATCCTTGCTTCTAAGGAGTATTCTGGTTGTACTTCTTATAAAACAGATTTGTTCCTTCCTTTGGCAGTCCATGGTACATTCAATATTATTTGCCAACACCACAATTCAAAGGCTTCAATTCTTCTCCGGTCTTCCTTATTCATTGTCCAGCTTTCGCATGCATATGATGCAACTGAAAATACCACGGCTTGGGTCAGGCGCACCTTAGTCTTCAGGGTGACATCTTTGCTTTTCAACACTTTAAAGAGGTCCTTTGCAGCAGCAGACTTAGCCAGTGCAATGTGTCATTTGATTTTTTGACTGCTGCTTCCATGGTTGTTGATTGTGGATCCAAGTAAAATGAAATTCTTGACAACTTCAATCTTTTCTCCGTTTACCACGACGTTGCTCTTTGGTCCAGTTGTGAGGACTTTTGTTTTCTTTATGTTGAGGGGCAATCCATACTGAAGGCTGTGGTCTTTGATCTTCATTAGTGAGTGCTTCAAGTCCTCTTCAATTTCAGCAAGCAAGGTTGTGTCATCTGCCTAACACAGGTTGTTAATGAGCCTTCCTCCAATCCTGATGCCCCATTCTTCTTCATATAGTCCAGTTTCTCAGATTATTTGCTCAGCATACGGATTGAATAGGTATGGTGAAAGAATACAACCCTGACGCACACCTTTCCTGACTTTAAACGACTCAGTATCCCCTTGTTCTGTCCGAACCAATCAGTATCCCCTTGTTCTGCCTCTTGATCTATGTAAAGGTTCCTCATGAGCACAATTAAGTGTTCTGGAATTCCCATTCTTTGCAATGTTATCCATAATTTGTTATGATTCACACAGTCGAATGCCTTTGCATAGTCAATAGAACACAGGTAAACATCCTTCTGGTATTTTCTGCTTTCAGCCAGGATCCATCTGATAATCAGCAATGATATCCCTGGTTCCATGTCCTCTTCTGAAACCAGCCTGAATTTCTGGCAATTCCCTGTCGATATGCTGCTGCAGCCGTTTTTGAATGATCTTCGGCAAAATTTTGCTTGCATGTGATATTGTTCTATAATTTCCACATTCGATTGGATCACCTTTCTTGGGAATGGGGAATAGGGAAGCTATACCCCTGGTATTCAAATACCAGAATGCTCACCCATGGCAGATGGGTTTCAGCTGAGCTTCCAGACTAAGACAGACTAGGAAGAAGTCTCCAGCTACTTCTGAAATGAATTAGTCAGTGAAAACCTTATGAATGCCAGCATAACACTGTTTGATATAGTGCCAGAAGATGAGCCCCTCAGGTTGGAAGGCACTCAAAATATGACTGAGGAAGAGTTGCCTGCTCAAATTAGAGTCTACCTTAATGACATGGATGGAATCAAGCTTTCCAGACCTTCATTTCCTGATGTGGCATGACTCAAAGTGAGAAGAAGTAGGGCAAACATTCATTAATAATCAGAACCTGAAATGTCCCAAGTATGAATCTAGGAATATTGGAAATCATCAAAAATGAAAAGGAATGCATAAACATCAATAAGGACTGGTATTGGTCATTTTGAATCTGGCAATCGTATCCTCCACTATGCTGGGAATGACAAATTGAAGGTGAATGGCATTGCATTCATCATCAAAAAGAACATTTCAAAATCTCTCCTGAAGTACAACTCTGTCAGTGATAGGATAACATCCATACTCCTACAAGGAAGTTAACAGACTATTATTCAAATTTATGCACCAACCAGTAAGGCCAAACTGAAGATTTTTGCCAACATCTGTAGTCTAAATTGATCAAACATGCAGTCAGGATGCACTGATAATTACCAGCAATTGGAGTGTGAAAGTTGGAAACAAAGGATTGGTAGTTTGAAAATATGGACTTGGTGATCGCATGATTGAATTTTGCAAGACCAACAACTTCTTCATTGCAAGTACCTTTTTTCAGCAACATAAATGGCAACTATACACATGGACCTCACCAGACGGAATACACAGTCTGTGGAAAGACACAGTGGAAAAGCTCAATACCATTAGTCAGAACAAGGCCAGGGGCCAACTGTGGATCAGACCATCAATTACTCACATGCAAGTTCAAGTTGAAACTAAAGAAAATTAGAACAAGTCCACAAGAGGCAAAGTATGACCTTGAGTATATCCCACCTGAATTTAGAGAACATCTCAAGAATAGATTTGACGTGTTGAGCACTAATGACCAAAGACCAGATGAGCTGTGGAATGACATCAAGGACATCATATGTGAAAAAAGCAAAAGGTCATTAAAAAGACAGGAGAGAAAGAAAAGACCTAAATGAATGTCAGATGAGACTCTGAAACTTGCTCTTGAACATTGAGTAACTAAAGCAAAAAGGAAAAAATGATAAAGTAAAAGCTGGACAGAAGATTTCAAAGGATGGCTTGAGAAGACAAAGTAAAGTATTATGATGACATGTGCGAAGACCTGGAATTAGAAAACTGAAAGGGAAGAACACACTCAGCATTTCTCAAGCTGAAAGAACAAAAAATTCAAGCCTCAAATTGCAATACTGAAGGATTCTACAAGAAAAATACTAAACAATGCAGGAAGCATCAAAAGAAGATGGAAGAAATACACAGAGTCATTATACCAAAAGAATTGATGGACATTCAACCATTTCAGGAGCGGACATATGATCAGGAAGCAATGGTACTGAAGGAAGAAGTCCCAGCTGCACTGAAGGAATTGGCTAAAAAAAAAAAACAAGGCTCCAGGAATTGACAAAATACCAATTGAGATGTTTCAACAAACAGATGAAGCACTGGAAGTGCTCACTCGTCTATGCCAAGAAATTTGGAAGACAGCTACCTGGCCAACCTACTGGAAGACAGCCATATTTATGCCTATTCCCAAGAAAGTGATCCGACCGAATGTGGAAATTATTGAACAATATCATTAATAACACATGCAAGCAAAATTTTGCTGAAGATCATTCACAAAAGTAGCCACAGCAGTGCATTGACGGGGAATTGCCAGAAATTCAAGCCAGATTTAGAAGAGGATGTGGAACCAGGGATATCATTGCTGATGTCAGATGGATCCTGGCTGAAAGTAGAGAATACTAGAAACCTGTTTATCTGTGTTTTATTGACTATGCTAAGCCATTTGACTGTGTGGATTATAACAAATTATGGAGAATGGGAATTCCAGAACACTTAATTGTGCTCATGAGGAATCTGTACATGGATCAAGAGGCAGTCGTTCGAACAGAACACGGGGATACTACATGGATTAATGTCAGGAAAGGTGTGTGTCAGGGTTGTATCCTTTCACCGTACCAATTTAATCAGTATGCTAAACAAATAATCCAATAAATTGGACTATATGAAGAAGAACGGGACATCAGGATTGGAGAAAGACTCACTGACAACCTGCGTTATGTAAATGACACAACCTTGCTTGCTGAAAGTGAAGAGGACTTGAAGCACTTACTGATGAAGATCAAAGACCACAGCCTTAAGTATGGATTTACAACTCAATATAAAGAAATAAAAAATCCTTACAACCAGGCCAATAAGCAACATCATGATAAATGGAAAAAAGATTGACGCTGTCAAGGATTTCATTTTACTTGGATCCACAATCAACACCCACGGAGGCAGCAGTCAAGAAATGAAAAGATGCAATGCATGGGCAAATTTGCTCCAAAGGACCTCTATAAAGTGTTGAAAAGCAGAGGCTTCACCTTTGAGGACTAAAGTGCGACGGACCCAAGCCATGGTGTTTTCAATCACCTCATATGCATGCAAAAGTGGGGCAATGAATAAGGAAGACCAAAGAATTGATGTCTGTGAATTGTGGCATTGGTGAATAGTATTGAATATACCACGGACTGCTGAAAGAATGAACAAATCTGTCTTGGAAGAAGTACAACCAGAATGCTCCTTAGAAACAAGAACAGCGAGACTACTTCTCACATACTTTGTACATGTTATCAGGAGGGATCAGTCCCTGGAGAAGGACATCATGCTAGGTATAGTAGAGGGTCAGCGAAAAAGAAGAAGACCCTCAATGAGAGGGACTGACACAGTGGCTGCAACAATGGGCTTGAGCATAGCAACAATTGTGAGGACGGCACAGGACCAGGCAGTATTTCGTTCTGTTGTGCATAGAGTTGCTATGAGTTGGAAAGCATTCAACACCACCTAGCAACAAAAATAACATGTGTATGAAACACTTATGAAACACTTCCAAACTGCATAATGTCTTCATGCATTTATTATTATGAACCATTATATGTATTTAACTCAGATTTTTAATATAATAGTCTTGATGGCAGTCTGTTCTTAAGTACATGTTGTAAGTCAGATGTTCATAACCTCGAAACTGCCTTTATAAAAAGTCTAATCTCTGTAGGGTCGCTATGAGGTGATTCACTGTGAGTCAGAATCAACTCGATGGCAGTGGGATTTCTTTGGGGGGGCGGAGGAGGGATAATCTCTTTTCAGCATGCCATGAAGTCTTCCCCATTCTAACAATCGCTAATTAATCATGCAGTTGATAAGAATTTTTCAAGTACCCTCCTCAATTCGAGTCTTCTTCTCTTCTTCCTCTCCTCCACAGTGCACCCCTGCAACTAATTTTGTATTTATGCTTTGATCTTTTTGTCCTCTAGTACAATATTATACTTTTTTTATATACCCTATATTTAGAGCAGTTTATGGTTTACAGATAAATGCACAGAAAGTACAGAGAGTTCCTGTTTGCTCCCCTCCATCTCTGCACACAGTTTCTCCTATTATTAACATCTTGCATTGGTGTGGTCCATTGTTACAATTGGTGAACCACTATTAATATTTTATTATTAACTAAGAAAGCTCTGGGTGATGTAAAATGGTTAATGTCCTTAGCTGCTAACTGTAAGGTTGGAGGTTCAAGTCTACCAAGAGGGACCTCAGAAGAAAGGCCTGGCAACGTACTTCAGAAAAATTAGCCATTGAAAACCCTATGAAGCACAGTTCTACTCTGACACACATGGGATCCCCAGGAGTTGAAGTCTACTTGATTGCAACTCATTATTATTAACTAAAGTCCTTAATTTACATTAGGGTTCACTGTGTTGTACAGTTCTACGGGTTTTCACAAACATATAATGTCATGTATCCACCATTAGTATCTTGTAGAATAGTGTCACTGCCCTGAAAATGCCCTGCTGCTTCATCTATTCATTCATGCCCCTACCCTCAGTCCTTGGAAACTAGTGATCTTTTTACTATCTCTATAGTTTTTCTCCCACCATCTTTAAGTCGGTTTGTAATATTGTAGTGGCTTATGTGTTGTTATGCTACCCATATGTCAAATACCACCACGGTCACACATGGTGGACAGGTTTTAGCAGAGCTTCCAGGCCAAGACAAACTAAGGAGAAAGCCCTGGCAAGCTGCTTCTGAAAATTAGCCAATGGAAACCTTATAGATCACAACAGAATATTTTCCCATTTAGTCCTAGAGATGATTTCCCCTAGCTTAGGCCAAAATCCATTGCCTTTGAGTCATTTCCAACTCATAGTGACCTTATAGGACAGAGTAAAACTGCCCCTTAGACTTTCCAAGGCTGTATATATTTACAGAAGGAGACTACCGCATCATTCTCCTGCAGAGCTGCTAGTGGATTTGAACTGCCAACCTTCTGGTTTGCAGGTGAGTGCTTTAAACACTGCACCACCAGAGTTCCTTCCTAGCTTGGAAGGCACTCAAAATATTCAGTGTTAGCAAACAATGGAATCAAATATATCAACAATTATGAAGATGGTGCTGGACCGGGCAACTGGAAGGCAGCTAAAAACAATAGTTTTGCTTTTTCCAGAATGTCATATAGTTGGAATTAACTAGTAAGTAGCCTTTTCAGTCTGGTTTTTTTTTTTTTTTTTGCACTTAGCAATATGTGCTTAAGGTTTCTCCATGACTTTTTTATAGCTCGATAGCACATTTCTTTTTATCACTCAGTAATACTCCATTATTTGGATGTACATAGTTCGTTTTTCCAGTTCATATTATATTTATTTTTTATGTAGTTTTTTCTTGTTAGACAAAGTGCATTTTTTCTAGTTCAAAAAAAAAAAAAACACTGATCATAACCTTCCCATCATAAATATCCTCTAGCTTAACCACCCAGCTCTAAACCATGTAGAAATTCAGGGTATTTTCTAATGTTGAACACTACAGATCTGAGTACTACAGTTCCAGGGTTTTTTTAAGTGGAATTTTATTATGACATCTTCCTTGATATTTTATTTAAAAATCATGAAAACATAAACGGTAACAGTTAAGAGACAAAAAATTAAACATATATGTATTATTAGTTTTTTTTTTAACTTTAAGAAATTAATACTGACTGAAATATATTGGATAAAATGCTTGTATAAACCATCCCCACATCCAAACTGTTACTTTTTTTTTTTTTTTTTACAATAACTAAAATGCATTTTTTGGATAATAGCCTCCTTAATTAAAATTCCAACAAGGAGAGCATATTTGCAAATATTCAGATTTGAAATGATCAAAACAATGAGACACAACTTCCCAATTTGCTTGGTATTTCTTTTTTAGCATCATGGAATTTAGCAAAAAACATGTGATGTGATTACCTGGATATCCTCCAACTTCTTGACATGCCTAGTTTGATATAAAAATAAAAGTAATGCCTTCATAAATATGAACTGTGATATTTTCCTCATGATTTCACTGCCAAAACATATTTTCAGAATAATTTTATATGCTTATGGTAATTTTTCTCCTACCACACAATTTTATTCTATTATTTCTGAATAAAATGTATCATCTTATTTAAAGTATCACATACTGTTAAATAATGTTTAAAAAAAACTCATTCCCTTAATGAAATCAAATTAATCCTAGAGGTGCTAGAGTTCTCCTTTGCACTCTATTTCAAACTGAATTCTCATATTTATGATGAATCTGTCTCAGAAGTGAAAGCTTTCTTTAAGTATTTAAATTGTTTTCAAGGCTTTATTGGTAAGCCATGATTTTCATTTTAATTTCTCTTAAAAAAATACCAAATTCTTTATTTGATATTAAAGTCTTAGAGCAATATAAATTTGAGTACTGTTCTCCCTGGCAGACATTCTCACATTCAATTTAATAAATATTTTGTGTACCTCGTGTCCTAAGGGGAAATTATCTAGGTTAAAGAAGATTAAGACATGGTCTGTTCCCTCGTGGAACTCACAAGCTCTGGGGTGACAAACACATACACATACATACAACAACACATATAATAAAGGTGTATGCAATGGGAGCATTTCTTGAGGAAGTGCCAGCAGGGCATTCAACCCATGCAGCTTCACAGGGCTCATCCTTAGAAGGGCTTCTTGTGCTGGGTTTATCACTATGCTGTCACCATCTTGAAACTTACCTTCTAAAAAAGGAACCCACATTTTCCTTTTGCATTGGGTCCTGAATGTGAGCTGTGTCTATGGCAGTCGAGGGCAGATGGTGGACATTGCGGAAGCAGAGTAACTCTAAGCTCCCAGGATACTTGGTATTTGATGCTTGTCTTGGGGATGAGGGCCAAACCCAAAACCAAATCCACTGCCGTTGAGTGGATTCCGACAGGTAGCGACCCTATAGGACAGAGTAGAACTGCAGCATAGAGTTTCCAAGGACTGCCTGGTGGATTCAAACTGCCAATCTCTTGGTTAGCAGCCATAGTACTTAATCACTATGCCACCAGGGTTTCCTGGGGATGAGGAGAGGTAAATAATTCCAGAGTAAAGATACAGAGCAAACTCATGAAATAATATTTGCTTAGAAATAATAATGAGGCTAGTACATCTAGGAAAGATGAAGGTAAAAGAATAATTTGTAATCAGATTCCAAGAGCCAAAGGCCTAGCTAGATGCCTAGATTTTATTTGTTGGAAAACTGATAACTTTAAGCAAGGAAATGAAATGAAATATAGTTAGTGGATACATGAAATTGTGACGGAAGACTGCAGGTGGGACCTTTGCTAGAAGATAATGGCAGAAATCTGGTAAAAAATGATGACAACCTAAAGGACAATAAAAGTAGTGACAAAGAAATGAGTATGCAAAGGAATATTCAAGGGCACACAATGTTTTACAAGTAAATCCCAGTATTTTTCTTCTATTCTTGAAAGAGAACAGATAAGTTCACTAGGTCCATTGAAATGGAAAATATATATATATATACTTGGAGAGTAATCTGAATTCTTTTTTCAGAAGACTAGTAATCTACGAAATAAAATGAAGCCCCTGAATCTTTATAGCAGAAAAAGAGCAATTTTCACTAAAACCAAAAATGAAAATAAGTACAAAACAAAATCCTGTTCAAGGATGTGTTTAAATACGCAACACAAACCATCTCTTCAGCAAGGTTTATTACCATACCTCTTACCTATAACACCAGAATAATCGTGGTACCATACTGTCAAATAAAAGATTAATATAAAAATTAACTTTACATGAAGGGGCCGAGGAGCTCATTTGTAAATTTTCACTTTCCACCTAGTTCTTTGACATAAGAATATGACCATATATGAGATGACAAAGGAAATAACTCCTTAAGATGTCTCAGAGAAGATCAATATAATTCTTTTTTTTCAAATACAAATCTGGAGAGAGACATTGCATACTTTACGTTGGCCTAAAAAATTTACTTTGAAACTAATAAGATGTTTCGGTGTGATTTTTCCAGTGTTTCCAAAATCAAACTGCTACCCTTTCTTTTGTACAATCTCTTAATTCTGATAGGAAAAAATGTGATAATAAAATAAATATAAGAAGTACAAAATAATTGTTGAAGATTTGAAAACTATGCAGTGATTTTTCACAATGTATAATGAAGTTTGCAAATCTTTACATCAGCAAGTTAACATATCCCAAGTATTGTTTATCAACTACTTTCCTATACAATCTTAAAATATTGCTGATTATTGCTATTTTAATTGTTTCTCTCAGGGTTTCTTTGTATTTTCACAACGATTTTAACTTCTTCATAGACAAATTTCAATTAAAAATGTGCTATTTTAAAATATTGACTAATTACCAAAATCTATAAAGTTTGCACTTAAGTAATAAAACATGTAATAATTTTTAAATTGCATGAATAGCTTTTATTTAAATGCAACTAACCAAAAGGCTGGCAGTTCAAATCCACCA
Source organism: Loxodonta africana (assembly GCF_030014295.1). Classification (NCBI taxonomy): domain Eukaryota; kingdom Metazoa; phylum Chordata; class Mammalia; order Proboscidea; family Elephantidae; genus Loxodonta; species Loxodonta africana. The sequence continues at coordinate 36,006,662 of NC_087358.1, read as the reverse complement.
GACACTCCTTGGAAATCCTATGGGGCAGTTCTACTCTGTCTTATAGGGTCGCTATGAGTCAGAATCAACTGTAATGCAACGGGGTTTTTTTTTTTTTTTTTTTGGTATAGTCTGCTTATTGAGAAAATGAAATAATAAATACCAGGAGCATATTTGCCTAAATGGTGATAGAAGGAAAGAAAAAGACAGTTCCTGACTTCGAGAAGACTATAATCCTTGAGCTTGAAATAACTCTGTGTAGTTGCATTAATTGTTTTTCTATAAAAAAATAAAAGTACATTTCCTTTCATGCAGTCCATCTCAAGAAACTTAGATCTTTGCAAAATTTCAAAGTGCCACAGAAATCGAAATATGGGGAGGGGTAGGGGGAGTGCCACAAAAAGTCCCAGAGATGAGTGACAGAAAGGACATTTGTGGGGCAGGAACATGAACCTTCTGGTATGAAACTGTGTGTGTGATGGGGAAAGGGGAAGGGTAGTGTCACTAGGAAAAACATGGAAAAGCAGATGAGCTAATCATAAAGGATTCTGTAAGCCACGCTAAGGGATTTAGATATTTGAACTGCTAGTAGTTGAAAGATATAGAATGGTTAAAAGACAGAGCGAGTTTTTGAACAAATATTATCATTTTTAAGGTGGACAGATAACCTAAAACATCCAACATTGCATTTCCTGCCCCTTCATATGGAATTTCTTACATGAAAAAATAGAGTAAATTAATCCACTGGAATATCTACAAAACAAACAAATTACTTGGAAATTGTATTGGGGCTTGATGGTCTTTTGTGGAATTCCTCTTCGAAAGAATCTTAAAGGTGGCTTCTGGGATAAACTTAAGAAAAATAATATTTCTTAATCGACATTAAAGCTGTTTAGGGTACCAGGGCAAGAATAGATCAAATAACCCTCCTAGTCAGTTATTACAGATAAAAGGAAATAATTCCATCCCTTTATTGAAGAGGAAAAAAAAAAATGGTTATAAAGAGAGAGAAAACTTGGTTGCAGGGCCATTGAAGTTAAACAACATATATTTATATCATGTACTAGGCTAGATTCCTGGAAATGTGTGAGATTTATTTCTAACTCTCCATGCACTGGGAAAATCTGGCCAATAATAAATTTCAAATGCATAGTAATAAAGAGCAGGAAAATAACATTAAAAATAAGTATCAACCTTTAAACTGTAACAGGAGGGATATAGATGAGATATGAAAACACAGTTCTTCTCATTAGAGCCGTTAAACACCAGCATAGGTTATCAAGGAAGGTCTCTGAGGACTCTTCTCCTGAAAATTTTTAACATCTGAGACTCAGCCATTTATCTTGAGTCGTTGAGGTAAGTCCTGTCAGCAGGCAGGTGAAGGACTAGACGACCTCTAAACTCATCAGTCATGAGTTACTTGTTACCAGCTGCCTGGTTCAGTTATTCAAGCGGTCTTTTTTATTGAGACACGATAATCGGCAACAGTAAACATTCTACAAATGAGCTATTTCCCAATTTTAACATTTAAAGAAACCACGTTGAAAATGTGTGGATCTCAGGTTAAGAGCATCATTTGTACATATGAAAAAAAAAAAAACCCAAACCCATTGCCATTCAGGGTTGCTAGGAGTTGCTATAAGTATTTGCAAATATAGCTCGAATTAATTTTTTAAAAAATTATCTTTTAGATTCTAAAATAATAACCACTACGGAGACAAGTTAAAATTGTTTCATTTTCAGGGCAACAGTGCAAATATGAGCAGTTATTATCAGAAGAGTTGCAGGAAAGTTAGCTTTGAAAAATATAAACGATAAGATACAATTTGCATGAGGAACATTTTGAGTACTTTGTATGTTGTCAACATGTGCTCTCATCAGATACTTAAATCTCTTCCTTTTCCCTCCCCACTCCATCTAATCCTGAGACGGCTCAGCTCTATGTCTGCCACAGATGACTTCGAGAAAAATAAATGATGTTAATGGAAACAGCAAAAGAGCAATAAACAAATGAGCACATCACATAGATAGTGTCATTCCAAAAAGTTGCAAAGATTCATCTTATTTGGTTATCTTGATTTTATGTAACTCTCCCGCTTCAGTTCTAACCTCTGGAGACCAACCGGGTGGTATGCGTGATAAATAAAGAGTAAACCAGGACTTTTGGGACAATTACAGGTATTCTAAAATGATCCATAATGTCTTTACTTAGGGAAATCTCAAATACATATATACATATGTATATTTTATATATCATTTAATTCATTTTAATAGATATTCATAAATAAATCATATAATTTTCAGAAAAAATGTATTTTTTCTTAGATGTCCCACTTAAAAATCTTTTTTCCCCCTGGAATATAAGTTCATATTAAAAAATAAGATGTGGACAAAAATTAGATTGAAATATCATCAGGCAGTGATTATGCCTAGATTATACAGATAACATTCCACTTTATAAGTATTATTAATACTTTTAAAATGAGAAATACAGCTCTAGCAGTACTGCTTTAACGGTAAGATTTTATAAGCTTAGAGGACAAGTGTGCAATAAACTTGACTGCAGTGACCTTCCTCAAAACTAAAACTTGGTAAATATTTTTAGAACCAAAATGTCCACAGCTTGCAACTGTAGCCTAAACTTCAAGATTCTAAATTGATTTGAATTTTCACCTGTGTTCAAAAGACATTCAGAGTTTGCTTCAAGAAGGGTCATGCTGGCCCATTACATATCACAACTTCATACTATCTAAGGCAAAAAAAAAAAAAAAATTTCATAAGACATTGCTTTAGTTTAGAGCCATAATAGAAGAATAAATACCATCTTCCTCAGTAAGTTTATTAAGGTAAAATAAATACCTATTTTAATGTACTTCGCTAAAGTTAAATTACTTTTAACAAACTATCTCCTTTTCCTCAAAAAAAAAAAGCAACAAATCTTTCATATCATAACAACCTCACAAGTTTTGAATTTTTCACAAAGTTTAAATAACTCTTTAAATGAAATTAAACTAACCTAACCCCTGCTCTGATGACACCAGCAGTCATTGTGTATGTTCGGGGATTACTTTCAAATGATAGCGGACTATATTTTGGCTTGTATCCATTTATAGATCACTCAAAGTTTTAATTTTATCTGTTGCAATGGTTAATTGACAAACACAAAAAGAACACAGCAAAAGGCTCATAGCAGCAAGGAGCCACAAACCCAAGATTTCTTCTTTTCTTCTTCCTTTATTTATTATTTTTTTTTTTCTTTCTGTTTTGTAACCATGGTAAAACAATAGACATGAACTTTCCCTGAACTTTTCTCTTTAAAGGCCTGGGTCCACGCTGACCCAGCAGGGCAAGCTGGAACCTGATACTATCAACCCGAGGGCTGCTAAAGCAATCAGGTTCAACAACAACCATATATGTTCCCTAATGTCATTTGACCACAAAGCCAAGGCAAAAGCAAGCTATTTCTAGTAAAGAATTTCTTTCTATTGTTTCAAAGAGATTAATTCAATAGTCTAAACGTGCATAAAACATGAACTAAGTGGTAGACTACAGAAATATATTATTGTTCTCTTGTAATTATATCAATACCAAAGTTTATTTGCAGATAAGGTCCAAACTCACAAAAGACAAAAGCTCCTAGATGGATTATGAATGAACAGATGATTTAAATCATTATAGATTTAGAGATCTTACATTTATCATTTTATTAAATTCTCATGATAGTCATGTTTTAAAAGGTAAGCCTGCTTCAGAAACTTTTTCCCATGTTCTTGTACAGTCAATTAAGGTATGAAAAAGTAATTGATTAATCCACTTATTAAGATAGCATGATAAATAATGGATTATATAGACTGTAGTAGCACCGTTCCCACCACTTTCATTCAGAGGGATATTGGCATTTCTGTTTTAAATCCAGTTTCCAAAAATTGATAATTCTCCAAACAAATCATTTTTTAGGAAGTGATTATATCCAGAAATAATTAAAGAGATAAATATAATGTTTAATATTCATAAATAAGCATTTTGGACATAGTTAAATTCAGTCTTTTTTTCAACTACTAATGTTCAACTATAACAGTAAATACAATTTAGTGAGGATAAGATAATAGTAAGGAATATTCTACATTACTTGAAACCCTCTCAAAATGTCTATGTGTAGATACTTAAAAAATAATATCATGTATTATCAGATATTAACTATTATTAATTACTTCAAAATGTTAACCGCAATGCTTAAGTAGGTGATCAGTTCCATTATTTATTCCTGAATATTATTCCCTATGTAATTTATAGTAAATTCTCACTGAAACAGTTTAAATGGTTCCAACAGTACAGTTAGATCATAAGGATGAGGTCTGTGTATAGTAACAATAGGTCTAAGTAAACCAATGAGAAGGAGTCAGAATTGTGCCCCACATATAAAAACGGCTCAAAAAATATTAACTGACTGGAGAAATAGGCATAGTTCCAGAAAATTCAGAGATCAGGCCCCTATATTAAGTATACCAAAACAAAAAAATAACCAAACCAGTTGCAAGTCGATTACGACTCATAGTGACCTTACAGGACAGAATAGAACTGCCCCATAGGACTTCCACGACTGTAAATTTTTGGAAGCAGACTGCCACATCTTTTTCCCATGGAGCAGCTGACGGACCCAAATGGCTAACCTTCTGGTGAGCAGCCAAGCTCTTTACCCACTGTGCCATCAGGGCTTCTTAGTTGTTTTCAGCTATTGGATAACAAGATTAATTCTTTTTGAAAAGTCCAATATCTATAGCAACCTTTTTTCATACTTTTACTGCTTTGAGTAAGTTAGAGATTTCTTGAGGTTCATTTGTTTGACATGCTGCTATATTTACATATAGTATTATACAAATTTTAGAAATGGCCTGACTAAATACAGATAAGAGATCTGTTTGAATTTATTAAATATATTAAAAATTCCTTATGAAAACATAGGATTAATATTTTTACCCTTTCTCCTTAAACTGACTTCCCAAGTAGTGATATGAATACTGAATACTATCACTAGAGTGCAGGTTAAAGGCTAACTTGATTTTAGAGAAACCCATGAATAATACTTAGAACAAATATATAGGGCATGAATAAGAGAAATATAAAGGTATGCTGTAGAATTGAAAGGAAAGAAAGAGACTATGACATCAAGAAATAAAATGGGGCAGATAGAGTATTGGCCTAATTATTTGTCTAGACATTGAGGTCTTGATTGTGGGGGTTCATTGATTCCCTCATCTCCCAGTTTGATAACATAGAAAGCTAAGATCACTGAGGAAAAAGGGGAAAAAACATGTGCAGAGCACCTACTGTGTAAAATATCTCAACTCATTTTAATTCCAACAACATTTTAAGGCAGGTATTATCATCTCCATTTCTTAGATGAGGAAATTAGAGCTAACCAACCCAGCAGCATGACTTATAAATTTCAGATCTTTGTGTCAAATGATGTATCTCTGACTTCAAAGCCTGTGCTTCTTTCATTATACCATGCATGGTGCCTCTGAATAGAAGTCCCTTGGTGTTGCAAAGCCTCTGAATAAGAAAGACAAAAGCTCACGGCCATGGTTCAAAAGTCAGAAGCTGCCATTTATCAGATTGTGACCTTGACAGGTGACCTTGGCTTAATCTTTGGGAAGCCTCATCTTCCCGTCCCTAACACCCACAAGGGGTGCTATGGCAGCTAAACTTCTAAAATCGGAAATAAAACAGTCAGAGGCTAATGTTATCATTAGGTGGTTAATAAGAAGAATGTGACAGTCAGAAGAAGAAAAAAAATGACTTAGTGTATCCTGCTATGTCCAAGGTTTGCTGTTAGCTGCCAGTCCACCCAGACCTGGACTCCTGGAGATCCCGCACTCAATGGAAGGAAACACCACGTGGTCCTGTACCATCTCCATGATCGGTTTCAGGTCAGATGGTTGAGATCCATAGGACTTTCACTGGCTCTACAATCTTCCAGTTCTAAGATGGTAGCTTCTTATATTTGTTCCATTAATTTCATCCCGTTTCTTAGTGTCATCATTTTCCTCCTGTCCTGCCTGATTTCTCTGAATAAAGACTTTGTATGAAAATTTTAATAGCCATGGATGTGTATCTGTTGGTGAATACAGAGTATGTAAATAAAGAGTATTTTCCAGTGAGAAGAGGATACCAAACAGACTACATAATTAAAAAGGCAGCTTTTTGTCTAGTGGGGGGAAATAATGAGCTCAAAAAGAATAACTCTCTTTGGTCATTTTTTTCTGAAAGGCACCAAAAACTCTAGTTCTAAGACAAAAGGATTTTTGTACTTCAATAATACCTAGATCAGTTTAGAAATAAAATTGATGTCTAACTCATCAATGATTAAAACAAACTTCTAGGAATATAGATATGGGATTTTCACCTTTTTCCTGAGTTCCAAACCTGTATTTCCATTGGTGTACTAAACATCTGGGCATTTCACAAGTACTTCAAATTCAAACGTCAAAAGGAAACTTCTTATCTTTCACCCTAAACCTGCATCTTATTGACCTATTGCTTTCTATATCTTTGTTAAAAAGCCACCATTCATTCAATCTCCAAAGCCAGAGCCCAGCAAGTCATTTCAATCCCTCCCTCTCCTTTAGTGTCCTTCCTTTTCTCAACTCATTAGTCACCCATTGTCATGGATTGAATCATGTCCCCTGAAATATGTGTCTCCTTGGTTAGGCCATAAGTCCCAGTAGTGTGTGGTTTTCCTCCATTTGTGATTTTCCTACGTGTTATATATCATAATCTCTGCCTGAGGTTAAAGAGAATTAGGGTGGCATATAACACCCTTGCTCAGGTCACTTCCTGAAACAGTGTAAAGGGAGTTTCCCTGGGGTGTAGCCTACATCACTTTTCAAGGGAAACAAGCAGAAAGTTGGGGACCTCCTATCATCAAGAAAGAAGCACTGGGAGCAGAGTGCATCCTTTCGACTTGGGGTTCCTGTGCAGAGAAGCTCCCAGTCCAGGGGAAGGGTGATGAGAAGAACCTTCCTCCAGAGCCGAAAGAGAGAGAGAGCTTTCCCCTGGAGCTGATGCCCTGAATTTGGACTTTTAGCCTACTAGACTGTGAGAAAATAAATTATCTTTTGTTAAAGCCATCCACTTGTGGTATTTCTGTTAGAGCAGCACTAGATAACTAACGTATCCATTTCTATTGATTCTATGATAAATCTCTCAACATAGTCTCTTCTTCATCCACCATTGCTCCTGCCTTATTGAAGACCTTTTCTCTTACGTTCCTGGAGTACTTTTTATTAGTGACCTAACTGATCTACCTAGAAATACTACAGGACTTTCTGCAAACCTTCCAAATGCTTACCACATTTCTTAGAGCATACAAGACCCTTCAAATCAAATACCTTTTGGGTATTTTTCACTTCTGCACCCTCATCCTCCAGTTGGTACCTAATTCCTATGTCCACGCCTTACACATGTTAGTCTTTCTGCATGGAATGGTCTGTTGTTCAGTTGTTCATGTGAGAATTCCAAGCCAGTCCACATCAACTCCCCTGATCTCTCTAGGTACACGCTGGTCACCAACTTCCCTCTACTTTGTAGTAACGTGAGCTATATTATAATCCTTACCACATTACTATAATTATTTAAATTTCATCCTTGTCTAGGCATTTAAATGCAGCAACTATGTTGTATTCATTTCTCTTTTCCCAGAATTCAACAGAATCTGGTATCTAGCAGAAAATTAATGCTATGTTTTTTTTGCATCAGTTGGAGAAGGAACAAATTTATTTTTGTGTGTATATATATATATATATATAATGCCTACAATTACAAAAAAAATAATACCTTTTCAAAAAGATTATAATTCCTCATTAAATTAAGACACATAATATAAAATGTTAAGAATTAATATAAAGAAGTCTTCATTTTTACCAAATAATCAACTATATTATGTACATACCTACAATTTTAAAATACAAAAAAGCAAAATAATTCATACAAAAAACCAAACCCACTCCCATCAAGTAGATTTCAACTCATAGCAACCCCACAGTACAGAGTAGAACTGCCTCATAGGGTTTCCAAGGCTGTAATCTTATGGAAGCAGATGGCCACATCTTTCTTCCATAGAGACACTGGTGGATTTGAACCACCCACCTTTCTGATTAGCAGCAGAGTGCTTTAACGACTGTACCACCAGGGATCCTTAAATAATGCATAACTTAATGCAATTAAATTTTAGTTTAAAAATGCTCTTAAATGTCAATCAAAAATACAAAATATTAAGTCATCATTGCCCTTTAAAATCCTTTCAACAAGAATTCCCTAATTGTACTTTCACTTTATCTCACTGTACCAGTAAGTAAATAAATTAACAAAATAGCTTTTATCACACAGAATAACCTTTTAACTGAGGGATTATCTCTGGTTTATTTTTCATTTCTTTCACTGCAGATAGCAGTTCATGCCTCATTGATTAGTTTGCTAAGGTGGTGACCAGAAATGAAAACACAGTCTCTCAGATATTGCATGGACTTGGGTGCATAATTGTGTACATGTACACATACACACACACACACACACATGCACGCACACTCTCTATTCCCGGCATTTAGTTTCCAAGAGACAAAGTATCAAGAATTACAAATATTCCATTTATATTAACCAATATTCAGGTATAACTCCATTTCTTAGATTTTTTTTTTTTCAATTTACACTTATGCTTTTCTATGAAACTGTATTTAAGTTTTCTATCATAATTTAGGTTAAACTGTGCATTAGATGAACCCTCTCAGGGGAAGAAGAATTATAGTCAAAGGAAAAAAAAAATCTAATTTTCTTTAAATTCCTGTCATTTCAGAATTAAATTGTGGCCCATATTTTGATTCTCTCACTGAATGCACCACCTACTTTGAGATTTACCATACTGATCATTAGCTCATCATTTCCAGTCAAATCCTCAGGTCTAATATCTCTTTGCATATTTCAACCAAAAAATCTAGAATTATTAGTCAAAAAAATTTTTTTAACTAAAAGAAACCACAAAAATCAATTACGATAATGTGTTCTTATTAACCAGAACCAGAGAGAGGGCAATTGAACGCTTCTCTGACATGCCCTACTGCTTGTCAGGACCCTGATGAATCTGGAGTCTTGATGTTAGGAAAGATGACTGATCACCTAGAATACACCTAAACCAAAAACCCATTGTCGTCAAGCCATTTCCGACAAATAATGACCCTATAGGACAGGGTAGAGCTGCTCCATGTGGTTTCCAAGGAGCACCTGGTGGATTCCAACTGCCGGCCTTTTTGGTTAGCAGCCATAGCTCTTAACCACTATTCTACCAGGGTTTCCCTGGAATACAGCTAGGGAAGAACACTCACAGTTTTGAAAGATTCAAAATCCAGAACTAATGAAGAACGGGCTATGGGGTCGCTATGAGTTGGAATCGACTCGATGGCACTGGGTTGTTTTGGGATGGTTCTTCCTGAAAAATTAAAGCTTTGTGGGGAGACTCGGACAGAATAAGAACCTAAAAACGTCTTATAAAAGGAAATAGCATAAAAGAGAGATTATTATTTATTCCTTTAACTTCTGAGCACAAAGATAAGGGAAGAATAATTTAGCCAAAGATAAGGGAAGGGCCTGTTGAGACCTGGCGCCATAGAATTGTCTTACTCTGAAATCCTTATCCCTGCAGTGGTTAGGCAGAAATTGGATGATTTATTCAACTTATCAGGGATATTATAAAATAAACATTGGCATTTGGTACAGGGTTAAATTCGGCCACTGCTGAGATGTCTTTCTGATCTGAAATCCCAATATTTCCTTCATCACAACACACTGTCGCCAAAGTCCAATTGGCTTTTTACTAAAATGTGCTGTTTTTTTTTTTTTCATTATTTTTACAATTTCATTCATTAAGTACTTATTTCCTTAGGCTATTCCATTACAGCCTAATTGGCTGACCTATCAACATTTTCTATGTATCCTAGCCATTGCTTTTAGAATAGAGATCATCAGGTAAGAAGATTTTGAGTAAAAGCCAAAGCTAGCTTTAGAAAAATTACAAGCTGGCATCTCTCATGCCTCCACTTTTAGTGCACCTTTCTTTCTTGTTGGCACTCTTACTCCTTCCATTGACATTTAAACCCATCGCCCCAGCCATCTACACATTTTAATATTTTCCTTTCAACAATCAACTCAACTCTGCAAGAATTTAATTGAAAATTAAGGTAAAAAGCTTAAATTTTGAGTATTTGCATTCAAAAGAGGTTCTTTCTGTGTGAATGCAACCCCTGGTGCTATTTTGTAAACCAAAAATAAATGAAGACTTTGTAGGCTACCTTTGAAAAATTGCCCTTGACCCAATATTAAACCCCAAAACCTAACCCATTGCCTTCAAGTCGATTCCGTCTCATAGTGACACTATAGGACAGAGTAGAACTGCCTCACAGCGTTTCCAAGGAATGCCTCATGGATTTGAACTGCTGACCTTTTGGTTAGCAGCCACAGCACTTAACCATTACACCACCAGGGTTTCCCAAAATTAGGATGGATTTAGGCAGCATGGCTTCCATTTCTCACTGTAGGATATCCAAACCTCCTCTTTCGTCCCTTAGGCCTCTTTATAAACTTTACACCCCAAGTTCTCAGCAATCTGGTTACATTTGGGTTCATATCACAATTTCACGCATACAATAAGTACTCAAGAGTGTTGCTGCGCTGAAATTAAATGCGTAGATTCTCTTCCAGTTGTTAACATTCCTGATATTTTCTGTACTCTCTCCCTGCCCTCCATGATTTGTCTGTCTTAATCCATTACCTGTATTTTTCTTTTTGTGTATCAGGAGGGAGTATTACCTCCTCTCCCCTCAAAAACGGGTTAAAAAAGTGGCCTTTCCAGGAAGCCTCACTGAATTATATTGAATGTGTTTGCACCTTTTATTGCACATAATTTCTGTATTTGTGTTTTATGTTTATTCATTCATTCAACAACATTTATTGAGATTTTTTTTTTATGTCCTGAGGAAGATTCCGGGTGGAGAAAGACAAAAAATACATATGCAGTGAAACCTGTGAGAGCTGGAACTCAACAGTATCGCCTCGCTTTTCCATGTTTTGCAAGATTTCCACCTCTGACAGGGTACAGCTTACCACTTTTCTATTGCTCCTTTTAGTTGAAAATATTTGAGTTTTCCTTCTCTGACATGCTTCCACCTTACACAGGTTTTAGCTTTCGTAGGTTTTACTATACATACACAAATACACTATAAAAAGGCTGTCTTTATATTATTAGAGCAAGGGAAGACTCCTCTAAGGAGGTGAGAATTAAATCTTAAGTTACCAGCCTTGGGAAAATTGGGGAAAAATGTTCCAGGCAGATGGACCAGTGAGTGCAAAGAACCTAAGGGGGAAGAACTTTGACCTAATCGGAAAACCGAAGAAAAGTCTGTAAGGCTAGAATTTAGTATGTAGGCAAGGGAAAGGAGATTCTGAGAGACTGGCGGTATAAAGAGTTCGGATTTCTGTCTGACCTAGCAATAAATATTTATTTGTATGCTCTTTTATTAAGTCTTAAATCTTTTCCTATGCACACTTTTCCATTCCACAAATATCATATATTATCTTCCTCAAGCAAGAGTCATACTTGGTTGTGCAATTTCCAGTTATAACATCTAGTTCAAGGCTCAGCTCATAATCATGTTTAACAAATGTGTTTGACTAACTAAATTAAAATGTAATGTAAATGGGAATCATTCCTTTAAAATTCCAAAACACTCCACATTGTGTAAGTTTTCAGATTGTACAGAGAATACTATCTGTGTTTAATGAAATATGAATCTTTTGCCTGCTAACTAGCCCTTGATAGAAGGATCACATTGCAGCTCTTAAAGGTGCATTATACAAATGCCTATATTTAGTCATCCTTGGACAGTGCTTTGCTTTCTATATAAAAGGTCAAGATCAACATAAAGGTAATAAAATGATACACGGTAACAGACAGTTATGTTCTCTGTACTTTACTCATCAGTTCTGACTAAGATGTATTTGTTAAGATGTTTGTTTCTACGGAGTGGTGAGTTTCTATCAAGCAGTTGTCCCTCACACTTGTCAGAAGGTTTCTATGCCCAGATAAATGTAACTGTTATCAGATACTTAAAGGAAAATGTAAATCTGCTTTATGAAGTCTTTTTCTTTTACTTAATAATCCACAGCTATTTCCCTTGTAAATACTGTACAGCAAACAATAATATTATTTAGAAAAAAAGAAAAAGAACCTATAAATATTTAAGAAGCAAATCCACCAGTGATCCGCTATAAGATGAAAGTAAAATTGTATTTCGAAACATGCAAATGACAAAACATGATTTCATTATGGTATAAATGTTCTGATATCAGGCCCACTGTCCTTATAATATATTTGCCTAATATTATATTTTTTCATTGTTTTTCCTCAACTAGTATGACAGCCACTTAACCTACATAATAATATTAGGCAGACATTTAGTTCCTCTGATGTGAACAGCCAAGAGATTAATAAAAGCAATGCCACATAATTATAGAATTTGGAATACCCCTAGTTACCAAATGAGTAAAATTGGCATTTAAATGTTTGGCCCTTTAAACCAGAGGCCTTAGTAGATGAAAATATGTTCATCTTTTACCTCCCCTAGTGATAATTATAATTGTATTGTTGGATCACATTTCTTGACTCTCCTGTAATTTAGCTCTGTCAGTATTAACAGCAGCTTTGTTTTAGAGGCTTCTGATAGCAATGTTACAATTAAAGGTCAATCTCTATTTTTCATTTTCGGCCATTATTTCAAAAAAACTAAGATAATCACCAAGAGTTATAGGAAGATTAAAAACAACACCAACAACAAAAATCTAAACCTCATTTTCTCACAGTTTGGCTTTATTCTATTTGTGATGCAATGAATTATTTTTAACTTTAAGTGTAATTTATTTTGTGTAATATCATAAAACAATTCAGAATTTCTAATGCCATGTTTTCTGCCCTAAAACTTTGTTGGCAAAAAAGAAATATGATATCCATTTTTTAAAATAAGATTTTAGATGAAAGTTCTTTAAAGTGTATTAAAGCATTTTATGTCTGGAGTGGTATATTACAGACACTTAAAATTATGACTATATACCTGAATACTCTAATAATCTTTTCAAATATTGTATTTCTTATAGTGATATTTATTACGGGAATTGAATTAGAAATTATGCTCTTGGGCAATTACAAGTCTATACCTTTAAGTTATCTTTAGTATATAGATCATTACTCTGAATAATTTATATATTAGAAGGAATATTCCTTAGCAGTATACAACCAGCATATGCTAATTGTTATAAATGGGTTTCTACGATGTGTATGGGTAGCCCAGCCTATCCGATAAAATTTCAGGATGAAATGGAGGCAATTGTCTTCCTGTTGGCTTTAGTATCACGCTGTGTGATTTAAGTTTAGTAAGGTTTGTTCTTTTCTCCTCATCACAGTAAGCTGTCTCACCTTGAAGCTTGGAGAGGTTGCCAATCAATGCAGATTTCCTATGAGATTCTGCCTCCGTTTAGAAGACACCATGCCTGTTTCCTTAATTCTTAAAACTACTCTACCTCTTAATGATTGTGAGATGGAATATAAGAAGTCATATATAGGACTTGTTATATACATGTAGGGAGCCCTGGTAGCACAGTGGTTAAAGCGCTCTACTACAAACAGAAAGGTCAGCTGTTTGAAACCACCAGTGGCTACCCAGGAGAAAGACGTGGCAGTCAGCTTCCTTAAAGATTTACAGCCCTGGAAATCTAAAGGGGTGGGCTCGATGACAGTGGTTTTGATTTGTTATATACACATATGGAGCCCTGGTTGCACAGTGGTTAAATGATATGGCTGCTAACCAAAAAGTTAGCAACCCAAATCCACCAGCTGCTCCTTGGAATCCCTTTGGGGCAGTTTTACTTTGTCCTCCAGGGTCGCTACGGGTCAAAATTGACTCAACGGCAATGGGTTTGAATTTTTGACTGGAGATATATATATCCAACAACAACAACAAAAAAGACAAACCCATTGCTCTTGAGTCAATTCCGACTCATAGTGACTCTATGAGACAGAGTAGGGCTAACCTATAGGATTTCCAAAGACTGGCTGGTGGATTCAAACTGCCGGTCTTTTGGTTAGCAGCCAAGCTCTTAACCACTTAAAACCAGAAAAACCAAACCCACTGCTGTCCAGTCAATTCCGACTCACAGTGACTCTACAGGACAAAGTAGAATTGTTCTGTAGGGTTTCCAAGGAGTGGCTGGTAGGTTTGAGCTGTCAACCTTTTGGTTAGCAGCCAAGCTCTTAACCACTGTGCCACCAAAAACAAACAAACAAACAAACCAAACCCACTGCTGTCGAGTCAGTTTTGACTCACAGCGACCCTATACGACAGAGTAGAACTGTCCCATAGAGTTTCCAAGTAGTGCCTGGTGGATTCCAACTGCAGACCTTTTTGGTTAGCAGCTATAGCACTTAACCACTATGACACCAGAGCTCCATATATATGTATTCAAAATCAAACAACAGTGGTTTTCCAATTGCAGCCTCTTGTGACTAAATCATACTGAATGTTTAAGAAATCCTTTACTTAACAGTTGTCTTGATACAACCTAAAAGTTAAGGGGGGGAGGGGATTCCTAGATAATAACACCTGGAAATAAATCATAATAGTGAGCATGGCTTATATCAACGTAAAAATATTTATTCATTTGAAACGGTCCCAAAGCAGATATACATCATTTCCGTCATTCATTGTTTAACCTCTCTAGGAACAGTAGTCCTAACTACATTGATAAATACTTGAAACGCCACTCGTACAGTATTATTCGATTATAGACGATGAGGAAAGAGCTTTGGATTTCAAGTCTGGAAGTTATAGGTTTTAACTTTTGCCTGCTAGCATGACCTGAATGAAATTTTCTGGGATCAGTGTCTGCATTCATATAATGGGAATTAAATATACTATTCCTGACTTTCTCAGAAAGTAACTGGCATGAATTTAGGTCTATGGGTTGAGGATTAAATGTGGAGGATTCTGGCTACCTCCATTCTTAGAGGCTGGGGTTAACTTTAAAAAACTCTGTTACCTGGAGACTCTGTGAAGGAGTGAGCCAGTGCCATCTAAACTCTTCTGTAAATTAGAAGGGCAGAGTGTACTTGGTGTTACCAGGTCAGTTTTCATCTTTTCCCATGGATTAAGGTACCAAAACCAAAGAGCAACTACACATTTGTCTATCCTAAATAAAATGAAGCTCACTAAATTGAGTCATAGTAAATTTGTCACCCCAAATATTTGGTACTAGTTCTGAGTTTATATTTTAAGATATTTTATAACTTCAGATAACACAATAACTAGGCATCTGGGAAATAATGTTGAAAACCCCTTTTAATATTGACTTGCATTTGACACAATAACTAAATTCAGTTGTAATCATTAGTGAAGAGAAGGTTCCAGTATTGATTGCTCTTTTTCAAATACGAAGCCTTGGTGGTGCAGTGGTTAAGAGTCTGACTGCTAACCAAAGGGTCAGCAGTTCAAATCCACCAGCCGCTCCTTGGGTATCCTATGGGGCTGTTCTACTCTGCCTATAGGGTCTCTATGAGTCGGAATTGACTCAACAGCAACAGGTTTGGTTTTTTTGTTTGTACTGTGTTTTTCAAATATGATAGAACCTGATTTTAGTGAAGGTGTTTTGTTTAAAATTGATTTTCTAACCTCTCATCAGTCCTCCTCTGTTTCATGATCATTTAAATGACAGATAATTTTACAGTTATGTTTGCACTTTCCCTTCAGAATATCTTGATAAATAACAATAATTCTGATATTAGTCTAATGAGACCTTTTATTATTAAAAACAATTTGCAGATAATCACTTGGACCTCAGATAAAGAGAAACAAATAAATTCTACCTAATGGAAACTAGATCAAACTTGTTAATTTTCAAAGTGAAGGCACAAGTATTGAAAGACAACATCATCAACAGCTTCTAAAGAGTTTACGATTATAACTAGCCTGTTTAGTTCAAGTTTGAAATTTTATGTTTCAAATATATTCTTTATATGTATTGAAAACACTGTTTATATACTTGGACAATCCCATCTGGTGATTCCCAACTATGCAAAATTTTTTGCTAAAGAGTCTTTTTATATGGGAACTAATATAAACCCACTTACACCGATTAAAAATAATACACACAATGTAATGTCAATTTAGGTCATAAGTTACTTCAACTAACCAAGACTAAAGCTTGAGATCATCAAAATTTACATAAAGCTGGCTTTGTAATCTGTTGTTCAAAAGAACCTGGAAGCACCCTTGAAATGCCACACAGGTACCATGTACGTGCTTTCCACAATTTTTCTTATGTTCACATACAGAAAAGTAGGTGAATCGTTTCAAAATGAGCAAATAAAGTATGGATTACCTATATCTAAGAATACACAGAAAATTTATCTTAGCCTTAACAACAAATGAAATATAAACTACATTATACCTGTTTTCAATTACTATTCTCTGTTTTAAACAGAGAAAACTGTAAAGGAATTTGAAACTAAAATTCTTTATCATTGATGGCCATTTTAATTTTTAAAAGAATGCTGCAATTAGCTCCAATAAAAGTCACATTAGAAAAAAATCTTTGACAAATCTAAATATTTGACAAATATTTGACACACTAAAATGCTCATTTGAAAATTTTTTCTTCAGCCATGAATCTTTATGTAATAATGAATATTGATAACAACTAACACTAACTTTTGGATTTGCAAAAGGACAAGCAATTCTCTCCAACAAGTCTGACCACAAATGCAAAACCTCTAAACAAGGGATATTACAACTGGCAAAGAATGCCGTGAGTGACAAAAATATATGCAGTCTGTGTAGGGTAGGACATATTTTTCAGTCAAATAATATGCCATCTTTGTAGATGAAAACATAGCTCCCAGTCAAATTCAATCTGTAAAAAAATAAAAATAAAAAAATATATATTTTTAAAAATAACTACCTTGGAAACGAAATTAGTATTGCAAAAGAGAACTTTAAGAGTTCCAGCAAAAAAAAGTATCATCAAAGTAATATTAAGAGGGCTGTCTTCAAAAATCATGTTTATCAAAAAGCATCTTCATTGGTACAGCTGTTTTGTGCAAGGTACCCTTAAGAAAATAAGCTACAGACACAGCTGAGGTTAAACACAGAAGAAGAAATAAAGAACGAGAAAGTAAATGTAAATTGACCCCAATGTGAAATTCTAGTTTGAAAACTCACTTTAGAAACCCTAATTGGATCCAAGTGTTAGTCTGCCCCTTTTCTGAGTCCACTGTGTTACTTTTAATATTAAATTAAAATGCCTTTGCTTCTTAACTCTTAGGGAAGGGAGTGGTACAGTTTCAGTGAAGCTGATCAAACCATATATAAAATACATATGTACGTATATTAAGTGGTAGATTGATTTTAAAAAATCTGAACATCCAAACTTGTTAATAGGCAACAATTTGCAGTTTTACATTCATATTAAATTATGTATGTAATCTAATGGTATGAGTCGGAATCGACTCGACGGCACTGGGTTTGGTTTTTTTTTTGTAATGGTAAAGCAAATTTTAAGTCAGTAAAACTTCCTGTTATCCAGCGTAATTTGAAATGCTTGGCTTTTTCCATCTTAGTACATACAAGTTTGTTTTTGGACAGTGGATGCTCTTTGCATAAGCAGGTTAAGAATATAATTGTTAACATCTATTAGAGACATAAGCTCCTTAATTCATCACAATATTTAATACAGCAGTAGTTACTGCAAATAAAACAAACATGCAGAATATTTCATTGAGATACTGCTCTGAAAAGAAATACTATTGTATTTAAAAAGCAGTAATTAATGAAAGATTAAAGAAAATCATGTTTACATGTGATGAATCTTTAACTTTTTGAAAGTTACATGGTGTATAAAAGGCACTGGTTTACAAGGACTGGGTAAATGTTTTTGTCTAATTTCACATAGATACATTTGGCTCTCCTAAATTATGGGTTTGCTATTATGTTTTATGGAGCCCTGGTGGTGCAGTGGTTAAGAACTCAGCTGCTAACCAAAAGGTCTGCGATTCAAATCCACCAGCTGCTCCTTGGAAACCCTACTGGACAGTTCTACTCTGTTCTGTAGGGTCGCTATGAGTTGGAATCCACTTGATGGCAATGGGTGCAGGATTGTTTTACATCACAGTAGTTTATCTTTTTGGATAATGAATTCCTTTGAGATCCTGTTGAAGGTTAGGGACCCTTCTAGTCAGAAAAAAATGAACACGCTGACATCCCCCCAAAACTGCACATCGCAATTTCAAGGGCTTCATAGATATCCCCTCTCCAGAACCTCAGCTGTGGACAAGACTATGACTGGTATGCATAAAACCCACATTCTTCATGCATTACACATCTGCACACCTACACAAAGTTTAGGTAAGCAAATCACATTTTGAAGCTATATAAGTTTGCTATAATTGAAAGGTAAAAAAAAAAAAAAAAAGTGCATTTTTTTCCCTACATATTGTCACATAAGCACTTGAAGCATTACTGAAAGAAAAATTAAAAGAATAGTTTCAGGTCTGAGACTTAAAACTGACAGCTGCAACAAATGATGAGTACTAAAAAATAAGCTCTCTGTGATTTATTTAACAAAAAACATACTTCAAATGCAGGAAATGTATGTTAGGATTTCTAAATGTCAAATCGCACGTGCATTTTACTCCTGAATTAGACAAATTCGAACTCAAAAAGTAAATACTTAACAGAAAAGTAAAATGGTATCTGTTGCTTCTATATATAGAGAGAAATCTGTGTTTAAGTTCAAGGTATTAAAGTGAGTTAACAGCTAAATATACCACAGGAGTACACATTATTTCAGTCTAATTTTAGTATGCAATTCTCCTTATTAAATAGCATGTACGAAATAGTCTTATTTATCATCTTAATAGATATTGTCTAGAGGGGCAATTTTGTAAAAGAAAAAAGGTTAGGAAGACTTTGTTTTAGTCAAATTAGATTTAATACTTTAAATGTTTCTCTATCTAATAAAATTTTCTAATAAACAATCCTTTAGCTCTAGTATATTTTTGGTAAAGTTTTAATAACTTTCTTGTAATTAAAAATAGCATATGATATCAGAGACCAAGAGTAATTAAAAGTAATCAAATTTAGTGAAATGTGTACAAAATAAAGAGATGTGTACATATTTTGCTAAGGACTATCACTTGATCTGCTATTTTTATTCCAAATATTAAACAATGCCTATTATTATTATTAAAACATAGGCTAAGTTCTTTGCTGATTTTCTGCTTTTGTAAAATGTATTGCTTGAGAAACAAGTCTTCAAAAAACAAGGCCTAAAAAAAATCTACTACTCAGGGTGCCTTTGAGGATATTTAATTAAAATCTAATCCTGCATTCATTAAGGCTCACATAAATTAAGCTGTCATTCATAAGATTTATGGATTCTCATTTGCATATTGCATGCAATTCATCAATTACTCAAGTATGAAAGGAGCACATTTCCCTTGGAGCTGCCTGCTGCCCTGCCAACGTTTGAAACGAGGGAAAGAGCAAGACTGTCAGGCATTCACACAAACTTTCTTCCAAATGTCTGCTCCTTGATGAATCTAATTTGCTAGATATTCCCTACAAGATACACCAACAGCCCTGGTGCGCATTTCTATTATTTCTCCTGTCTTCATCACCAAAATCTTTTAGTCTTTGAATACTTCTTCATGTCTGAGTGATTATTATTTGTTTGCTGATGATACGGCATTGGTTGAGTTCTTTATATTAAAATGTGTTTGATACGTGCAAGCCAAAGTACAAAGAGAGATAGGCTGTACATTGGTTGATTTTTTAACGTTAATATTTTGCTATCTTTGATCAGCCTATTTCTTTGGTAATAAAAAAAAGTTGAAAATGTAGAAATGGAAAGGCAAGAAAGTGTTGCTCTGAAATGTAGATTAGTATAAAGATCCTAGTTTTTCAGAGACTCTTAGCTTTTCAGAAGTATCTAAAACAAAGCCATATAGTAAACCACTGACTCTATACTTAATATAAAAAGAGTTCACTCAATCGATGGCCAGTATGCTACTGCACTTTTTACAGTTCTAAGGCAAGTGGTAACCCAGATTAGTTTGTTTTCATTGTGCATAAAGCATACTGTGTTAATTCACTTGTCTTCTCTGGGGAGTAAATCTTAATTTCAGTGGCACAACTTGGAAGCAACAGTCCTTTCCAGACCGTACTCTGGAAACCTTCCAACCAGCACGTGATCAGGTGGGGAATTTAATGCAAAACACTCCTCATGTCCAGGACTTCTACAATTAAAATATATGAATGTATCAGCACTCTAAAATTACTGCTCCTGAAAAATACTGTCTCTTTTATGTCAGTTAAGTGAGAAAACAGGAGGAAGTGCCTTTCAGAAAGCGTCAATTTTCTGTGAAGCACATACATATTCCATTACAAAAAACAAAACATTTGATTCAATTTAAATATTTAGAAAATTTATTTGGCAACATGGGAGATTTCATTAAACTGTGTAATACTTGGCAAAAGTATATTTATTTGGAAACCCATATTCGAACCCAAATTTAGAATTCCCCAAATTAAAACCTAAACACATCAAGTTAAATGATAAATTATGAGGACTGGACCACCTTTAGGTTGATATGGTTAGCAAGGAGTGTTAAGGAGAAGAGTAAATGACTGTCAGTACTTTACCAAGGTAATCATAAATATTTTCACTTTACAAATATTGTGCTTCAAAAGAGAGAAAAAGATGTATTCAGCAATAAAAATAATTGCTAATAACCCTTTACAAATACATTTAACATAGGAGAAATAAATGACTACGAATGTAATCAGAAGGGTGAAATCATTAGCATACTCAATCTATAAAATGACTTTCAAAACTGAAAGCAAACAACAGATCAGCTCATGCGTTTTCCCCATGCAAGTAGAATGGTTCATCATATTTTTCAGAGATCCACGCCTGAGACACTACTGAGTGTATTGTCTGCCTTTTAACTCTTGCATTCTCTACATTTCAGTTTTCTCAGCATGAGCTGTCTACTTTATTCTATCCAAATAATGTGTAATAGAAAAAGAATTTTCCTGGTCTATTATAATAAAGCCTATTCTGTTTCTTCAATACAAACCACCTGTTTGGGTTTTGTTTTATACTTGAGACACTTTAAGCTGTGTAAATTAAATATGACGATAAGCTACCTTACTGTACTCCATAGAAAGTGAATGAAAATCATGATGATGGATTTTTTTTTTTTTTTTTAATCTAGTTTGGCCCATAAAAGAAGTCCCCTCAGATTCATGAAGGAATTCTGAATAAGAGAACACAAGCGGGAGAAGAAAGTCCCTCTAGATCACCTCGGGCACTTCATTTAAATTGAAGATTTTACATTAAACATTTGTACAGATAAGGTGAAATTGTTTTACGTCTAAGGATGCAAATGTTTAGAATAAATTATTTCCAAAACGAGTGTTTTTAAATTTTTTCTTACACCTCTTTTGATTAATCATCAGGACTCAACTAGCATTTCTGAACTCAGGCTCCACATTCCGGGTCACATGAATGACAGAAAATATTGATAGTTTAGAATGTCAACAGGAATTGCAAAAAAAACTAGGTCGAGTAAAACTGCATTTCATACATATGATTCTAAGAGATAATTATTTCAAAAGCCACACACAATAATGATCAAATAAGAGGATACCATTCCTCTTTAGGCAAATGAAATATATTTTCAGGAAGGAAATTATCAACATGACAATAGACCTTGACAAGAATCTTAGGTGATGATGGTTCATCATTAGTGATCAGGATTGATATCTGTAAAAATGAAGATAACAAAAAATCATCCTCATGCCTGCACACTGCTATGTACGTTACATCGTTTAACATTATTTAAATACTACTCAGGGCTTATGGAGTTTATGCAAAACAATAACGAAGCACTATGAGAAACACAGGGATGACAGAACTAAAATTGTTTAGCAACAGCTAAAGATAAAATAAAAAAAATAGGCACAAGTAAATTCAATTGTTTGTGTATTTATGTAAGTTGATGAGATTTTTTAGTCTCTCTAGAAGAACATTAAGTGATTAGCATTCTCTGACATACAGCAAAAATAACAGGACTTCCTAAAATTGTTTATAAATCTCTAAAGCAGATTAAAACCCATGAGTACCTGGGTTGCACAAGCATACACTAATTCCACCTTCACCTGAAACCCTCTCATTTAGCAGTATAGCCAAATATAATAATATGGAACAAAGACTTTTTTGCTAGTTGTCTCAAAACTCTTCTTACTAAATTATTCTTGATACATGAATTACTTCTATAAAAGAACCTAAGAGATCGAAGATGTTTTATTACGGTACAGTGAAAGTTAATTGGTTTTACTAATCTTGTAATTAGAAAAATAAAGAAACCAAAAGGGCAGAAAAGTTCCAAGTGAGGGTAAAAGTCATTGCCTTGGGCTACCAACCTATTCTATTCTGTACAAACCTGTTCTCCAAGAGGGATCAAATATTTAAAATATTTACACACTTCCTTTTCCTGGGTTAGAAGTTAAGTACATAAAAGCAATAAAAAACTGAGTGAAACATAAGCTTTCAATCACATGAAAGGGAAGTCATCTAAATTCTGAATATATGTGTAGTAAGCATAGGAAAAAAAAAAAAATTTTTTAAGCATAGGAAACCCTGGTGGCATAGTGGTTAAGTGCTATGGCTGCTAACCAAAGGGTCGGCAGTTTGAATCCGCCAGGCGCTTCTTAGAAACTCTGTGGGGCAGTTCTACTCTGTCCTACAGGGTCGCTATGAGTTGGAATGGACTTGATGGCACTGGGTTTGGTTTTGGTTTTGGTAAGCATAGGAGGCATACATGCAATGACAATAAAAATCTATGCAATTAAGACATATTTGCTTTTTTGCACACTATTGTCTAATTTAAATGTGTTCCTTTATAATGTGTATATACACACACACCTTGTTATCTGTCATGTATGGGCACACAAACACCTAGCATGTTATATATTCAACTTGTGTACCTAAGAGCTTATTTAGCAAAAAACAAGTTTTATTTGCTATCCAGATATTAAAATTTTTTTGTCTGATAATTATTTTTATTAATTATATTTGATAATATAAAGGAAACAGAATTATTGATGTCAGTGCTTTTTCCTGAGTTTAACGATTTTAGTTAAACAACATAAGGGATACACTAAGGGCCATTCCTAATTTCAGGACGCAATTGTGTCATTTTGAAAATCATAAAGCATTCAAAGCTCATAAGGAACCTAAAATTGTATCTTTTAATTAGTCAGATTGTAATAAGCTGGTGCTTAATTCCTCTTTTAAACAGAATACAGTTACAATGATTAAATATTACAGACTTAATTGTAGTTTATCTACTTTACCAGGAGTGGGGAATATGCTGAGGATTAACACTTTTGCAATAATTTGAAATGTCTAAAGTATCTCTAACTCTATGAAGGAAAACTGTGTGTGCATAATTTTCTTCAGGGGGAAGCGGTGTTGTTATGCAGATGGTCTCGATTCTAAACAAAACGGAACAAGGCTCTAATCTTGAGTCTATCACTAGAGTGCAACGTGACGCTGGGCTAGTCACTTAACTGCTCTTTTCCTTGGTTTTCTGATCTCTTTAGAGAGGCTATTATAAAATATCCACCTTACATAGGTCTGATGGTCGTAATATTAACATTCAAATAATAGAGTAGACTCTAAGTTGGAATTGCTTGGGGTTAAAATATTGGGAAGCATCGTGAATGGATAAGACACTTAGCCTTGAGTTCCCCATGATGCCTTCATTATAGAGGAAAATGCATGTCTTAACACATTTCTATCTTCAGAAGTTATTTGGACCAAATAGCATAATTAATTCTAACTCTTATAGTTCCATGGGTTCTTCTGAGATCATTTCAGTACTTTTTCCTTTATCATGCTGTTTCCCTCAAACTGTTAACTCACAATTGAGCTTGTAGTCAACTAAAATCTCCAAATAATTTTCATATATAATATTACTAATCCTGTCATTCTGAACTCTTTCAGTGCAGCACCTTACATTCACCTCTATGAAATGCCCTGGTAGCGCAGTGGGTAAGAGCTCAGCTGCTAACCAAAAGCTCGGCAGTGTCAATCCACTAGCTGCTCTCTGGAAACTATCTGGGGCAGTTCTACTTTGTCCTATAGGGTCACTATGATTTGCCATCGGCTCTATGGCAACTTTCTTTTTTTTTAATCTGGGAGTCCTGGTGGTGCAATGTTTAACTGCTCGGCTACTAACCAAAAGGTTAGGGTTCGAACTTACCCAGCTACTACAAGGGAGAAAAGACCTATTGATCTGCTCCCGTAAAGACTGTTGTTGTTAGACGTCATTGAGTTGGTTCCAACTTATAGCTACCCTATGTATAACAAAACAAAACACTGCCCAGTCCTGTGCGATCCTCACAATCATTGTTATGCTTGGGCCCATTGTTGCAGCCACTGTGTCAATGTATCTCATTGAAGGTCCTCCTCTTTGTTCACTGACCATCTACTTTACCAAGCATGATGTCGTTCTCCAGGGACTGGCCCCTTCTGATAACATGTCCAAAGTATATGAGACAAAGTCTCACCATTCTTGCTTCAAAGAAGCATTCTGTCTGTACTTCTCCCAGGACAGATTTGTTCATTCTTCTGGCAGTCCACAGTATATTCAATATTTTTTGCCAACACCATAATTCAAAAGTGTCAATTCTTCTTCGGTCTTCCTTATTCATTATCTAGCTTTCACATACATGTGAAGAGATTAAAAATATCATGGCTTGGGTCAGGGGCACCTTAGTCCTCAAAGTGACATCTTTGCTATTTAACACTTTACAGAGGTCTTTTGCAGCAGATTTAGCCAATGCAGTATGTCATTTGATTTCTTGACTACTGCTTCCATGGGAGTTGATTGTGGATCCAGGTAAAATGAAATCCTTGACAACTTCAGTATTTCCTCTGTTTATCCTGATGTTGATTATTGGTTCAGCTGTGAGGATTTTTGTTTTATGTTCAGGCACAATCCATACTGAAGGCTGTAGTCTTTGGTTTTTGATTACAGCCTAGTAAACCCTGTGGGGCAGTTCTACTCTGTCCTATAAGGTTGTTAGGAGTTTTTACTGGGTGACGGCACACAACAATAACAAAATATTTCTTCTATCATTCCATCCTGCCAAACTTTAGGGGATCTTGATTCCATCTGTCTACAGCTTCATCCAGGCTCAGGAATATGGATGACTGCTTCTTTCCCCCAACCTCAAATTTTGAAGGAACTCCATCAGCTTCCCTTTAAAGGCTTTCTCCAATCTATCCCCTCTGACCCTTCATTGTCTCCTCCGCTATCCTAGTTGTCTACAGTTTAATTACCTCTCTTCTTTCCTTAAAAACCATCAGTGGCTCCATATTCCCTAAAAGAGAGGTCAGCAAAATTACAACCTGAGGGCCAAATCTTGCCTACTTCCTTTTATAAATACATTTTTATTGGAACACAGTCATACTTATGTGGCACCTAAGGCTGGTTTCACACCATAATAGCAGAGACCGTATGGCTTCCAAAGTGTAAATTGTTTACTATTTGGCCCTTTCCAACCACTCCCCTACAAAATATTCTCAAACCTCTTAGTATGAGACTACAATTTCTTTATGGTCTGATCCCAAACTCCTGTGCTAGCATCTCTTTCTTTAATTCCTTCTCTTTGTTCCCCATGATCTTTCCCAATTCTATGTATTTACTCATATCAATCCTTCTATCTGAAACTCCTTGGCCCAATTTCACTTCCAGACTAAATTAATTCTAACCATATGTTGTTGTTGTTGTTGTGTGCTGTCAAGTAGATGCTGACTCATTGCAACTCCATAGGGCAGGGTAGAACTGTCCCACAGGGCTTCTAAGGAGCAGCTGGTGGATTTGAACTGCTGATTTTTTGGTTAGGAGCCTGAGCTCTTAACCACTTCACCACCAGGGCTCCTCTAATCTAACCAAAAAAAAAAACAAAAACCTAATAGCAAACTATATTTACAAAAGTCACTCAGCTATAATAAGTGAAAAAATGTCATATGTGCTTTGGTTTTACATAAATTTAATGTTTTTAGTGTTAATTGATATATTTATTCTTTTGACCCACTTGGATAAATTTGGCACTTCACTAGTACATATTAAGAGTTATTGCAAATATTTTTCCACCAGAAAATGATTTGGACTTCACTAGGGGGTAACCAAAACCAATTGCCGTTGAGTCAATTCTGACTTAGGGCAACCCTTTATAGGACAGAGTAGAACTACCCCACAGAGGTTCCAAGACTGTAATCTTTATGGAAGCCGACTGCCACATCTCTCTCCCACAGAGTGGGTGGTAGATTTGAACCACTAACTTTTCAGTTAGCAACCGAGCACTTAACCACTAGGGAGTAAGGGCTTCTTAAATATTAAAATATTACATAATAGTCAAAGAGATTATTTCACTGTGTTGGTTAATTCCTGGAAGTAAGCTAATTATTTTGCAGTGTTATATCAATAAAGTGAAATTTTATTAATGATAGCAGCAACTTAAAAATTGTTAATTTATCATTATAAAGAATTCATATTATTCTCTTAAACAAATATGTACAATCTGGGTCATTAAAAAATTCCATCCTAAATGTCAAACAAAAGCACATCTATTAAAGATTTTTTTGTAAAAGAAAACTCACATAAATATATAACCCTTTTTACCCGATAAAGTCTACAAGACCCCGAGGCTTGAAAGAGTTAATGTTCTTGACCAAACTTTACTCTTATTCTAGAAGTAAATTAAACTCCAAGGAAAAGTCTAATTATTTTTCTTTACTATGAAGTAATCCATTTCAAATTTTTATTTCTTTTTGTTATCCTTTAACCAACCTATGTTTTTTTAATACACAACAGAAATTTATTCTAGATAATGACTAGGAGTTGAGCCAAATTGTGTCTGTCAGTGAAATAAAAGGCATGCTGCATACCATTTTTGGCAACTTCAAATGATTGCTGGTTATTTCACATCTTGCTTTTTATTAAAAGGTCATGTTAAGTGCTCTAAACATCTATGTGCATGGTATTAACCACCTGGAAGCATTATACTGTATCAACAGAATATGGGACAGACGGGTAGAAGTACACATGTATTTTCTCTAGACATAAACTCCAAGCATCAGTAAAGAGGACCAAAGAACCAGAGTCTAAGAAAATAGTTGTGGCTGTTTCCAGTGACCAAAGCACAAAAATTATCAAATATAAGACTTATAAGAAAAAGAAATCTAATACATAGGCTGTCTGTCACTTGCCTTAGAATACTAGATAACCACTCTGTCCAATAGCACAGGAGATTCATTCAAAAATTTATTGAGCACTTATCAAGTTCATGGCACCATATCCCCACTGAAGTACAAAAGTATAAAGGCAAAGGTTTTGCTCCCAGGGGCAATTTTATTAAGGAAATCAGAAAGGCACATGGAAAAGCCTAGTAACCATTTATGGAAAAAAAAATTGATCAAATTTAATCGAGTATCATAACGAGAGACATAGATCTTAAAAATTACATAATGAGAACCTCATGATTGGGGAAAGGCAAGTGAAGTAGTGCTCAATACATTTGAGAGAATTAAATAACAGAGGGGAAGAAGTCAAAAAGGATTCCAACATCCAAAATGAATTGCTACTTTTTTGAGAAAGATGTAGCCAAATCAACATTAATCTTTACCTTTTTTTTCAGTATTTATCCTGAAAGGATGCATAGTATAAGTAAGCATAACAATAGAATTAGAGCAGTTACAGTATGTTTTCTTATTGACCCCCTATAGAGCAAAAGATACAGCAAAACACTAATGGCCTGTGTTTATATGTTATATCTGATGTACATGAGGGCATTCATCCATTCAATAAATACTTACTGTATTTTATAATACATAAAGTATTCCATACTATGTGCTTTGCACTACAGAACACAAAATTGAATCAAACACGGATCCTGTTTTCTTAGGAAAGTAAATAGAATATAAAATCTGTTTGTAAGTAAGTATAACACCATATAACAATATGCTAAATGACATTTCAAAAAGTTGAAGGGACAAAGCTGTGGAGGTTAAAAGAGAGAATTAAGGGAGTGTAGGAAACCATCAAGATATTTTTGAAGGAGGTGGCCTTTAAAAGTGTGGAGTAGAGGTGGGACTTGGAATTGGAGACCTGTGTGTATGTGTGGGGAGGGTGTGGCATTCCTGGCACAGGAAAAATCAATGGCAAAGGCTTGAAGCTTTTAAATATAATAAATATAATTCATAGTATTTATGAAAACCAACAAGTAGTTTAGGTTAGCTAAGACTCATCATTTAAAGTGGAGAAGTAGGAATAAATCTAGAAGTAGTTTGGAAATAATTCATAATGAGCATTAAATTAAAAAAACAATATACATCAATCTTTCTTTTATAAGCAATCAGTAACTTGAAGAATTTTTGCTGTCCATTTCTTTTGTCGTTGTTTGCTTTCAACCATAAATGGAGCAAGATTCATTTGTTCTAAAGTTTGTGATGTCCCAAACTATATTGACAATGTTATAGAATAGAGGCAATAGGAATGCTGAAGTTGAAAATACATGTGGTAGAGAGGAGCAGTAGTTATGATCAACAATGCTTACTAGTTTATGAAATGTAAAGGCCAAATGAAAGAAGCCTCTTTATTAATAAGGACTGAAAGCATTAGAGAGTGATTGACTGAAACAAAAATGATTCCACTGGAAAACAGAAGGATGAATAAAGATGAAAGGGAAGATAAGTTCAGGTTTTAATATATTTTGGAAGTGATGCGTTTTATATGTGGAGATGCTCATCAAGTAATTGGACATGCACTATTAGCGCTCAGGAGAGACGGGGGGCATGTATATGGAAGTTATTTGCATGGAAATAATGAATCAAATCATGAATTCTTTCATTCTTGAAGAAAGAACGGCTCTTGATTACTCCAACATACTTGAGGGGTTTGATATATTTTCATATACATTTGTAATTCTCCATGGAAATGATTCTCAAATGAGAAGTTCCCTCCCACCAATCATCATTGTTGCTAGGTGCCGTAGAGTCAATTTCAACTCACAGTGACCCCATGTGACAGAGTAGAATTGCCCCATAGTGTTTCCCTAGGCTGTAATCATTACAGGAGCAGATCTCCAAGTCTTTCGCCCACAGAGCCACTGAGTGGGTTTGAACTGCCCATATTTGGTTAGCAGCCTAGAGCTTAACCATTGCTCCACCAGGACTCCTCCTCCTTCCAATCCCCAAAACCAACCAAATCCACTGTTGTTGAGTTGATTCCGACTCACAGCAACCTCATATGGTTTCCAAGGCCGTAAATCTTTACAGAAGCAAACTGCCACATCTGTCTCCTGCTGAGCGGCTGGTGGGTTTGAACTGCTAAGGTTTTGGTTAGCAGCTGAGTACTTTAACACTGTGCCACCAGGGCTCCTTCCTCCTGCCAATAAACTAAAAAAAAAAAAAAAACCAAACCCGATGCTGTAGATCCTGACTCATAACGATCTCCTGCCAATAAACCAAACCAAACGCACTGCCATTGAGTCAATTCCAACTCATAGTGATCTGATAGGAGAGAGTAGGACTGCCCCATAGGGTTTCCAAGGAGCACCTGGTGGATTCAAACTGCTGACATTTTGGTTAGCAGCAGAGCTCTTAACCACTACGCCACCAGGGTTTCCCTCTTGCCAATGGGGAGATACAAATCTCAAATCCCCTGAGAAACATACATAGAATAGGGTGTGTTGGGCAAGATGAGTAAAGGTAAAAGGGAGTTTTGTCCAACACTTCCTCCAATTTTAACAGTCTGATAAAGGTCTACATATATAATATTAATGGTGCGATAAAATTCAGAGAAAAAAGAATCAGAATGATACGGAGGAAACCAGTATAATGAACATGAAAAGATAAAACCTTTTCAAATGTTGGGGACAAAAACAGAAAGGATAAGTTGATGAGAACAATCTGGAAACTAGAAGGTTGTTGGTTACTTTCAAAAGAAATTGAGAAATTTTTGTAGAGTTTTCATAAAAGCCAACTTACAAGAAATTGTGAGTGTGAGTATATGGGAGATGGAAGGGAAGGATGAATCAAATACCACACCCACTCCTCACTTATCGACATGGTTAGGTTTCAAAGACCAGGTTGTTATGTGAAAATCGGCATTATGTGAAAATGGAGGATGGTTACATAAGATCACAAAATACTATGTGGGACATTTATGTACCTCTGGACACGAGAGGTAGAAAATGTAGGTGGGCTCTATATGTACCACATGTCATGAAGAGGTTACTGCCAGACGTACGTTGTTAATGTACAAAATAATCAGATAGTAGATTTCTTACTATTGTGGTAAATGTGAAATGTCAGATAACAAGATAGTCAATAAAGAATATTTCAAGAAACTGATCAATGAAAAAAAAAGAGTTGGAATCATGGCTTGAGGCTTTAAATGGGTTTAAAGAGATGAACATGTATCTAGAACATCACTGTCCAATAGAAATATAATGCAAGCCACTTACAAAATTCTAAATTTTCTAGCAGCCACCTTAAAACTTTGAATTAAAGACTTGAAATTAATTCAATAATATTTTATTTAACTCAGTATATCCAAGATGTTGTCTTTTAACATGTAATCAAAATGAAAATTATTGAGACATTTTATATAATTTTTTCCTACTCTGTTTATGAACCTGGTATGTACTTTATAATCACAGCCCATCTCAATTTGGACCATCCACACTTCAGGTGCTCAAGAGCCACATGAGAGTAGTGCCAACTGTATTAAACAGGAAAAACCTAGAACTAGAGAGCTACTCATCAGGGTTGGCTCCTGAAATTGTCATATGACTGCTAAGGTTCATTAGTTAGCTAGTAAGAGGTTTTATGTGAATATTTATTTTTTCCTTTTTTTTTTTTTTTGCTATTAAAAAAATAGAAACAATAAGAGGGTGTTTGAATTAAGGATCACAGAATAAGGCTCAAAATTCTCTTTGTAATTAAGTGAGGATAATTGTTTGAGATTAGAAGTTAAACTACACTTTGAAGCTAATCACATGAGCTTTTAAAGATATAGTGTAAAAGTTAAAAGTAGAGATCATTTCCAGGATTTTTGAAGTAAAAGACACATTATAAACAGAGGACTAAAATTGGTTTAGGATTTCAAAACCATTCCTCACGAAATCATAATTATATCAACTTGTACAAATAAAAGGTCAAGCACTTTCCAAATAATTGCATCCAGACATTGTCTCATTAACCAGGATCCCACACGCAAAAGTAATTCAGCATCTATTGGATTTATCCTTTGCTCACTCTATTTTCTCAGGACTAAGAAAGGCAGCCAAATCATACATCTGGCATATCTTCTTCAAGCCATTTTTACTACCTAGATCAAATAAGATGAATTCCAAATACTACATTCTTTCACTAATCAAAGAAGAATTCTTCTGTAAAACAAAACCAAAACTAAATTATTTCAGGAAACTTTTTCTTTCAAAAGTATTTTTCTTTACAAAATACGTCCGCTATTTTTACCAACATTTCAAATTGATTTAATAATAGCATAATGAGTTAAAAAACACTTTAGAATGTACATATTGCTTTAAATAAAAAAAAAATCACTTAGAAATCAAACTTTAGACTACTTGCTTTAAAATTCCTCTGAAAATTCCAATTTACATTTCACATGATTATGCTTGAAAGAAAAATTATGCTTATGTTAATATTATTTAATTGGTGAAGCAACTATCGAAGAGTTAGATGTCAGAGTTGGCATCGATAGTTAAGCTGGATTAAAAAACCAAACCAAACCCATTGTCATCAAGTCAACTCCGACTCGTAGCGACCCTGTAGGACAGAGAACTGCCCCACATGGTTTCCAAGGAGTGCCTGGTGGATTTGAACTGTGGACCTTCTGGTTAGCAGCCATAGCTCTTAACCACTATTCCACCAAGGTTCCCATTAGGCTGGATGGTATACATGTATATACATTTAATATCTCACAGCAGTCACTTTCATGTATGCAATAAATAATTTTAAGTTATAAATTACTGCCATATTGTCACATGACAATGTGTCATAATTTTTCACACTATAAACATAAATTTTAACATAGATTTGAAATATTCCATTTAATATTTGAAGAATTCTTTTAAAATGAAAATCTTTGCTACCTACTATTTAGTTTTATATATGACTTATTTCTAAAATGATACGAGAAAGCCC
This sequence comes from Loxodonta africana, assembly GCF_030014295.1. Lineage (NCBI taxonomy): Eukaryota > Metazoa > Chordata > Mammalia > Proboscidea > Elephantidae > Loxodonta > Loxodonta africana. The sequence goes on along the minus strand of NC_087358.1, from coordinate 35,974,286 downwards.
ACATCAGCAAGTATTAATATACTGACGAAGTCCTATGGGTAGTGCAAACCATTAAGTGCTTGACTACTAACTGAAAGTTTGGAAGTTAGAGTCCACCTGGAGAGAAAGGCTTGGTGATCTACTTCTGAAAAATCAGCCATTAAAAACCCTATGGGCTATCCGAATGGACAGGAGGAGAGAGAGTGGAGGGAAGAACTGTGCTATTTCATTTAGAGGGAGAGCAATTAGGAGTGTATGGCAAGGTGTACGTAAACTTTTATATGAGAGAGTGACCTGATTTGTAAACTTGCACTTAAAGCACAATAAAAATTAATTAAAAAAAAAAAAAACCCTATGGATCATAGTTCTACTTTGTCACACATTAGGTCATCATAAATCGGGATCAACTCCATGGCAACTGATTTAATATACTCTCAAGATTAAAACATTGTTGTGTGTCATGGAGTTGATTCTGACTCATAATGACCCCACGAGACAGAGTAGAACTGCCCCATTGGGATTCTCTAGTATGTAATTTTTACGGAAGCAGATTGTCAGGTCTTTTCTCCTGAAGAGCAGCTGATGGATTCAAACCTCCCACCTTTTGGTTAGCAGCTGAGTGCTTAAATATTGTGCCACCAAGGCTCCTTTAATAGTGATTAGTTTCTTTTTTTTTTCCTTTTTCAGGAAAGCTAGTACTAACTGTTATAACTTAGTGGAGAAATGAAGTATACGTCTCTCTTTTTAACACTATAAGGTTCCTTTTATTATTCATTATGTATAGAGTCAATTTGCTATGTGTTTATTATCGTCCCACCTAGATACAAGCAGATTCCTTGAAACTATTCCTATTCCATATTTGACACGTGCTTCCACTGCACAGAATACTAGGTATTGGAAGGCATTCAATGATTGATTTTTATTTTTTGATTACTGGATGAAGGCAAGGAAGGGAAAATACTCACAAGGAAGTGCCTTATCAGGCGATGCTAAGCAAGGACAGACTGGCACGAAAACACTGATCAAACAAGAACTTTGTTCATCTCATTGTTTTTCCAGAAATGCACCTCAACTCTGTTATCGATAGGGGACGTTTTAAAATGAAAAAGAAATTGGGACATTTTACTTGGGGAAAATCTTACAACCCATTTTTTTTTTTTAAATATTGCATTTTCATCTTTTTGCTGTTGCTGTTATTAAAGATAACCAAGGATATAACAAAATACTCCTTTGATAAAATTAATGATGCCTCTGAAAATGTTTAGAAGAGATTTTGTTTACTAAATTTAAAATGAGTTCACTCTTATTAATATATTTAAATTTATAAATATAGAATTATTAAACAGATAAATGAATAAAGACAGTAAAAGAAATAATTATACTTCCCAAATCCCTTTAGGTAAATTAGAGTAACTTTTCTTCTGTTATTTTCTAGGCTACTCCAGCACATAAGGTGAAAAGAAGCCACTCAGCCAAAAGGAAAAAAAAAAAAAAGGAAATAGCAATCAACACCTATATATACTCATTCAAACAGAAAGAAAACAAATGATGAAATAGCCTAATGGATCCACTGGAAGTCAAGTTTTCACTAATATCCTATGGAAACAAAATTTCTAAAGAAATCAGTCTTTTACTCAGTTGAGCTTCCAACTACGAGTTGTCATTATTGGCCTTTTATTCTTCCTTTTCTCATCCCATCAAATAGAATGCTAATACTGAAATCGTGACATGTAAGGTGTTGTAATCGCTGTCAAGCAAAAACTAGGTTAGTTTACTTGAATATGAGATATTCCTAAAGTGTATTCATAGCTTTAAATTTGAAACTCTATACTTAAAATAGTTACTCCTCTAAAAAAAATAAAAGGAAAAAAATGCAAATCCATGTTTTATTTGTAGTTCTCTCAGCCAGTGAGTCGGAATTGACTTGACGGCAGTGGGAGTGGGCTCAGCCAGATAATCTGATCATGAAAAAGTCACAATACATTTTACTACCAGTAAAGGTGTTTCTAGTATCTTTCCAGAATCCCAGACTCTTCCAAATGTCACCTTGGTTTGAACGTCTCAACATTGTGACCTTCTTAAACTTTTTTTTTGTGGCGTAGTGGTTAAGTGCTATAGCTGCTAACCAAAAGGTCGGCAGTTCAAATCCGCCAGGCGCTCCTTGGAAACTCTATGGGGCGGTTCTACTCTGTCCTACAGGGCCGCTATGAGTTGGAATCGACTCGACAGCAGTGGGCTAAGAAGCTAGAAAGATTTCAGTCTTCTTTTTACCTCATAGGATTTTCCAAAAGTCAGTGTGCGGGGTATATGAGAGTCTTAAATAAGCAAAATTTGCCTTCACTTTTGCTCTTGTTCCTTCTTAGCATCTACTTTCTAAAGATATTTTAATACTTTTTACTCCAGGCAATATTTATGGACCTTGTAGCAAAGTTCCTCCCCTAAAAGTACATAACAAATGTGAGGCCAAAACACTAGCTTCTTGATTGGACAATTCTTTTTTTTTTTTAATAATTTTTATTGTGCTTTAAGTGACAGTTTACAAATCAAGTCAATCTCTCACATAAAAATTTATATACACCTTACTACATACTCCCAATTACTCTCCCCCCAATGAGACAGCCTGCTCCTTCCTTCCAGTCTCTCTTTTTGTGACCTTTTTGCCAGCTTCTAACCCCCTCTACCCTCTCTTCTCCCCTCCAGACAGGAGATGCCAACATAGTCTCCAGTGTCCACCTGTTGATTGGACAACTCTTTAAATAAATAACAAATATTGAGATCCTGATATCCACCAAGCAGTATGTTTGACAAAGTAAAAGAATAGTTTTCAGTTGCATTGACAGCAAGACATACATACACATAAGACAGACTAGTGTCAAAATTATTGGCAAAACAGTGTCACAAGTGGCAAAAGAAGGACAAATCACTAAAGGAGAGAATAATCAGCAAATGCCTTTTATGGACCCTAAAACAGAAAAGGCTCTGGATATATGAAACAGATTGGAGAGAAAAGCCAAGGCCAAAGACACCAATACAGTTGATACATAGAGATGGAAAGAATAACAGTACATCTGAGAAATGGTAACAGGACTCTCTGGCCTGCTTGAAGTCAAGCATCCTTCAGGATTATTTGCAGGCAAGGTATCAGGGAACTTGCTAAGGGTTTTACTTTTTGTACAATCCTTACAATAACCCGATGAAGTAGTTATGTCCTTTCTTGTAGATAGGTCTTCAGAGCTGGCAAATGGCAAAGCCTAGGAATGAACCTGATTTGCAGGATATTCTATACCAGGTAAGAGATTTGAGACTTAATTCCTTAGACAATTTGGACTTCATAAATATTTTTAATAATTTTTATGGTTTTATAAAGTCAGTGCTTTGGGGAGATTGAGATGGATTTTTTTCAACTTTTCCTTTAGAGATGTATTAACGCTAGTAAAAGAGAAAAATTACATTAAAAAGAACCTTTTCATGTCTTTCTAGAAAAAAATAATTCATTTTTTGTGCAGTTATATAGTTTCCATATGATGTCAGGAGTCAATTGGCTTAAAGAAAGATCTTTGCCAGATTTGATAAAATCACAAAACTCTGTAAAATAAAAGAGAAAATATAATAAAGGAACCATATGCCCATTGTTCTTCTCCCTCCCAAAGCTTAACAGCACAGATAAGGTGTGGATAGGGAAATTTTATTATCCTGACATCTGTTGAAAGTACCATCTTACTAAAAGCGTTTCACTTAATAAACGTGTTTGTGTGATGACAAGTTTCCTCCTAAATGGTAGAATAAGCAACAATGAAAGTTTGAACCATTTGGTGATTTGGAAAGAAAAATCTTTGGATATGTTGACTATTTCATTACAGGTTATATTTAGCAGCAAAAAGAAAATATAGCCCACGAAGTTTAGAAATTGCAAAATAGTGAACTACAATATCCTGGCGACGGCACCTAGAATTTTTTTTTTCTGCATTGGTTAGCTCATGCCTGGTATATTTTATGAAAGACATAGACAAGCTGAGAAACATACAATAAGGAAAAATCTTTTTTTTTTTTTTTATGGCTCAGGAAATACAGAAGAAATGAACAGGAGAGTCAGAAGAAGCATCTTGTCTCTCTTCAAATATTTGGAGGATGGTGATGCAAATGGGAGATCAGTGTAGCCCTTCCAAAGTAGAACAAGGAACAAATAGGCCTTGTCTGCTTTCTCAAGAAAGTAAGACCTCTTACAATCAGCGTGGCCAAATGATTTTTAAAAATGCTGTTAAAAACATTCAAACACATATTTAGCAAATATTTTCTAAGAATATTGCTCAGGGGTACCTGCTTTGGGATGAGATTTAGATCAAATAGCTTCCATGGAAACTATAAATTGAATATGATTTTATGAGAACTCATCAAAAAAAAAAAAAAAAGAAGAAGAAGAAAGGAGCTTCTATGACGGTATTACATGCATTAAGCGTCAGACATTGAAACTCTCTGGAAACTTGAGCAAACTCTAGAATTTTTCCTTGATGTTCCACCAGTTTTATCTCGGAGTTAACCATGAATTACACGAGCAACCAAACGAGGTTTGTTTGAAAAGAGTATTGGATTTAGAATCAAAGAGTTTTTGTTTGTTCATTTACCTTTGGCAAATCGACATCTCTGCATCTGCTTTCTCTTGTAAAGTAGCAATAGTACTATCTACATGACAGACTGCTATGAAAATTAAATCACATTTTTACAACTACATGGGACTTGTGATTATTTTCATTAGCTTCATTTTTTTTCAGAATAAGTCTCTTTGTCTAGTATTTCTTCTCATAAATCTCCTAATTATTAAAGAATTCATCAGTTCCCACTTCAATTTTCCTCTTTTTTTCCTTCCTTTCCTCTTCTAGTTCTAGTAGTGGTTCATTACCATGAGAACATATATAATAACCACACAAAAGTCTATGAAAAATGAATCCTCTGTAGTAATGGCATCTCCAAAAGATAATTACCGTACAAACTTTCATATGCATGTCAGAAGATTTGACCTCACAGTATCAAAGGGAAAAAAGGCAATAATTTCTGGCTACTTGGTGAAAATGCAAATAGCATTACACTATCATAATACAAAGGAGCCCTGCTTGTACAGTGGTTAAGCATTATTTGGCTTTTTTTTTTTAACGGAAAGGCTGGCGGTTCGAACCCACCAGCTGCTCTCAGGGAGAAAGATGTGGCAGTCTGCTTCCAGAAAGATTTATAGCCTTGGAAACCCTACGGGGGCAGTTCTACTCTGCCCTACTGGGTCACTAGGATTCAAAATCAAGTCGATAGCAACAGGTTTGGTTTGGTCTGGATCATAATATATAAATCCTAATGGATGTCTAATGGAGCCCTGGTGGTGCAGTGGTTAAGAGCTCAGCTGCTAGCCAAAAGGTAAGCAGTTTGAATCCACCAGCTGCTCCTTGGAAACTTTATGGGGCAGTCCTACTCTGTCTTATAGGGTCACTATGAATTGGAATTGACTTGACAGCAAAGGGTTTGGTTTTGGTTTAGTGGATGTCTATGGAGCCTTGGGGGATGAAGTGCTGGGCTGCTAATTGAAAGGCTGGCAGTTCAAACCCACCCAGCAGCCCCAACGGAGAAAGATAAGGTGATATGCTCCCATAAAAGATTACAGCCTTGGGGAAACTATGTGGCAGTTCTACTCTGTCCTATAGGGTCCCTGTGAGTCAGAATCTACTTCATGGCAATGGGTCTTTTGTTGTTGCGACATCTGAATCACAGTAGCATGGCACAAAGGCTGGATGAAGCATAGCTCCATAGACTGGTTTTCCATCAGCATACAAATGTGACATCTAAATTAAATAATTCAGTGTGAACCTTCCTGGAGAACCAATCACCAGGTAAGTACAAGATATAAAACAACCTTGTGTAACTGCAACTCCACACAGAAGACAATGTTACAAAGTATTATTTTAAAATTCACCAATCCTGGCTACATTGAAAACCCACATCAACCAAACAAAAGAGCATGCCCACTTCCAAGAAAACTGGAACACTCTCTAGTGTCTGGTAGGGAAAACAGGGGAATTACTACATTCCTTGACTACATCTCAAAAGAGCAGATTCATCCGTACTCAACAGTGACTAATATTTTCAAAGAAATTGTTGCATCATTGTTAACATCGCTAAAAAGATTCTTTCAAAAAGCACATTAAAAAAGGGAAAATGCAGATGTAGAAATGGAAGAAAATGTAGAGATTAAGTCCCTCCTTTTACAGATGAGAAAATGGAAGTTGAGAGTTTAAGAATATAAAAATCAATCTTTGAAGTTCAGATTTGGTCACTGAAGTGAAATCACTTAACTGCAATAATTCTTTAGAAACCTAGCATTACAAAAATACATAATGATTATTTCAATAAGATGAAATCAATTGCAAAAGTTAGCAAGATATTGGTACAACCTCACCATAAGGACCTGTTTGGAATTCCCTCATACCATTGCTGCAAGGGCAACCTGTGAGGGTCAGATGCCAACCTGGACTGGCTGCTCATAAGTTTATAAGCCTTTCTAGGTTACTTCACAAAAGTCGTCAGTAGGACTCACTGATGTTCTCACTAACTACAAACTAAAGCTATGCCAGCCTAATTCAATCTATTCCATATAAATATATTTTAGGATATACTATAAATGCAAGTGTGGTAAATATTCCCCCCAAAAGTGATTCAGCTGGTTGGAGTACAAATTTCTTAGTAACACATATGCATTGATAAATAATTATATATGCATGTAAATACATATTTCTGCATTTATGGACTTACATATTATGTAAAGGAGCCTTGGCGGTACACTGGTTAAAGCGCTCAGCTGCTAACTGAAAGGTCAGCTATTTGAACCCACCAGCCACTCTGCGGGAGAAAGATGTGGCAGTTTGCTTGCATGAAGATTACAGCCTTGGAAACCCTACACAGTGTTCTACTCTGTCCTATGGGGTCGCTAGGAGTCACAATTGACTCGATGGCAACGGGCTTGGTTTTTGAGTTTGTTTATGTATGAACATAATGTCTATTTTATTGAAATTAAACAATAACTATTTTTATAGGAACCATTATATACATTTCAAATACTTCAGTGTCGAGAGTTGAAACTAAAACAAAATTATGCAATACAGTCAGCATACTGTGTAAAATTAATGAGCAAGAGTTACTAAAATCAAGCATCCCTGCCAAAAAACTGCTTATGCTCAAGCTGGCCTGCATACATGGATGCTCTAGGGGGTTCTGAGGCCTTCCTCAGCTCTTGTTTAGATAAATTCAGGAGCTATATTTACCTAAAGAGCGTCTCTCCTGGGTGTACAGGAGGAAGCACTGAAATTTGAGTTTTGCCATCCAAGCCTCACTCCCTAGGGATTTTAATTGAATTTTTTCCTCAACGGGGCCATGTATAGTACTGCATTCTCAGGGCCAAGAGGCCAGCACGTATTTCAGGTCAGAATTTTGAGATTACCCTGGCCCACATTCACATTACTGTAGTGTCAGAAAGGGCTTGCTCAGTACATGCGTGATCCTCCCAGGTAAACAAAGCAGCTAGCTGTTCTGAGGAGAAGTGAAAAGCAAGAGGGAAATCTTCTGGAGACAGTCTGCTCAATTTCAAGTATAAAAATATTCCGTAAAGTTTGGATACCTCTGCCATCCAAGTTAAACTTCATATTTCTTACTGACTGGCCAGCTTTACGTGTGCATAGGTACAAACTCTATTTCATTAGTGATCCTTGCTTTGTTAATAGAGTCTCAAAAATAAAATAAAACAAAACAGAGCCACAAGGCAGTGTTCAGAGGGACAAGCAGTGTAACATTTCATTGCTCAGCAAAAAGTGTTAGCTGTTATTTAAGACAAAGAAACTAGCATAGAGTACAACTTTGGGAACAAACACTGAAGTTCATAGGCCAAAAAGTGATCACCATGAGTGGCAGCTGAAGAGATTTTAGAGATGAAAAGGGACTTGAGGGTCATTTTAGAAATGAAGAAAGCTCAGAACAGTAGCCCCTAAGTTCTTAAACAGGAAAATCTACTTAGGGGAGCCCAGGAGGAGGGGTTGCTTTCTTCATTAGCATGATATTCCTGGTGCTTGTTATCTCTGTCATCCCCAGTGCATCCTTCATGGTCAGGCTCAACATGGGAGCACCAGTAAATAAAGACCAATAGGTTCCTCTCCATCTACTGTGAGAGCATCCCTCACTTCCAAATTCTTCATATCTCTGCTGCGTGCCTTTTTCTTAGCTCAGATCGTAATGCGATAATAAAATATGCGGGACGTCTTCACGACTAACGTACAATCCTGGGCAGGCATCATTACGCCAGTAAACCAGTTGCCATTGAGTCCATTCCGACTCGTGGGGATTCCACGTCTGTGCTCCACAGGGTTTTCCCGTGGCTGAATCACCAGGCCTTCCTTCTCCCATGTATCTGGGCGAACTCTAACCTCCAACCTTTTGGTTAGCAGTTGAGTGCTTACTGTTTGCACTACCCAGGGGTTCCATTACATCATTAAATTTTACTAAAGTATCTCTATTTTACCAGAAATATAAACATCATGTGGAAATACTAGACTAGCTAATCATTTTAAATATTTTCTTTTTTTTTCTGTTTTCTGTTTACTAACCCAAAATCCAAACACTTACTGTATATAATTTATTTGAAAATTATATCGCCTGAAAGTGTGCAATGACTAATTTCTATTTAATTTGTATTTTTAGGTTTTATTTGGGAATTTGTTAAGAAAAAGTTGAACATACCAGGTAAAAAGTGAATACATGATATGAATGATGAACTAGTCTATAAAACACCAGGACTTAGCATAGAGTCTGGCACAGAGTAAGTACTCGCTTAACAAAAGCTATTATATCTTATTACTGTATTTTTCCTTAAATAATGCATGCCTTCTACATTTGCTTGCCAATCTCGCCCTCCCCCCAGGAGGTACTTTTGTAAGCATACCATGCTAACTTTTTCTTATTGAATTTTACAAAAAATTGGCATAGCTGCACTTAACAAAAATACCTTGCGAGGGGAAGAGTGCAGTTGGCAAACATGCAAACGTTAGTAATAATACCATAACGAAAGGGTATTATTACTAACAGTTCACAATTTTTCCTCATGCATTTAGTCTTTCAGATCTTAGTCTTTCAGATAAGAGCATTCCAAGGATGTCCTTTAAATGTACAATTAAAAAACCATTCCTTCGATTTCAAATATGACCCACTGAAGAAATGTACATATTGTTGGGAGGAGGAACACATACAAAACTGTTAGTCATTTATACCACTCTCTGAACACAACCAGGGGCCAGGCAATTCATAAACATTATCTGTAAGCCTCACAATAACTCAACATGATGAGGATTATTGTGTCCATTAAAAAAAAAAAAAAAAAAGAGCACCATGAGGGTGAGAGCTAAGAGCTACATAAGCAGACAGCTGAGAATTTGGAGAGAGACTGAATGACTTTCAAACCCATATTCTTTGCACTGGGACCCACACTCAGAAGGGCTCTGTACTTGGTTTAATTTTCTGGCATCATCATCTTGAAATTGTTGATAGTTTTTGAATAAGGGGCCCACATTTTCATTTCACCCAGGGTCCTGCATATGATGTAGCTGGTCCTGGCTTTCCATTACACTAAGATACCTCTCTAAATCCAGATTCATGACATTCTTTTCCGAGCAGAGAGAGGAAACTCACAGCACAAAAGATAGGGAACCATTGAAGAGACAGGACCACCAGTGGTGAAAGTAGCCAAGTTGAAGACAAAAGAAACCCTTCTCCCTTTCTCGAAGTTTTTTTGCTTTCAAACAACTACTGAGGAAGCAATTGCTATGTGCAACACATGCTGTTGAACAGGAAGACCAAATAGAATTCATGAATTATGCCATGTTTTCTCCCATTCCTTTCTTTTTCTCATGCTCATCTTTTGCTTGCAACGCTCTACTTCTCCTCCTCTCCTTCCCATCCTCCACTCGTTTTTAGTCTACACTAAACATCATCTCCTCTGGGAAGCTTTCCCTGATGTGCTTCTTGGGATGCCTTGTCTGCACATTCAGTAGCAACCACTTACCCCTCCATGTGATCATGATTTGTTTTTTATTTTATTCCTAACCCTTGGGCTGAGGAATTGTGTCTTACATTGCTGGCACCACCACACGTGTGTTTGCTTTATGGCTAAACACATGGATAAATGAATGAATGAATGAGGAGTTAACGATCTGACAAAAAATGAGAAATGTTAGTATTTCAGGGAACTGAGCACTTAATAGCAATTTAATGTATTATTTTATTTAACACGTCTCTTAATTGCAGTACCTTATAAAAATAATTGTTTAACTTTGCTAAAAAAAAAAATGCAAATTGTTCATTTAGAATTCAATGAGTAAATGTTAAAGTGGGGAAGGAGTGTTATTTCATTCTTCTCACTCTTGTTTATGTGGCTTTTTCATTTTTTAAAATAATTAGCAAAATATGAATTAATCTTAAAACCAAGAATAAAGAAATATCGTGGGTAGGTTTTATTTAATATTTCTAAACTATTTACTTTTAATAATTCAATCATTACAATAAGAAAACAGCAATATGTGGTTCACATAATTAGCTCTTGTAATAACTAAGGGAGAGGATGGAAATTCATCAATGAAACACACATTGCCGTCCAAGTTAAACCAGAAATTCCTGATAACTAACATTAATTGAGAAAACGGTTCAGACGGACAAACAAAAAAACCTATGTGAAGTATTAAGCAAAATTATCTGATGTTTATGTTTTTCTTTTTAAATAATTAATGGAATGTAAATAGTCAGGGGAGGCTCCCATGCTGCATGGTAACTAACCACCATTATAAATGGCAGTCAGATGTTTACATAATACCCCGAACCTTCTGTATGGAAGGAGGTTACAAATCTGCCCCTTTCCCCTGTTCAAAGTCAAAAATAATGGTGCCTGATCCCCAGAGCATTCACGGCAAGAACTGTTTGCATATTCAGTTATTGTTTCTGCTGCGTCAGTCATCTGTTGAAGTTCACTCTAACGTGGCCCTGATCAATTCCGCCAGCTGTGCGTAAGTGCTGTTTACTATAATAACATCACACTGCATCCTTATTTGGCAACCACTGCTATGACAGCACCTAGATGCATTGAGAAGCCAAGATTTTTATCGCGTAGACAAATCGAACTGAAACTGTTTACAGAGGACAGTGATGCTCTATTTCTGCCCATTCTAGTGAATACCAACAGCACAATAATGCTTCGCCCAAAGCCTTACTATCCTGCCCTTTCTAATAAGTGAAGATCTTGTTGATCTAAATCCTCAGTCCCAAACCCAAAGCCACCACCACCCAGTCGATTTCCACTTACAGCAACCCTAGAGGACAGAGGAGAACTGCCCCATAGGGTTTCCAAGGCTGTAAATCTTTAAAGAAGCAGACTGCTGCATCTTTCTCCTGTGAAGCAGCTGGTGGGTTCGAACTGCTCACCTTTTGGTTAGCAGTCGAGTGTCACTACCCAGAAAACCCAGTGGACTCTTTAAATCCCCAGTAGGATAGAGAAATCATTTTATGATGGTACCTTATAATTCTGACCAAATAGTAAGTATCTGAACATGTTGATTCACTTGGCATAGATAAACCTTCACCTCTAGCATGTCCTGATGTAAGGCATAGCAGTATGCTTCAACTGTCTGAAAACATGTTTCCTAAAAAACAGGTAGCAGCTACAGGCGTGAATGTGAAAATGAGAAGCCACATAATATAATCTTATAACAATAGAATAGATCAGAGGTAGATAAGATATTAAATTGTACAGTTTTTCACCTGGTAGAGTAGTATACTTTATCTCATATTAAGCAATAAAGCCAGGCTAACCAAAATGTCGCTAAGATGAAAAATTAATATTTCTACACAAAACTTATATAACCATTGTGATCAACATTTGTTACTGTTTTGGTATTTATTTCCAGCCTTAATAAATGAATTCTACAATTATTTAACATCAGATTTACAGGTTTTTTAACTGAAGTTTTTTTTTAAAAAAAATCTCATTCTCTGTGTTTCATTAAGCATTTCCTTTATAATAAATGTGACGTAAATAAAAATATCAGCTGAGGAAAGAAAGGACAGGCAAGTCACTGAAATGCTGTCTTTTCAGAGGTTTTAACCCCCTTAACCAATAGCAAACAAGTGGATGTTTTTAAGAAACAGCGTAAAACACATAAGGATAAGGCTTACTATAACTTCACGTCATAGCTTATAAAGGTACGGAAGGCTCCCTCGGAGCCACTACAGCGCATGCTGTGAATGTCTGCTAACGATAGTGCACAATCACGTTAGGTAACTAAGAGATTCACATATTTAGTTCTATGCAATTGCCAATTTAAAAAAAAAAACACACTTTTTACGAAGCGCTATAGTCTTGAAGGAAACCCTGGTGGCGTAATGGTTAAGTGCTATGACTGCTAACCAAGAGGTTGGCAGTTCAAATCCGCCAGGCGCTCCTTGGAAACTCTATGGGGCAGTTCTACTCTGTCCTATAGGGTCTCTATGAGTTGGAATTGACTCGACAGCAGTGGGTGTGTGTGTGGGTGTATAGTCTTGGTTTTCAGTAGCCTTAATTTTTACACTAAACTCTATCAAAATAGTCACCTACTTTGACATTATTCAACTTCTTAAATTTCATTTAAATTTCTTTAACGGAGGAAATCGTCTCTTTTTTTCTTACTTAGCTCAAGTTGGCATTTCAGTTACTGGGAACTTCAGGAACTCATCTTTCTAAAGAGGATCAACTCTTTATACTACTACTCTTTAGTAAATAATAATTATTACCCCAATAAAATATTTCACTTCTGTTCCATGTTTTTTTTTTTTTTAAGAAAACACAATATGCTATTAAAATCATCAGGTTGCCAGCAAGAATCCACAACCAAAATAACACATTCAAACTGCTTCATCTCATCATGGAAGATTGACAGTATCTTTTTATATTTTTGAAAGCTCTTTTAACATTAACTGGTATTTTCTTGTGGGAAGAAACTAAAAGCTTTCTACATATAAAAGTTCATCTTTTACCTCCGCATCACCATCAGATAAGAGCATGAGAGGCTTGAAGCCACAGTGTTCAGATATACTCGTCCCGTAGGAACAAGCCCAATGTATCAGTGTCGGGACAGGCAGCAGGTATGCACAGTGACTAGAAAAGTTCAGTGTTGTACACGAAAGGCAAGTTAAAGAACAGTTAAAGCTATGCATAAAATAATAACAAGGCCCTTCTGTGACTGAAGGTAAAGCTCTCCCAGCTTGAAAAAAATAAGCGAACCACTGAAAATATTGTAGTGAACTGTCCTCTGAATGGATTGCCACACCAAATGACAGAACTCTCTCAATTCCACTTTCCAATAACTCCAAGGCACTAGGGATGTGACAGCATGATGAATACCACAACAGACAGCTCCAATATGGTACCATTTTACCAGATCAATATCTCACTGCAATATAAGAAAAAAGGAGCTGATATTAGTCTACACAGTGTATTACAGATGAGGTACAGTTCTTCTTACTGCACTCATGCTGAACCAAAGCAATAATTCATAGATCCCTTAAAAGGCTTGTGCACCACCAGATGCAAAAAAAGGTTAATCTTTATTTTAACATCTGCTTGAAGATGTAATAGCTTAAAGCAAAGAGTATGCAAGCTTTTTCAATGTCTTTATCATTTTATCTGGATATATAAATACCCAACAGTATATGCAAAGTCCAAAAAATGTAAACAATCACAGATTGCCGACATTGTTCTAGTAGAGCAAATTGTGCTCAATATTTTACTACCAGGCTACCTCACTCCCTGTGCAAGTGGAAGAGAGCTTTAGAACGTGCTACTTCTAGAGTGTGTGAAATATAATCAATTCTCAATTATCTGTGAAGGGTTTATTCTCTTTTGGATTATTCCATATTTCCTTTTTAAAACCAAAGGCCCTGCGATCAGCTACCCCTAAAGCTGCCAAGAGCTCTTACTAACTACACAAGAAATATTGGCTGCTATGTGCACAAATAATGCAAAAGTAATACTTATACTATAGTCAAAATCTAAATGACTAAATGTTTTATTGTTTCAAAATATTGTCTAATTTGTTCAGGTCACAGGTGCAAGAAGAAACCAGAATAATGAAACACGCTGAGTCAGAAATGACCTCATTCTGACTTAATTTGACTCACGTCTATCCCCTTTTTTAATATACTCTTCACATCATCCACGGTAGTGTTTCTCTGCTTTTTCCAAGTATCTCTCCCTTTTTTCATATCCTGTTTCAGCAAAATAAATATTTGCTCCCTGAAACAGAGTTCAAAACTGCTCTATTAATACTTTTATAGGGAATTTCACAGCCAGCTCACCTGATTAGTGCTTCCTTTATGATCATGCTCATTTCCCTTCCGACCCTACCCATGGATTCTGGTATAACCAAAAACCAAACCCACTGCCATCGAGTCAATTCCAACTCATAGCGACCCTATAAGGCAGAGTAGAACTGCCCCATAGGGTTTCCAAGGAGCGGCTGATGGATTCGAACTGCCGACCATTTGGTTAGTAGTCCAGTTCTTAACCACTGCGCCACCAGGGTTCCAGATTCTGATACGCAGACCCTCAATTAATATCTCTGAAATTCTGATATTGGTTTCTCAGCTCCTGCCCAACCACAAATAATAGGTTACCTCCACTTACCTGCTTCCAGTCCCTGGGTGGCACAGAGGGTTTGTGCTTGTCTACTAACCTAAAGGTTGGTGATTCAAACCCTCCCAGACAGTGCTGCAGAAGAAAGGCCTGGTGATCTGCTACCATAAAGATTACAGCCAAGAAGACCCTATAGAGCAGCTCTACTCTGTAACACATGGGTTGTCATGAGTTGGACTTGACTAGATGGCAGCTGCTTTTTGTTTGTCTGTTTTGTTTTACCCCCTTCCACTACATGCGTTGAGGCATGTGGAGTACTATCACGTAGGAGTTAATACTCCATACAGGGGTGTTCACTCTCAGTATTTTTCTAGCTGCTGCCACCCTGAACTATGAAGTAGGTCAGCACTAAGAGTTTTGGTTTACAGATAAAGAAAATGAGGTTTGTGGAGGTTAAATGGCTTAGCCCATTGACCCAACAGCTGTCAGAATTTAGTAACCATTCTCCGGACCAGTGCTTCTCAACCCAGATTTTGTAATACCCCAGGGTGTCTCACATTTCCTGAAGTATTTCATGAAATTCTCAAAAAATATTCAATTAAAATAAATATAGGCCAAATTATATCTTTTAGACAGAACCAGAAAAAAAAATGTCACAAATATATAGTCCATCACAACTTGACAAAAGCTAAAAAAGATCACTATCTGATACCTCTTCCCACTGCGGGCAAGTCTTAAGAACAAGATTAAAACAAAGTTGGAATAGTAAGACAAATATGATACCAAATATTAAAAACCAAAACCAAACCCAGTGCCGTCGAGTCGATTCCGACTCGTAGTGACCCTATAGGACAGAGTAGAACTGCCCCATAGAGTTTCCAGGGAGTGCCTGGCGGATTTGAACTGCCGACCCTTTGGTTAGCAGCCGAAGCACTTAACCACTATGGCACCAGGGTTTCCTAATATTAAGTGTCATTTTTTTCCTATTCTCACATCACTTTTCAATATTCTTCTATTTCTATCTAGCAGATGGGCAAGAAGAGCAGCTAGAAAATTGCATCATAAAATTATATATACATACGTACTTAAATCACCAAATATTTCCTCTTTGAAAATTAACAAGAAAAAAATGATTAACTCTGTCTATGAGTTTTATCATCTTCAGGATAACTATACATACTGAGATGCTGCCTAGAAACACTCCAACTGACTAATATTGAATAACAACAAAAAAAATATTGAATAGCAGTGTTCAATAGAGCTGCCATTCATATCTCCTCCATTCACGTAGGAGGCCTCAACCAAATATGGCGTAACGAGAAAGATCTGTTTATTTATTGACATTTATTAACATACCATACATGGGTTGAGGAAACAGAAAGATACTTTGAACACCGAAGCTGCTATATAGTTAGATGCTTGAACCTGGGCCACCATCAAAATAGTAATGGTGACCGAAGCTATTAAACAGCTATTTTCAGGAGAACTCTCTTCCTTCAGGTTAAATAGCTCTATCAGTAAAAAAAAAAAAAAAAAATAGCTCTATCAGTGGGCCAGGCTAAATGGGTATTATGATTGCTCTGACCAAAGCTAGCAATTAGTCTTCACATGGTTGGAATTTATATACATATACTGTATTGAGATAACACCCAAATTCTGAAGGTAAGAGGAACCTTAGATGAGGAGTTCACACTCTCCTTTTGCAGTGGAGGAAACTGAGGCCTATAAGTGTGGATGACTAACCCAAGGTCCCAATGTACCTGTGTTAGATATTATTTCTCATTTTACAAATGGCAGTCCTGAGGTTCAGAGAGTTCCCAGGCCTACTAAGTAACAGAACCTGAGCCAGAAGGCATGTACTCTAGCTTTCTAATAGGTAGATCAAGATGAAACCATGCAGCCATCCATGTCTGCACATTTAAAAATATGATATGGTACATTCCACAAATTAGTGTCTAAAAATAGAGATGACCCTGTATATCCAGAGTCTTCAAATTAAATCAGGTCCTCAAACCTGTCCCTTGACTCTTCTCCTCTTTTCACATGGTTTTCAAAAGTATTTATTTTAATTGTGGCATTGGGAAAAATATATGCAAACACTTGGTTTTTAAATTATTAAACTATGGCAAAATTATGGAACAGATTCTTCCCTACTAACCACTAATTTGTTACTTGAGACAGTATGTGATAAAAATATAAAAACACTAATTTTTAAAGCAATGGCTAGAAAAGTGTTTAATTATTTCAATTGGAAAACCTCAAACGCCAAACTTAACATATTTAACAGTGTGCTCAGACCCCATTTACTAGGGATTCTATTTCTATTTCCTAGTTCTTCAGAGTTCAGAGACTTGAAGCAATCACCTTTCACATTTGCTATCATTTGTAAAACTTAAGTTTGACCTATTTCAGAATACTAAAAGGAATTACTTATGGTTTAGGGTTGGCTTTTAAAACAATGGACAATAGTTTCAAAGTCACTGTTTCGAATGGCAGTTATATCGTAGATGCTGTATTAAGAATTAAAAACAAAAAAAACAAAGATAAAGATATGTACAAGGTCCCTCCAACAAGGTGAACTCACAGCCTAATGAGGAAGACTGGTATGAAAAGAGACAATTATAATACAAAGCAATGAGCTTTAGGGTAGAAATAAAAATGAAGAACTTGAGAAGCACAGTATATTGATCAGCAAGATTGGAAACTTATGATAAATATTTTCAGGGCAATAAACAATCATAACTTTCAGAACATATTTAGAAAGCCTGCTACATACGTTAAAATGGACCTGCTAAACAGGACCAAATATCTGATTATCATAGAATGTCAAATTCGAGTGTATGCTCGCCTGGCGCTTTTCACTTGTGAGAACATAGTGAATTAGAGGAATTCAGGAGAAACCATGGCTCGCGTAATACACTTGCCAAAATACAAAAACAAAACACACATACTGTCACTGCTTGATTTCCTGTTAACTAAAGCTCAATGCATAAAACATAAGAATTAGGTATTAAAAGTTGTAGTGAAAAAGTATCACATTTGAAGGTCTTTGAAAGGGCTACTTATCGACATAAAGCAAAAATAGTTTATTTAGCTTGAATAATTAATATTATGCCTCAGTAACTCATAATAAACATGCATTCAATTAAATGTTAAAATATCACTTAAATCAATACATAGTAATTCAAGACTCAGGAGCCAAGGAAAAATTAACAAAAACTATTTTAATGCGCTAAATACCACAAGCACTGGAGCAAGAGCAATATAAGGAAAATGATTTAAATTTTATAAACATTTTCCTTGGGGGCTTTAGTAAAAATACCCATGGCTAAGCCCTGGCTCTGCAGAGTCCTGGTTGCCTAGCATGAGCAAATCACTAGTCTCTCTGGAAATCATTTTCACTTATCATGGAAATGGGTGCAAAAACACCAATCGCACAGGGCTGTTATTGCAAAGCTGAAAGGATTTTAAAGGTGCTTTGAATGCATAGATAGGAGCCTTGTTGGCACAGTGGTTAAAGCACTCGGCTGCTAACCAAAAGGTCAGTGCAGTTCGAACTCACCAGCCACTCTGCTGGAGAAAGATGTGGCAGTTGGCTTCCATCAAAATTTACAGCCTTGGAAACACTACAGGGCAGTTCCGTTCTGTCCTATAGGGTCACTATGAATCGGAATCGACTGGATGACAGTGGATTTGGGTTTGGTGGCTGGCTTAAATGTAGAAGAGTACTGATGGTGCAAACAGTGCTCAGCTGCTACCCAAAAGGCTAGAAGTTCCAGTCCACCCAGAGGTACTTGGGAAGAAAGGCCTGGTGATCTACTTCTGAAAAATCAGCCACTGAAAACCCTATAGAGTCACAGCTCTACTCGGACACACATGACATTACCACGAGTCAACTTTGACTCAATGGCAACTAGTTTGGGTTTGAAAGTAGAAAGTCGCAACTAAGTTTCTGTATCATCTTGCTTTTCAGAGTTTAATCACTGAAGCTGATTTAGGAAGATGCAATCTCAAATTTTCTTAAGGATGTAATTTACAAAATATGTTTAAACATAAGTATAAATCTCAACGATTAAAAGAAAATCTATGAATATTGCATGCAGAATTCAGGACCAATGTGGTGATTTCAAAAACAGTAAAACCTGAGAACTCTGAAACCTAGCCTAAGGTGGAAACCTAGTGGAGAAGGAAAACTAAAATATTTTCCACTAAAACGAGTGATAGAAAAATAGTAAGACTGCACCCTGTCTAAGGCAGAAAACATGTGAGACCCAGAAAAATAAGACACTACCATCAAGTTCCAGCTCTCACAGGTTTCACTGTATTTTTAAGCTACTAATTTTCTAAATAGGGACCAATGGAAAACATCTCTGTAGGTACCTAAAAAAAGTAGGGGTGAGAAATAATTTAGCACATTTTCTATAATGTAAAGAAATGTTACATATTTACATACATACACACCTTCTCATTTATCAGCTGTCTAGTTATCAGACACTTCACATTTATGATGACAGTAAAATATCTACTATCTGACTATTTTGCTCATTAACAATGCATGTCAGGCAGTAAGGAATGCTAAGGTAATAGGCAAGAGTATCACTGGCTTTGATGGTTAAGGTTATGTCTTAAGTTGGCTGGACCGTGATTTTCAGTGGTTTGGCAGTCATGTAATGATTAAATTGGCAGTTGTGTAATGATGTAACTTGGCAGTTACGTAATGATGTAGTCAGCCTCCATTTTGTGACCTGATGTGGTCATCCTCCATTTTCACATAACACTGATTTGGCAGAATGACGTGGTCTTTGGAACCCAACCACGTCGATATGCATAGCCACATATACATGGCCACGCACACATACGTACAGCCTTCAATGCCATAAACAAAGTGTAAACTCAAATGATAGCCCAAAACCAAACTCGTTGCTGTTGAGTTGATTCTGACTCATAGTGGCCCTACAGGACAGAGAGAGTTTCCAAGGCTGTAAATCTTTCCAGAAGCAGATGTCACATTTTTCTCCCTCGGAGTGGCTGGTGGGTTCGAACCACTGACCTTTAGGTTAGCAGCGAAGGCACCAGGGCACATAACTAAATAGCTAGAGATACCTTGAAATGTACCACTTAATCAAAATACAGTACACCTTCTCTCAGCACAATACATTTGAACACAAATATGTTTCTGAATCCTTAATGGGCCTGCTGAAGTTAATAATAATAAATGAAAACAAATGGGTATAAATATCTGCTATATTAAAAGGTGACTGAGTGGCATATAATTTCTACTAGTAATTCCACGCCTATGTTGAAGTTTAAATTAGGGCGCTGTTAATGCCTGCTTTGAAGGAAGTTATTATGTACCCTTCCATACTGCAAACCAGTACACTCCCCCTCCCTCGCATTATGTTGTTGCTAGTCTTTGTCTTTTTTTTTTTTCCTGTGGTCCTGTTTAAATTCTCACCTTGCTCTGCCCTTGTCATCAAGTCGTTCAAGCACAAAGCAGGGAGCATGGGGAGTGTTTACTCATTTCCCAAGTCCATTATCTTACACATTAATCGCTGGTCTGGAACTTTTGGACAATGCTGAATCTGTTACCTTTTTTTTCTTTCCCCTTTCTGGCTGCATTACTCGTGGGTCTGACAGTTCACCAGTTTCAAGCTGCGCTTACACTTGATGACCTTTTCATCTGATTAACTATTTTTGTCCCTTTAAAAAAATAACGTTAGGCATTTATATTCCAGTGAAACCATAATGAACTTAGATGTGAAAGATTAAGCCCTTATTATTCAACTGGTGCTTTTTCTTCCTGGGAAGACAGACGAAAAGAGCTAAATATTTCAACCATCGGTTTGTGAAAGGGTGGCTTTTGTTTGTTGAGATCGGGTTAGTTCTTTTCCCTCACTATTGTTCAGTGTCATTTTCCAAACAAAACGTTAATGAGAAATTCTGGTTCACTTTGGAAAGCAAATATTTTTAAACATGAAAACAAACAAACTTTTTAACTCTGTAAAATCTTCATGGTTCTTGCATAATATGAAGGACTGTCCTGGGAACCCCAAGTTTAGCTTCAATAATGATTACTAAACCAGGAGAAATAGATGTAAAAAAGCAGGACAGCTGGAGGCTCTTGAGCTATAGTTGTCAAAGATTTGTTTGTGAAACATGCATTTTATTGCCTTGTATGCATGTTATAATGAGGCACGGACAACCGCAACATTACACTTAATGATTGCATCGCTTGTTTCAGCCAGTTTCCTTGTCCTCTTGCAATTAACGTTTTCCCAGATCACCCAAGGCTACTTTGTCAGGAAAAAAAAAAATCTGAAATTCACATAAATGAGCAATGTCAATAGTTTAGAAAGAGTTTACTTAGAGAACAAAGGGCCCTTATGAGGCACTAGTGAGAAGAAATGGGGAAAAAATGAGTCCTCACAATGTAAGCCTTTTCTTAAAGGGACTTGTTATCAAGCAGTTCAGGCTAGTCCCTCAAATCTGCATTAAAATGCATTTCATTCCATTCACTCATTTGCATTAATTTCTCCCATTATATCTGAAAATGGCTGAATGTCTACCCAACACAATGCCACAGCCTATCACAGGCTACCACGGCGGCCCCAGGTGCCAATTTACTCCTCTAAGTTCTTTTCATTCTGTTTGCTGATTCTGACAACTGGAGTTCTCCTCTCAGTCCAAGGGACTTTTCAATTGGATTTGCTCGTGGTGACAAAATTGTTGCTTTGCGGAGAGGAGGGGGTTCTTTGATGGCGCGTCTATCATGCTGCCATGGGAAAGCGAGAGGCGAATGATTCTCAGTGGCTTCTGATTTCCAGTATTTGTTCAGCATTAGGCCCACTTATCTCCAGAAGAAAAAGCAACATGTAGAAAGAAGGTGACAGGCAGAAACACACTCACTTGCTCCTTCTTTCTCACTGCGCTCTGTATTCAAACAAGGGGGACCTATTACACTGAAAGCTCCCGATCAACCTCACTCAATTATCACAGTTAATCCTTATAGCTCTATAAAGTAAATATTTCATTACAATTTCAAATAAACAGTCACCCAATCTAATGAAGCAAGAACTCAAAGTGGCAATGTCATAGAACTCGTTACCGTCATCAAAGGAAAGGACACAGCCTTGTCTACTGATCATGAAAAAAATGGAAACTGGCAGATTTATGAACTCAAGGGTGTTGTAGTTTGTGAGTTTCCCTTTTTTTCTTTTAAAGTGTCATTGACCAATTTATCTTTCCAAAATACAATTCAATTATCAGACTTCTGTTTGTCTTTTTTTCTTCCTTTTATTTCCCTTACTTTTTCACCCCAGTCTCTTCTTTGTGATCAACATCGTCATGACACGGAAAGCATCACACAGTACACCTGCCACATTCAACTATAACTTTTTTCATACATTAGAGAACCTTGATATGCTGTTTCAAATTCAGGAAACTTACAGAATTTAAAGTGATCACTTTCATAATCCATTGTCCCTACATCAATGTTATCTTAAATCCTTCATCTTGTATGTCCTTTTTATCCTTTATCTTCTAGTCTTATACTCTGGGGCAAGAACATTTAAAAATAACTCTCAGTTCACCAAGTCTTAATAATTTGAAAAAAGCTTGAATTGAATAAAGGTAAGTAGATTAAGTCCTTAATCAAATGTTGAATTACCTCTCTGCTACTCTAACTCTGATTTTAATCCTAATCTTTAGTCCCTTGGGGAACAGTTTTTTCTGAGTTATTATTTTATCACTTTTATTAAATATTCTGGTAATAGTCATTACATTTTCACACTTTTATAATTTACTCCACAGGACAGAAGAAGGTACAACATGTACAACAGGACAAAAGTAATTTGCCTGTACATGTTAGAGCTACAGGAAAGGGATTTGATCAGGCACAAATCTACAGCTAAATGTTAACTGTAAACTCCACTCTCTTCCTCTCAATTTAACAATGCCATGTTGAACTATCTTGTAATTACTGTTTTTAAGAATGATATGAATTGTCTGGCCTTAAATGGAAATATTAGCATGCTTTTGGTTGTTGTTTTTTTTACTTCCTCCCTCCCCAGATTCTTAGTTATTGTCTTTCAAAAATATCACCTAAAACCAATTCTTCTGAAATATTTATGTGCATACAAATCACCTTTGGTCTTATTAAAATTCAGGTTCTGATACAGTAGGTCTGAGGTGGAGCCTGGTATTCTGCATTTTTTAACAAGGTCACAGGTGATATTGATACTGCTGGTCTCAGGGCCATACCTTGAGAAGGACCTAAACTTCTGTATGGGATTTATAATTTGATAATAAAAGCAAGAGAATCTTTAGAGCATTTCAAGACAAAACCACATGTAATACTATTTTAATTAATAAAAATATCTAACGCATGGATGACTTCATAGATAAACTGCATGTATTAATAAAAATATCTACAATATGACTACTACTATTTTTTTTTTACTAACCCTATTTTCAGTAGTACTAATAATTAACTACCTGCTATGTGTACTTAATTATTAACTCATTTTCACCCTCACCATAACTTTTAAGGTCTCTGTTATTATGTTACTTACATTAATTATGTAGACCAGAAAGCTGAGACTCACTGAGATAAAATAACTTGTCCAAGGTGAGGGTGGTACATGAACCAAGTATTGTCTACAAATGCACAATCAATTCAGTCCAGTTCAGATTAACTTACTCCCTCCCATGTCAACCAGACATCATTTGATAATGGTCTATGGCAACACATTCATTCACACAATACATTTTGAGGACCAACTGTGTCTTCTGGGCTCTACAATTAGCTGTGAAAAGACAAATTCCTGCCCTTCTGGATTTACCCCACAAATGAACAACTGAGGAAGCTAGTAAGAAAGAAAACATCAGATATGGATATATATTAATTCATTTAATAATTATGACTGCTTTATTAAAGCAGTCATAATTATTAGTAGGTATAATATTACTGTATCCATTTTCCATATTACAAAACTGAGGCAAAGTGCAGTTAAGTAATAAATCCAAACTTATGTGGTTCGTAAGTGGCAGTCGAGTTTGAAATCCAGGCAATTGGATGGTTCTTAACAGTCTCCCACACACAGCTTCTCATTCTTGTTTGCAAAAAAGGACAGTTGCTACAGGTTATTTCTAAGATTTTTTTCTGTTCATAAAGGCTAAGATCCTATCATATTGGTTTAAAATATAAAATCTGAGAGGTAAGGCTGTGTTACATGGTTGTTTTCTGTTTGTTTGGAATATTCTAAGTGCTTAGTATTATGCAGATCTCTTATCAAAGTTGTCCCAATCTTAATTTGGGACTTTGCATTCTTCCCTTTATATATCTATGCATGGAAGATTATATTTATGAATAATAAATCTTATCATTGATAATTAAAATAAAAGTGACAGGAATATTGTATATAAAGGTGTATGTTCAGTGGAAAATACTGGTCAAAATCATTAACACATGATTTTCCAGTTTTATGCAAATGTTGGATTCGGAATACAAATTAATGTTTTAGTAACATTTAAGTGCAAAGGTGCCCTCCTTCCTTATTACAAAATTCTTTATTCATTCAATTCAAAACATTTGCTAGATGTCCAGTTTGTTCACAATAACTATATTATACGTAATATAAAGATGAATGACTGTGGAGCAAATACCAGCTCTTAGAACACTAAACAAACAAAAAAACAAACCCATTGCCATTGAGTTGATTGCAACTCATAGCAACTCTACAGGACAGAGTAGAACTGCCGCACAGAGTTTCCAAGGCTGAACTCTTTATGGAAGCAGACTGCCACATCTTTCTCCCTTGGAGCATCTGATGGATTTGAACTGCCAATCTTTTGGTTAGCAGCTGAGCCCTTAACCATTGCGCCACCAAGGCTATTTCATTATGTTAACTGTTACACTAATTTTACAGACCAGGAAACTTCACACACATAAGCAGCCTACTCAAATAGTTGCAATAAACTTAATTTTGTAATGCTGTAAACTGAGTTGGAAATGACAGCATCTAACAACAACAACAAAATTTACTGAAGCAGATTGCCACGTTTTTCTCTTGCAGAGAAGCTGGTGGGTTCAAAACCCTACCTTGAGGGGCCTCTTTATTTCTCAATGAACTGTTATAATCGTCTACTAAGGAACACTGGTGATGCAATCGTTAAGGTCTTGGGCGCTAATTGAAAGTTCAGCAGTTCAAACTCACCAGTGGCTCTGCTCCTGCAAAGATAAAAGCCTGGGAAACATATGGGGGCATTTCTACTCTGGCCCATATGGTTGCTATGAATTGGAAAGGACTCCATGGCACACAACCACCACTAGCCTTCTTGTCTCCATTTGTATTACAATTTCTAATTTATCCTTCAGTTGGCTACTAGAGGTTTATTAATACCATACAAATTTAGTTATGTAATGTGCTACTTTAAAATCTTCAATTATTTCCTCATCACCTTCAGGATAAAATCCAAACTTCTTAATAGAGTAAATGAGAGCCTTTATGATGTAGCCACTGCCTATTTCTCCAGCCAATCTTTAAACAGAAACAATAATAGTTATCACTGTACATGCCAGGCACTACTGAAATGCTTTAATACACTATCTTATTTACTCTTTCAAATAAGGATCATGAAGATGACCCAGGACGGAGCAATGTATTATTCTGTTATCCGTAAGGTCACCATGACTTGGAGCAAATTCAACAACAACTAAAAACAACAATTAATCCTGGGAAGTGGGTTTTAAAACCCCAGTTTTACTGGTAATGCTCCCAGAGTTAACTAACTTACCTAAGAGGACAGTATTAGAGAGTGGCAGATCTGAACTGGGTTCTGATTGACTTGAAAGCACGTATTCATACCCACTATCTACTGTTGTTGTCGTTGTGGGCTGTTGAGTCGATTTTCAACTCATAGCCACCCTATGTGACAGAACAGAATTGCCCCATAGGGTTTTCTAGGCTGCAGTCTTCACAGAAGCAGATCGCCAGGTCTTTTCTCTTGCAGTGTGGCTGGATGAGTTCAAACCACCAACTTTTCATTTAGCAGCCCAGCACTTAACTGTTGTGCCACCAAGGCTCCTGACTAACCTATTAACCCCTCCAAATTCCCTACTTACTTCACCTCTTCCTCCTCCCCTCTCTACCCTCTTTCCCTTCAGCTCTCAGTTCTACGCCAGCAGTTTTCAAGCCTGGAACCATATTAGAATGCTTGGGATGTAGCCCCTGCCTATCTCTCCAGCCCATCTTTAAACAGAAATAGTTATCATTCTATGTGCCAGGCACTCCTGAAGTATTAAAAACTCCAATGGCCTGACTTCATTCTTATTTATTTGATCTGAGGTAGAACCTGGGCTTCATCAGTATTTTTTAAAAGCAGATGGGTTTTGCTAAGGTGCTGCCAGGTGTGAGACCCATTGCCTAGCAAAACTAAATTAGATATAGCTGCAGCAAACACCACTTAACCTCTATTATCCCTGATCCAATTGATAGCAATTATTTTTCCTGGTGTTAATTGTCTATATTGGATGTTTGAGTTCCTTGGAAGTAAAAATTATGGCAGGTCATGGTTTATTTCAAGCCAAGACTTTGCAGTACAAATGACTAACATGTGATTCGTGCACAGTAGGCTCTCATCAATAACTTGTGAAATAAATACATGACTAAGACTTGTCGATCACCCTTACAGATATTTTGGAGAAATTATTAATGTTGCAGTTGCCATGGAGTTGGCTCCAACTCGTGGTGACGTTACATATCACAGAACAAAAAGTTGCCCCAACCTGTACCATTTTCATGATCTTTGGTATGTTTGAGGCCATTGTGGCTATTGTGTCAATCCATCTCATTGAGGGTTTTCTTTGTTTTTGATGACACTCTAGAATGACTAGAAAGACTGAAGAAGAATTAACGCGTTTGAATTGTAGTGCTGGCAAATATTGAATATACCATTGACTGCCAGAAGAACAAGTCTGTCTTGAGAGAAACACAGACAGAGTGCCCCCTTGGAAGCAAGGATGGTAAGACTTCGTCTCATGTACTTAGGACATGTTATCAGGAAGGACCAGTCCATGGAGAACGACATCATGCTTGGTGAGGTAGAGGGTCACCGAAAAAGAGAAAGACCCTCAGCAAGATGGATTATTAACACAGTGGCTGCAACAATGGCTCAAACACAGCGAAGATTGTAAGGATGGCACAGAACAGGCAGTACTTCATTCTGTTGTACATAGGGTCGCTATGAGTTGGAAGCAACTCGAGGGCACCTAACAGCAACTACTTTACCAAAATGATGTTCTTTTCAAGCAAGGAATTATTAATACAAGTGCTGAAATTTGATATCTTGAGTACTTTAAATGGGTCATTATGAGCTGGAGACGACCTGACAACAGCTACCAACAATAAAAAATAAATAATAGCCCTGAAGGAAACAATTTCAGTATAAAGAATTACTTACACAAAAAGAGAGGCAGTTACCTCTGGAAAATAATAAAATATTATTTTAAAAATAACAAAAAAAAAGAAAGAAGAAAAGAATAAAGCTCTCACTTAGATAAGAGCCAAAAAAGTTTTTATTTCAAAGTTTTATAGTCATTAGCATCTTGCAGATCTATGTGAAAATTGATAGGCTAGGTTGATAAAAAAAAAAAATAGAATAAGATAAAGTCAAAAGAGAGTTCTTGTTTTTCTAGTTAATACACTTTTCCTCCCTTTAGATAAATCAGACTTTAAAAAGTACATATTTATGCAATTGCCATTTTTTCCAAGTGACAGATTACATTTTTTCTAATGATTAATTGCTTAATTCTTGAGAAGTTAAAATATTACACAATTTGACAATTAAAACATCATACTATTTAACAGTATTTATCAGTAAATGAATTTAATAGTATTATTGGTGCAATGATTTAAGTTTCTACTATTATTTGTTATTCATATAGGATAATTTTTATAAAAAAGGAAATTTTAGAGGTTCCTCTCCATAAGGTTTTATTAAGACTTTTTATAGAAATCTAAAAATTTTGTGACTCTGCTATTACATGAAAAATCTAAGCTACAGTATTTTGAGGGGTGATTCTGAGGGATAAAGTACATAAGAATATAAAGAGAATCTGAATGCCCACATAATAAAAATTAATCATGGTGAATTGCTTTGGGGAGAATCATACACTTGACCCACATTGAAGACTGAAATATTAATCCATTTCTATGACAGAGATCAAGCTTCATAGTTGCTTTTTATCCTCCTCATAATAGAAGCAACAGTTGTAAACCATAATGTTATAGTTCAAACAATGCCCCCCCTAAGACTTCAAATTTATTATAGCATTCATCTCCAAGACAAAAGACCTGGTGTAGGAAAAAAGCTCTTTTTAGCAAAAAGCATGGTTGTTATTTATGGCTCAGATGCAAAGAATGAGTTTGGGGAATTTATCAGAGATGAAGGTATGAAATGTTTTAGCTTGTTCTTCTCTCTCTAATCCATAAACCATTTTCTCAGCCACCCAAGTGAATTCTAATGGAACAGGAATGATGAAATAATATTTTCCTAGCCCTTTAACACTTTTTCTCCTGTATAAATTTGAGTGAAACAAGAGGAATATGGTTTCTTAAAATTAAGGAAGCAGATAAGCAACATTTTGGAATAGTTTATATAATTCAGGCCCATGAGGTTTAGCATTTTAACAATAGATTAATTTTTATATAATTCATTCTTGAAATCTGTGTTACTGCTGACTATCATATTATTAGTATTTCGGACAGTTAAATATTTTCTCCCTAAAAAATGTTTAAATAATATCAGCTCTAAAACCCTAATGACTCAATCACGATACTTGACATATTTTATTTCCCTTGTATCTGCTAATATTCTTAATCATTAGGTATATGCTTATCATAGATTGAATTGTGTCCCCCCAAAATATGTGTCAACTTGGCTAGGTCGTGATTCACAGTATTATGTGGTTGTCCTCCATTTTGTGATTGTAAATTTATGTTAAAGAGGATTAGGGTGGGATTGTAACACCCTTACTAAGGTCACATCCCTGATCCAATGCAAAGGGAGCTTCCCTGGAGAATGGCCTGGGTACTGGGTATGGCCTGCACCACCTTTTATCTGATATCTTATAAGAGGTAAAAGGAAAGGGAAGCAAGCAGAGAGTAGGGACCTCATCCCACCAAGGAAGCAGAGCCAGGAACAGAGCGCATCCTTTGGACCTGGGGCTCCTGCATCCTACTCCAGGGAAAGATCGAAGAAAAGGAACTTCCTCCAGAGCCAACAGAGAGGAAAAAGTCTTCCCCTGGAGCTGATGCCCTGAATTTGGACTTCTAGCCTACTAGACTGTGAGAAAACAAATTTCTCTTTGTTAAAGCCATCCACTTGGGGTATTTCTGTTATAGCAGCACTAGTTGACTAAGACAATGCTCATCATCACTTTCCTTAAAATAAAATGAATGGTAATCAAAATGGAGCCAAATGGTTAACACACTCAGCTGCTAACCAAAAGGCTGGAGATTCCAGTCTACCCAGAGGTGCTTCAGAAGAAAGGCCTGGCAATCTACTTCTGAAAATCAACCGTTGAAAACCCTACAGAGCACGTTCTACTCTGACACACACGGGGTCACCATGAGTTGGAACTGACTGGATGGCAACTGGTTCTGGTTTGTAATCAAAATAAAGACGCCTGGCCATCTATTTCTATTAAGATCACAGCCAAGAAAACCCTATGAAGCAGTTCTCTTCCATAACACATGGGGTCATCATGGGTCTAAATTGACTTAATGGTAACTAACAACAACAACATAAAGTGCCTGTTTTCCATCCTCTCATTTTTGGAATAAGTGTAAAGCCATAAGAAAAACACTTATTTCTCTCCATGACCAGCCTATGGATAAGAACCATGCAACTAGGAGACTTTGGAATACACCAACATGTAATGAAAATTCATGCTTCTAACAAAAATTTCACATTGCTTCCTCTAAAGTGAAAAATATACTCAATAACTATGGTTTAAATTGTGTAATATTTGCTCTCTAGAAAGTAATTTTTTTACAGTATCTTCACTTTTAAAAGTATTGTACATATAGTTTTATAGTGCTGAGCACAGTGAATGAGCTATATTGATGCCATTTTTTTCATTCCTAATTTTAAAAAGACAGGTAATTTTTAGAACAATAACAACAAAAAAAAGGCAGTTAGAATAAAATATGGAATAACCTTTAAACTGGAAAACCTTTCCTGGCATTGTTTGATAGCTGTTCTCCTACTTCTATTGTTTGCCAAATCCCATTTAAATTGCTCAAACAGCTCAAGGAAAATGTAGACTTGATCTGGACAGTTTTTAACATCATAATTTGTGGATTTAAGGACAACCTACATCTGAGTTATTTGACACCACACATTTCAATTGCACATTTTCTGAGTGCTGGTGTTTTATTTTCTTAGTTTCTATACAATAATTCCTTTACTACAATTTTCATCTGTATTATACTACTTTAGCTTGACACAGAAATTAAGCTAATTAGTATCTATACTGCCCTATGCATTAAACATTGCTGCTTTTCAGATTTGTAAATACATTCCAACTTAGTATGCAGAATGCAATGTGTATAAGCATTCAGGACAAATAGTGTGAGTTTGTTTGCATTTAATATAGAATAGGGACTTAAGCCAGATGACATAATTCATTTGAGTATACTGAATCAGTGAAAGATGTCATAAATTTGACATCTATGTGCCATATACACATATTTAAAGCCACAAATGCCTTTCGAAAAGTTATTTCTAACTGCTTTGAAGATTTGACAGGAACACTCTACGCAAAATATCTTTATCTTCTAGGCTCCATTACTATGCACAAAAAGGCTCAGTATGGGCCCTTCTCATTTGGCCTATGGAGTGTTGCACTCTTTCCCTCTGAAAAAAAAAAAAAAAATCAGTTTTCAGGGTTCTGTGTGCATTAGAAACACCTGTGGAAATTCCTTTAAAGTTTGAGTTCCTAGTCCCCACCCCCAGAGCATGAATTCAGCACATCCAGGATGAGACCAATGAATCTACATTGTTAACAAATATGTTGGTTAATTCTGATTACGTTTTGCTAGGGTCACTTTTCTGAAAAATCCTGTAAACCCATTGCCGCGGAGTTGATTTGATTTCGACTTATACTGACCCTATAGGACAGAGTAGAACTGCCCCATAGGGTTTCCAAGGAGCAGCTGGTTGATTTGAACTGCTGACCTTTTGGTTAGCAGCTGAACTCTTAACTACTGCACCACCAGGGCCCCTATTCTGGAAAACAGATTGGAAATGGGATACTCTTTTACCAAATGTAGTAAAAAAGACTTAAAGCTACCAAGCTGTCAGCATACCATCATTTTAATAATATTATTAACACTTATTACTTATATTCCACAAAACCAAACCCATTGCCGTTAAGTCAATGGTGTAAAAATCACTCTTTGCACAGCACTGTTCTAATTTTCACCCTTTTTTGAGCAGTAAATGATCATCTTTAGAAAGAAATCTTCCAGAAAGACCAAATATATCAGTTATTGATTGAAATGAATAATACGTGACATGATTCTATGCATAAAGACCTTTCACAAAAAGCAGATGATTTACATGAAAAAAAGAGGCTAAATTTTACTATCCACTATTTTCTACAGACAATATTCTTTCCCTATTATGGTAAAGGCAAGCTGTAATACATTATGCTTTGGGATTCTAATCAGAAACCTATAAACAATGTATAACTTACAAATGCCCTTCAGTGCATTAGAATACTTTTAGTACAGCTTTAAAATTTTAAATCAATTCTGCCATTCACTCCATATTATTTATCTTCAATTTCTCCATATTTTAAATGTCACTGTGTCATATTAAGTAATAAAAAGTTTAAAAGATTATAACCTGAACTTGGCAGATATTCACTTTCATTACTAGGCCTGAAATCCTTACCTTCTTGCATTTTCACTACCAAAGAAAGTCTCACTTCTTGCTTTTGTTGTTTTCGTTCTTGAATACAGTGAAATCTTGGCATTCATTGAACAACCTGAAATATCACAAGGTTGTTTCCAGCCATTAAATGCTAATGGCATTTAAAACATTTAGTTCTTAATCAGACTATTTTACCACAGTTAAAAAAAAAAAAAAAATCTTATTATATAATATCAGCTGAAGTTATGTATGCATTATTCTGGTAAATTTAAATAATCCTTTAATGCTATCATTTATATGTCCCATAATCCAGTAACATTTCATTTCCTCCAATCTGAAGCTCAAGAAGAAAGGAAAGGCATTCAAAGATTGATTCATTTTTGTCTATATTCTAGGTACAAATTATAACTAAGTTACATACTAGGCTTTATTATAAGAAAATGATCTATACTAAAATGTGCTTGGGTGGTAAATGTAATTTATTTCCTCAAGTTGTTCCTCCTAAGTAATGCTGTTTTCATTAACTTTTCCTCCTTTTAATGGCAATATGAATCTCTATAACTCAAGCTAGTAAAATCCATGCAAATACTTGTTAACTCAGGACTTACAGTTTTAGGGAAACAAAACTATGGACAGAATAGCCAGGTGCCTCTGTCCCTCCAACATAATACATATCATTCCTTGGCTACATGGCTTTTGCTGTGTAACACTACTCTCATTAGATTGGAATTTGTGTTAACTTCCCTGTACCAGGACTTACTAATAGGATTGCTAGCAATTATTATACTGAAATGAAATCAGCACAAACTATTAGATCTGTTTAAACAAGTTAAAAATAAACCTTGATTAAATGTTCTTTTATAAGAAGCTGCTCATTAGGGCTACATGGCCTTCAGAAAAATTGGTGTTTCATTAACATCAAAGAATGTGTTGCATTTAAACTCCCTAGCCTAAAAAGTTATGTATAAAATAAAGTTTTACAAATATTTTAGATAATAAAATTTTAGAAAATATCTTCCTATGGTTAGTCAGGAAAAAGAAATAGACTCAAGAATGAGGAGTATTAGTAGATTACAAACAACAAGACCATGAAAGTAAAAATAAACAAGACAAAAAGCAATGCTGGTATAATCAAATGATAAATTTCTTCTAAGTTAAGATACAACCTTGTCATGAAATATTTGAATTAAAAAGCCACTTTGGGTATTTAAGTTCAAGCAAGCATATCAATTTCAGTATCTCTGTGTCTATTTTGCAACAAATTAATAAATTTTCTCACTAGAGTAGTAATTACAAAATTCTAAAAGTAGAAGTATGCCATTCCAGAAAGTGCAAGTAATTTTTATCCTTTTTACAATGCATCAATAAACTATTATGACTTGACTTGGTGGAAATTACTCTGTTTATCATAGAGAACCTAATATTAAAGTACAGTTGGTAGATGTTAATAAGTATTTTAGATATGGTATATAAACTCACAGAAAATATTTGAGTGAAATTCTTGTATTATTCCATATTCCTAGTTCCACACCTTTAAGCATGCACACACACACACACATCCACAAACACCTTCTCTCTCTCTCTCTTTCTCTTTCTCTATCTCTCTTTATACGACTAGGATAAGGTAAATACTCATTGCATAAAGGTAGTTGCAGAAAAGTAGACATCATCTCAAGATTGAGGATCAGTAAAGGTG
The DNA here is from genome assembly GCF_030014295.1 of Loxodonta africana. Classification (NCBI taxonomy): domain Eukaryota; kingdom Metazoa; phylum Chordata; class Mammalia; order Proboscidea; family Elephantidae; genus Loxodonta; species Loxodonta africana. The sequence goes on along the minus strand of NC_087358.1, from coordinate 35,940,999 downwards.
GAAAAAACCATACCAGAATTACAACACCAAGTAAATGACCAAATATATTGAGATTCACAGTAACATACTACCTAAACTTAACAGAAAGGTGATCCATGGAAACATTACACTTTATTATATTTTAAGAGTTTTTAATAAAAAGAAACCATTTATCTGAACAGTACATGCATTATTCCAGACAAACCATGCAGTAATTACTACTGTAATTTAATCTGTTCATATCTGCTCTCCTCTACAGTGTATTTGCCCCTTGCCTACGCGGTGATATGAAAATGTTCTGGTTTTTAAAAGGAACAACCCTTCTAGTTTAAGTAATTAATATTCGTTAATTAAACATACTAAGGCATAGACAATGAATCCTTTATAAATCTGTGAGCACGCCCAAAAGCAACAAAATCACACTTCTGTTAAAGCATTTTAGTGTGTATTTTGCACAATTTTTAAAAGTTTAACCTCTGTAGATCAATGTGCTTCCTTAAAAGACTTTAATAAATTAAAGTGCAGAGAGCTTTTTTTCACCAGGCAGAAAAAGCTGATGAGACAGGTTTAGTTTAATCTCAGGCAATAGAAGTCATTAACCATTCTCTCAGGGATTAAAATATAGCTTGCCCTTTTCTTCTCTCACTTATCATTAGCATCACTTTAATCTCCTAGCGTTTCACACTGCTATTTTAATCATTACTTACTGCCTTTTGACAAGCGCAGAACATGCTTTTTCTCATTGAGGCAATATCCTGGTTTTAGCTGACAAATGTAGGACATAATGTAAAAATATCAAAGTGACATCTCTTAAACACACCTTCATCATAAAAATCTCTAAAGTTACAATATTCCTTTGTCTAGTATTTCCATGGAAATTATCATTTGAAAGGTCTATATCTTCAACAAAGAAAAAGTTTCTTCTAAATACAACAAAAACTAGTTTGGAGAAAATAATATGCTGAGTAAATGAGATCCAAAAATATGCACATAAATGCTATTTTTTTTCTTTAGTATATATAGTCATGAACTTTCAAGTATTTGCAAAAGTAGACTTATTTTAATATAACTTTACTAACAAAATCTATTGTAATAGCTACCCAATTACCTTTTGATACTGTATAATCATATGAAACAGTACACACATCCTTGATTGAACCCATACAAATTGCCGCAATGATTATGCCTAATTTTATTATTTTTATTATACCCATCACATTTCTGCTGATCAACAGATATTAAGTAATTCTTAAGGAACAACTAAGTGGAAGTAACAAAATTTGCAATTATATTAATATATAAATTGTGAGATAAGTATGGATTATCCAGTAGGTGCGGTACACATGGTACTTACCTTGCTTACCAGATCATCTATAGTGAACGACTTCGTATTTTTTCACCAAATCAAAGATTCTGCTTCTAGGTATGGCTGGGATCTGTCTCTCTTCTAAACCACAGCACCTTCCTTTAGAATGAAAGCCTCTTTTCAAATTTACAGTCCCTGACAGGGATGGATTACCACCTAGTAAGGAAGGTTAGCATGGGCATATTTGTGCTTACTTACTAATCTGTAGTGAACAAATTTCACATGGGTTTCATGAAATTTTTCACTACAGATTAGTAAGTAAGGACAAGTACACCTGTACTCACCTTGAGTACTGGGTAATCAACCTCTGTTGTGAAAACATATCGACAATATTACAATAGAACTTTTTGCCACATTTTCTAATTGCTATCTTAGATAAAAAGAAAAAAAATGATGTTTGTTAATATTCTTTTATACAGTAACATTTAATTTAATTTACAAAATCTCCTTAATCTAATCTGCTTAAACCTGTAGTAGGTAGCAAATTTGGGATAAATTGCTTGGAAGTCAGGAATTTAAATTTTATCATGTCTTTAGATATAAATATTATAAGTATGAGAATATATTCTAACATCTGTATAAGTTGCTATTTTAACTCAATACTGACTGAACCAATAAAATATTGGGTAATTATAAAACCTGGCATTTTAACCAAAGCATCAATTTTTTGGTAACAATCATTCTTACTTGGCTCCAAGCCCTTTAATCTAGTACATCTGTAATGATCTCATAGTACTTTCAACCATTATTTAACTGTTAGACGAAAAAAATATGTCGCACTATATGTTTCGAAAATAAAATCCCTTCTTAAGCTTCACAAAGCAGAACAATTCATTATTTGATCTCTTTCCAGGTTCAAAGTCTGTCTTATTACAGTACTTCAAAGAAATAAGTAATCAAAGACAAACAGCTGTGAAAACAGTCTTTTATTACTTTATTATCATTGAGAATATATCTTTGGAGTAAACCAATAGAAATGGCATACAAATAATCTCCATGAAGCCTGTTATTTTGCATTTGTCCATAAATTACACACATTTAATTTTATTTATTTAACTTTATTTCCTGTAAATAGACTAATCGCACAATCTAGTTGCTGTAATTTCTATCCAAAGGGGTTGGGGGGGGGACACCCAAAATAACAACAAAACAATGAGTGAGCTGCTCTAATATCAAGTAAATGCTCCTAATGAGCAAACTATTAAAAATGATATTCAATGATGTGGCTCCTTAGGTTGATATTACCCTAAAGTGGAAACATATTTTCTGATGTTTATGCTAATCTTTGAGACTTGCAATATTGTTCAACTACAAATTGGTATATGTAACTTTAATTTACACATCAGTGGGAAACCCTGTTAGCATAGTGGTTAAGACCTATGGCTGCTAACCAAAAGGTGAGCAGTTCAAATCTGCCAGGCACTCCTTAGAAACCATATGGGGCAGTTCTACTCTGTCCTATAGGGTCGCTATAGGGTCACTGTGAGTCGGAATTAACGCCAATGGGTTTGGTTTTGGTTTGGAGTACCAATGACACTCTACACCCTCTCCTTACTTATCAACATGGATAGGTTCCAAACACCAGGTCGTTGTGCAAAATTGGCATTATGTGAAAATGGAGGATGACCACATCTGATCACAAATGGAGAGTGACTACATCATTACATAACTGCCAAATTACATCATTACATAACTGTCAAACCACTGAGAATCATGGCCCAGGCAAGTTAACACATAATCTTAACCATCAAAGCCAGCGTTACCATTCTTTATTGCCAGATGTACGCCCATAATGTGTAAAACTGTCAAATAGTAGATTTTTTACTATGGTCAAAATTGTGAAATGTTGGATAACAAGATAGTCGATAAGTGAGGAGAAGGTGTATTCTGAAAATAAACACAGAATCCAAGTAATTAACTTCTATGCTAGGTGTTACATTGCCAAAATTATTCCCATATTTTACTCATCATACAATAATTTGGTTATGCCTCTAGTTAGCATGGGATGTTTCTTTCATCAATATGCAAGCAGACTGGACAATATAACATAAAGTGTTCCTTGGATGGAAATAACTCCCTTCTTATGCAGGCTTTTAAGACTCCCTAGAATTCAGGGTAGAAGTGGTGATATTCTACTACCCGGTTACACTAGAAAACATGTGGAGGCAGAAAGAAAAACACCTCTTGAGTGCATTTTATGTGATGTAGCTGTTGTTTTTGTGTGCCATTAAGTTGATTCTAACTCATAACGATCCTATAGGACAGAGCAGAGCTGTCCCATAGGCTGTAATCTTTACGGGAGCTGATCAGCAGGTCTTTCTCCCAAGGAGCCTCTGGATGGGTTTGAAATGCTAACATTTCAGTTATCACCTGAGCACTTAACCATTGTGCCACCAGGGCTCCTTTTGTGCTAGAGATCTTATACATTATTTCATTTTGTTTTGATGCCAAATCTCTGAGGAGAGCATTATTATCCACATTTTACTGATGTGGAAACAGTTTAAAAAGCTGAGTAACTGAATAACTTATTCCTGGGTTAATATGACCCCAAAGCCATTGTGCTCTTTTCGCTAGACTAAGATGCTGTACATTCTAGAACAGACTTTGTAGGTACATGTCTTCTTCAGATGCTCTTGAAAATACTGCACTTCCTAATAAAGCCAATTATTTTTCAGAAGACCGCAGGCATGATGACATAGTCAGGGAAAAAATGGGTCACTGTAACTGCCTACAAAACTAAGTTGATTTGTCAACACAGCCCAGAATTAGAAAGATCATTATTTCTATGTCTTTATAAACATATTACTAAGCCAGGAGCAATGCCGAATCTGTGCCACCACTCTCACCCAAGGATGTGGCTGAAAGATGCTGTGAATATGCAACCTCAAACTGAAGAAAACAGAAAGATAACAGCAATTATTATAGGACCACGTCCACAGAGGCAAAGCAAGTAATTAAGCCTGTGACATGAATTTTAAAGAAAGATAATGTCATGCCCACTTTCTGCTGTCTCAGTATAATCATCAAAAGGTTTAGTAACTTTGTGTTGGCATAAAAGTTCTTCCTTTGTAAATATATAGATAGATAGATGATAGATAGATAGATAGATGATAGATAGATAGATAGACAGACAGACAGACAGACAGATAGATAGATGATAGGTAGGTAGGTAGATAGTAGGTAGCTAGATAGAGGGAGATACATAGATATCTGTGAAAGACATACATACACTAACTATAATTTTTTTCTATTTACATGTCTCATGGTTTTAATTGTAAAATATGAAGTCTGCATTGAGTATAATTGTTACTGCTTTCCCTCTGTCCTATTAAGATTATCTGAAGGCCACTACAAGAGAAATTAAAAAAAAAAACAGCACTTGACAGTAAAATTTTTTTTCAAAAAATTGTTGCAAGTAAACCTAGCTAGAAAGTCTGAAATCACATTAGCATAAACATTAATATTCTCTATTTTCAATAACACTATCTAAACAAAAATTTCCTAGAAAATCTTTGCCAGCCCAGTGTGAGGATAATGAAGAAAAGAGAATTGCTTATTTGAAGCCATGATCCTTCAATTTATAGTACAACTCAGCTCAGTTTTACTGGTTACTAAATAAACAGTATCAGAATTGGAAATAGATTTTATGCATGACTCAATTTCCATAAAAGTTAATTTCCTGACTTTTCAGTTTGATTGCATCAGAAGTTATTCAGTAAAAGAAGGCAAAACAAAGCCAGTTACTCCAGCTTTGGAATAATTAAGCAGTAATTTGACCAAACATTTCCTTCCTTCCTGTGTATTTCTCAAAGTCACTGTTACACTACAAATTTTAGCAGAAACATCTTTAATGGGTGCAATCCATAGGGGAAAAAGCCCATAGTCAAATATTTCCCAGTCGAGGTTAGTAGCAGTACCATGAGATCACTTTTTACTGCTGATTTTAGAATGTATTTCAGATAAACTTTTGACTTTCGAACTTCAAAATGGTCAAATTACAGAAATGGCAGTCACCATCATTTTTACATATGATCCTAATATGTAATTCAGTTTATTAATATGAGAATATACCCTACGGAACATTAAATAAAGAGTATGGCATTATAATTTAGGCCATTTTATGCAATATTTTATTCTCATATTGATTTATAAAGAATTATGTTGATTAATGCGAATTCAATGTTTCTAGTTTGCGGATGTTATCATAAGCAGTAACACGGGAGGAGATGTCAGTCTTCAAATTCCTAGAGTCTCCAGATCATTTGCCTCCATTAAAAAATTATCATTCATAAGGTTATGTAAAACGATCTATATCTGCCTTTTAACTTTTTGAGAGTACTTTCTTACATATTTTTTCACTTCATTAGTTGATGAAAACTTAAAAAAAAAATTGAATCCTGCCTATCCAAATTGAAATACTGGCATCCCATCTACCAGTACCAGTTGCCATCGACTTGAGTCCAACTCGTGATGACCCAATCTGTGTCAGAACAGAACTGTGCTCCCTAGGGCTTTCAATAGCTGACTTTTCAGAAGTAGATCATCAGGCCTTTTTTTTTTTTGAGGTGCCTCTGCATAGACTTGAACCTCCAACCTTTTGGTTAGCTGCTGAGTGTGTTGGCCTTTTGCATCACCCAAGGACAGCACCTCTTCTACCCCCAAATTTGCCCAGCTACTGCTTTTACTTTGGCAAATTCTTTAATCATTACCTTTCACAGCTACTAAATGGCATGTCATCTGACTTGATCTGTACAACCTGCTCTTCCTTTATCACCCCCGACTGCCACACTGTCTCAGAAGTCTCAGAAAGCTTCTTGTCCAATGATGCAAACATCTGATAAAACTAAAAACCAAACCAGTTGCTGCTGTGTCAGTTCCAACAAATAGCGACTCCATGTGTGCAGAGTAGAACTGCTCCACAGGGTCGTCAAGCCTGTGATCTTTCAGAAACCAATCACCTGGTTTTTCTACCTAGGAGCCTTTGGATGGTTTTGAACTGCCAAACTTTTGATTAGTTGTTGGTTCCTGTTCATTCAATTTCGACTCATGGAGACCCCATGTGTGCAGAGTAGAACTGCTCCATAGAGCTTTCAAGGCTGTGACCTTTCAGAAGCAAAATGCCAAGCCTCTGGGTGGATTCAAACCGCCAACCTTTCAGACAGTAGTCAAGTGCCTAACCTATTGTACCACCCAGGGACTCCTAAACATCAGATAAGCATCCTACATAAGTCTACACTTTAGTTTTCTATCTTAATTATCAACCAAAATTATCCTTTCTAGTTTCTTGGCTTCCCATAATTCCTTTTATCCAACGCATTTAACTGTTTTACCCACTCTGTTTACAAGAACCACCACCTCATGATTTTTAGGACATTTCTTCAGATCACCTACACTTCTGCTGGGAGACAGCACAGTGTAGTGAAGAGAACAAGAACTCTGGAGTCAATCACGGCTTGCAGTTTCTCCACCAACCTGTTTTGTAACTTGAACAATGAGTCTCAGTTTCCTCCTTAGCAAAATGGGAATAATGATATCTACATCATAAGGCTATTACAAAGATGACATGGACAAAATTTTCAAAAATGTCATGGTACACTGTAGGTGCTAATCAAACTTACTATCATTTCCCCTCTTCTAGGAAATCATGCATGAGTAAAAAAGGAAGTGTTCTCGATTATATCCTACCCCACTTGTAACAATGTATGTGAATCTCTATGTAATTATATTGACACAAGGACTGCACCCATATATGCTCATCCTTTTAGAAGTAAACACTCATCGAAACTTACAGACAGCCCGTAGAAGACAAGCAGCTGACCTCTGCCAGTCATTCAAAATTTTAAATAGCCAGTCATTTACATTTTTAAATATTTGCACACAATATTCTCACCATCCTCAACCATTGTATTCATATATATGGATTTTTAAATTAATTAATTATAAAGTAAAACGTTTAGAACCGAACTGGAACTTATAAATCAATGAGTATATCACTTAAGCCACAGTTGATCACCCTGCATTTCAGTAGGTTAGAGGACTCATTGAGTCTTGAGCGGAGGCAGAATTAGAAGCCAGAATTCTGACAATGAATCCACTTTCTTCCTAACTTTTTGTGATACTTTGATTTTTATATAACTCAAAAAGCAATTAATTTTTAAAGGTATATTCTTTAACAGGTCTTTTCCTTTGACCACAGAGCAAACACTAAGTGAACAAATTCTGTGATTTATGTTTTCAAATATCCCCTCAGCACCCAATGGGAGCACTCAGTAGTTCTCTGACTTTCCACAGATTATAGCTTTATAATGTTGGCCAAATCCCTCCAATTTAAGAAAAATTTAAATTGACAAATTTTGTTAAAAATGCTAACTTTCCAAAGACATGACTATTGCTTTCTTTTGTAAGTAAAGAAATGTAGATGGCAAAATTTTCTCTACTAATTTATATTGAAATCATATCTCTTAAGCATATTTCTTAAGACACATTGCAAAAGACCTCCAGAGGTTATATATATTTATCAGTCTGGTTTAAGAACATTTCTAAAAAACACAACTTGGAAACAGAATAAATTTGCTCCATTATACCCTACTGAATTATTTTCTTAGGAAGAGTACTAGTCTAATATGTCATTTGTTTATCAGATTATTACCAAAGGAAGGTTGAAGATACTAGAAAGTTGGAGTTTTCCATGATATTTTGGTTTTAGCACTTCAAATAAACAGATTTAGTTAAGGGAGTTTTTTGTCATTTTTCGGCAATATTTGAGTGCCATTTAATAAAATTCAACTTTGATGACTTTTCTTCTTTTGTCCCACCAAAGCCAAACAAGAATTCTATATTTATTCTCTGGAAGCCACTCTTCTATTTCAGTGCCTGGCATATATTGGGTGCTTCACAATGTTAATGAATGAAGATAATGAAGATCAAATGGGATGGTATATGTTAAAAATCTCCATGAACCATAAAATGTGACACACCTTGTTCCTAATCTGGTTTTGGACATAAGAATCAAGGAAATATGCGTGGAGATCATGATAGCTAAACTGTGGCCTGAGTGAGGATTAGCCCAGCAAGGGGAAGAAGCAGGAGATTTCAGATAAAAGGAACAGCGTATCCAAAGATCTAAAAGTTTAAAAGACCCTGGCAAGTTGAGGGACTTGAGAGAGGTTCAATGAGGCTACACGGTAGAGTTCCTTCTCTGTGATATATTAATTAGCCTATATGGTATCAGCACTGTTACATACAAATCCAAAGATTCAATAGCTGTCAAAAAGTTTTTACATTTATATCATTTTTTATTTCAGCTGATTCTAAAGCACTTAGTGCTTTTATAGACAAAATATGCTATTTTATCACTGGTATAAAAACTAGTTTTTATAAAACATACCTAAATAAAATATGGATGATATTAAAAATACAGAGAACATTACATAGTATTGAAAATTCACTACAAGTAGAACTAAAGGAATTATTGATGTTAAAATCTGTATCTTTCTCTTACTGAAAAATTTTGTTTCTCCCTTCCCCTTGTACTTCTACTCTTCCTTCTATAAAGTAAAAAATCTTCCTGTATAAGTGAACTCATTTTCTTTTCTGCCTTTTTTTTTTTTTTTTGCTTTTTGATGTTCCCTTCATCGTAAAATATATGTTAAAAATATTAGTAAGAATAATCATTTTAGGATAGTCTTCAGTTCTATAGTATGTTTATTATTAATAATGCAAAAAATAAAATAAAATGATTGAGAAAAAAACTAACCATGAAATTATGTTCTCTATTTTTTTATGGCCAATGAGTATGCTTGTAGAGCTTTATTATCACGATGTTGGTATGTAAGTCTGAAACTGACTATATCTTCTTTTCTGTTTATTAGTTTAAAACAAAGGCCAGAAACTCAAATGCCTCCATAACCAGGCAGGAAACAAACAGATCTTTTGGGTCTGAAGTGAATCATGCACAGAGATCCCATGGAAAGGAGGCAACCACTACTCAACTCTAGACAACTGTCATGCTGGCATGAGACCAGATCTTTAGGGTTTTTAGAAGATATAATAATCTTGATTTTTTTTTTTTTTTTAAATTCCCATTTTAAACTTGATACTAACTCAGATGGTTTGAAAATCTCTGATCTGAACAAAATTTGTCTATGAGATACAAACTTGCAAACTTGGTTTAATATAGCATTTTTTTCTTTTTTTTTTTGTTACTGATGGGTTTGTTTTTACATAAACCACACAAAAGGCTATGAAAATTTGTATATGTTTAAAACAAAACAAAACAAAACACTCATTGGATAGGATCACACCACACGTCAGAAAGCTTTGATGGCTCCACATTGCTTACCAGAGTAAGTGTCGATTTCTCAACCAGACATTCATTGCTCCATAAAATGTGTCCCCCACCTCTTAACATATCCCATCACCCTACAAAGTCTTAGATTTTTGGCAAAATGTATACACTCTCCTCGCATGTCTTTCCGCCTATTTGCTCAAAACCCATCTTAAACATCATTTCATTAAAAAAGCTTTCCTTATCCTTCTGAATATCTCAGCCTGTAATTACTGATATTATTGATAAAACTTGCATCCAATATTGTCTTGAATTAAGGTTGTTGGTATATTTTTAAGTCTTCTGTAAGAGTCATTGAGCCAGTGACTGTCTTAGTCATCTATGCACATCACCGTTTCCCCACAATACATAATCTGGTGGTAAAGCAGGCACTGAACCAAAGTGTGTTAACTCTTAGCTTTACTCTTACACCTAACAATGTTGAGAAATCAAAGAATGAAATATTTATGGTAATATTATAGTATATTTGAAATTTCATAAAAACTGCAGTCAAGTCGATTCTGACTCATAGCGACATTCTAAGGCAGAGTAGAACTGCCTCATAGGGTTTCCAAGGCTACAAATCTTTATGGAAGCAGACTGCCACATCTTTCTCCTGTAGAGCAGCTGGTGGGTTCGAACTGCCAACCTTTTGGTTAACAGCCAAGCACTTAGCCACTGCACCACCAGAGCTCCTTATTTGAAACTTACTGGAAAGATATGGATTATCTCATCATGCTATTGCAGGCTGATAACTCAAAGAAAAGAATAATAAAACTGCTAACAAAGTAGAAATTATTTTATCTAAATCCTTCCAAGTAAGATGATTTTCCCTATCCCTCAAAAAGTAGTCCTCAAAAATCCTTCAAGCCATTATCAGGAGAAGGATCGATAATAAGTGACCGGGACCCACAGTGAACGATAACAACCGCTTAAGAATATCAGCCAGTGTCTACACACACACACACACACACACACACACACACACACAGAGAGAGGAGTTATGAAAGTACACCAAAAAGATCAGTAAATGTGAGATCCATGGGCCTAATACCAAACATAAGCATACTGAAATTTTATCCTTATTGATGCCTTCATGAAAAAAATAGAAAGCAACAACTAAAAAGAGAATGCGCGCTATCCAATCTCTAGCAATTTCCATTCTCATTCTGAACCTAAACTTTGAACTTAAGTCTTAAAAATGGAGTTTTAAAATTCTCTGCAGAAATATGGAATTATAGAAAAGAGAGACAAAATTGATACATATACAAACAACCTCAAGACCTTTGCTTGTATTTTCGTATCAAAGGATAGGCAGAGGTCCCTAAAAATGTAAGATAAGAGAATTTAAACACTAATTACAGGATGATTGAATAAATTCAAGAAATATCTGCTGAGCATCTGTTAGGTCTCAGATATTGTGCCAGGTGACTAGGCTATGGAGATGATAATAGAGAGTACCTTAGTAGAAAGGACAGAGAAAAATGAACTGTTAGAATAGATCATAAAAGAGAGTGATAAGAGGGGTAATTGAAATCTAAATGCCTTACTTTCATATACATAACTCTTGCTCTTAACTCTTAACTCTCAGGAAAGTTTCACAGAGAAAGTATCACTGCAGCTGGCATTTAAAGAATTAAAGGGAAGGAAATACAAAGTCACCAAATGTAATTTAGGTTAGATTTCAGGATTTTTTTTTTTTCCTTTGCGGAGGCACAAAAATAGAAATAGGATGAGATTGATTACATTATATTTACTCACTAACATAAGGCTGGCTCTTATCCTGGAAGATACAGTATAGATTCCCCAAGGTAAAGTAATAAAACCCACACTTTTACGGAAGTAATAGCATGAAAGTAAAAACTTCTTAAGGACTACCAAAAGGCTGCGACCTTCACATGAAAGACAGTTTAGTAAATTTGAAAATTTTTTTTTTTTTTTTTGAAGGTGACATATACCCTAGCACATGCTTGGATTTGTAATGGTGATCTTAAGGACCTGAATAAATAAATAATTTATTACAGGTAAAAAAAATTTCACTGACTTCCAATTTCTTTGGTTTAAGACTTTTTTTGACTATTGAAAGCTCACTTGGTAGGCAAGGCAGTATCTGTCACATAATCCCAAACACACCCCACTGCTGCAGAGGTGATTCTGACTCATAGCAACCCTATAGGACAGAGTAGAACTGCCCCTATAGGATTCCCTGGGCTATAATCTTTAAGGAAGCAGACTGCTACATCTTTCTCCCGAGGAGCAACTAGTGGGTTCAAACCACTAGCCTTTCAATTAGCAGCAAAACACTTTAACCTCTGAGCCACCAGTGCTCCTTTGTCATGTAGTAAGTGCTCGATAAACAGTATTTTAATAATTGAACACACAGAAGATAAGTAAATGATTAAATATAGTACTAGAACAAATTTAGTACTTACCATGGGATTTTAAAATTCTCTCTACAGAATTATGGAGTAACAGAAAAGAGAGACAAAATTGGTACATACATGAACAAGCTCAAGACTTTTGTTTTGTATCGTCCTATCAAAGGATAGGCAGGGGCCCCTAAAAATGTAAAATAAGAGAATCTGAACAGTGATTACAGGAGCACTGAATAAATTCAAGAAATAGCAAGTGAAAAAGATGAAATATAGTTAAATATTTAAGTGAAAAAGATTAAATATAGTACTACAACACAAATGAATAGATACGGTTCTCATGTAAGAAAAAGAAAGAAAATTTTAAGACTGGTGTTGTAGGAAGTTTCGTGATTTTAAGACTGAATTCATCCAAATAATGGTCTAAATTCATGTCATTTACATCCATTCACATAAGAAAATAGTGGGTACTTGGGTTGCTATGAGTCGGAATCGATTCGACGGCAGTGGGTTTTGGTTTGGTTTTGGGTTAAGAAACTAAAGCCTATCTATCACTTTTTACTCTACTCACACCATTTCCAATCTTTTGAATTTAATCCTTAGAGTTTTATCAACTCTCTTAGTAGTCCAATCGCCAATTCTATCCCTCTCTTTTCTCTCTGTATTAGAATTCATCTAAACATGCTCATTAGCCAAGGAAAGTTTTGTCATTATGAAGTACTAGAAACAGAGATAAATTCCCTGAAGATCTTCTGATCCATTTCTTGACCTATTTAAAAAAATAATCAGGTTCCTTAGCCTTCATTGCAAAGGGTTTTTACAATAAAATACACTAATGAATAGAGTAGCCACTAGGTGAATTATCTAGCTCTTTTCTAAAACTTCAGCAAGGTATATATCCAAACTGAGAACTTTTCCTCCTTTTAAGACAAGGATGGAGTAACGATAAATTAAAAAAAGGAGAAAAATAAGGACTATTTACAAGGGCATAGAATGGGATGCAGGGGAAACAAAACACACCCGCAGAGTCCTTTGAACCTTCTAAAATTGCGATTTCTTTTTTATTTTCAAGCTCTGACAGTTTTAAAATATAGGAGTATCTTGAACCACAAAATTCATAAGGGCTCAATTAGCCCTTGAATTCATAGACTTAAACATATAAAAAATACAGTACTCATAATTATAAAGAAATATTGTTATATCTTTGCCATTTGCTTCAATTTTATTTTTCGCTAATCTTCAAGGATAAAATTATGGAAGTAGGTCTAATAAAAAAAAAAATTTTTAAATAAGTCAATGAAAAAAACCCTGTTAGCATCCAAATGTGATTGCTTGTGAACATTTAGAAATCATCATCCTAAAAATAACCAGAAAAATATGCTCTGCGTCCAAATGTATACCATACATTTAAATTGTTTTTGGAAGGCTCTCTCTACATTGCTAACCAGTTTGAAGATAATAAAGCAAGACATAGGCTGCCCAATGCTGTTTTTAATGACAATCATACCTGTCATATGATGTTAATGTGTTCTTAAAGCTGTGTGTGCTCTTGTATCAAAGAGATGTTTTAACTTCACGTGTTGGATCACTGCTTTTCAATATAACTGAAAAGACTCTGTGGACTGGACTCAGCTCATTGGACAAAGCCTGAAAGGCCCAGCAATTGCCAGTGGGAGGGTACGGTCAGAGCTAAAACCCATAATCCCAACCCTTAGAAATCTGGTATCTTTCTTTTTTTGGCCCAGCATCTTTCTTCTCTCCATATATTCAGCCTCCTACATTCTTTTTTTGGACTCTGCTCTCTTTCCAATAAGCCACCACATGCTATTTCCAAACACCTATTTTTCCACTGGAGACACTGGGTGATGCAAAAGGTTAATACATTCAGCTGCTAACCGAAAGGTTGGCAGTTTGAGTCCACCTAGAAGTGACTTGGAAGTAAGGCCTGGTGGTGTGCTTCCAAAAAATCAGCCATTGAAAACCCTATGGAGCAAAGATCTACTCTGACACACACGGGGTCACCAGGAGACAGAGTCAACATGACAGAGAGCGGTGGTGGTAATATTTCCTACTGCCTATCCAACTACCGGACACCCTGGTGGCGTAGTGGGTAAGTGCTAAGCAAAGGGGCAGCAGTTTGAGTTTGCCAGGTGCTCCCTGGAAACTCTATGGGGCAGATCTACTCTGTCCTATAGGGTCGCTATGAGTTGGAATCAACTCAATGGCACTGGGTTTGTTTTTTTTTTTTTTTTTAATCCAACTACCTATCACAAAATACCATTGCTATCCATGGACAGGCATGATCTCCTCTCTCAACTCACTGGCAGACAAGTACCAGAGCTCAGGGAGTACCACGTGGGGCAGTTATTGATGGATAAGGGCTTGGAACAGGGCAAGAATGACTATAAGGAGGCTGGAAGAGAAGAGAAGAGAGAAGGAGTACAGCTTAAAAATGGAAAAGTTAAAGAGGAAAACAGCCTATCATACCAAGATCTAGAATGAGCAATAGTAATACAATAAGGCCTTGCAAAATAAAACCCATGCTTGAGTCATCTGTTTATGCTGGAATAAGAAGACAGAGGTTAAAAAAAAAAAAAAAAGTTTTTATATAGCTGCATAAAAACATTTAAGCCTCAAACAATAAACAAGCATTTGTGAACGCAGATCAATACCGTTTCCATACTTAGGCTACTCTAAAATAGAAAATATTAAGTAGGTGCTATTATTGCATTACTTCCTTTCAAGATGACAAATATGGAAAGTGGAAGTTGAAATGGCAGCTACAGCTTCCCAGCAGGTTAAGGTGAAGCATGTTTTGTCAGGTGAGAAGAAAAGTATTCATTTCTCGATCTAGTGATTCAAGCATATTGCCGCTGTGTTCATAAAAGTCATAATGAAAAGTAAAAAGATTAATGAAAGTATATCTTTATGACAACTCCAAAATTGGCATGAATGTCAACATTTAATATTAACTCCAAAAATAGCCCTTTGGATATCTATTTCTAGTCATGCCAGAATGACTACGAAAGGACAAGATATTTGTTTTGTTTACTGGCTATTATTAAGTCCAACCTCTTTGCCCTGAGGACTGAGCCTTTTCATGATATTTATAATCTGATCTTTTACAAACTGGGTCAAAAACTTCTACAAGAATCTCGGGGGAAAAAAAATCAAGCTTTTCTATTGTTTCTTCTTTTTGTTTATTGGGCATTGGTACATTGACAATACTTATTTAAACATTTTTTTTTTTTTTTTTTTGGTAAATCTGACCCTTTTCTTCCTGGACCAAGGAATTTTCTCCATCACAGAGTAATAGAGCTTGAAAACTTCAGCATCAGTAGGGAAGGCAGGCACTCCTTAGCCAGCCACTGTGAGAGAGAGAAAATGCAATTAAGGCTCCCACCAGGGAGAGAGAACTAAACAAAACCTGCGTCTTCACACAAGAGCCTTTTTCTTCAATGCGAAGTACAAGGCCTCAAATCTTGTTGGTGAGATGCTAGCATTTAGGACAACACACTTTCAGATTTTCTCACAGCAGATCAAAGTAAAAAATGCAAGGGCAGCAAACAAAAGGGAAAACTCCAGTGTGCTTACATTAAAAAGAGATTACGGGGGACTTACAAGAGATTGAAGGAATAGATGACATTTTTAAAAACATAAAATCACGATCTTTAAGTACAGTTGGCAAAGAAAGTCTAGTCGTGTTACTTCAGCTAGAGTGACGAACCACAAGCGACTTATCATTAGTGTAAAATTTTAAAAAATCAAAAAGGTACTTGGACTTTATTATGCATTTTTTCTGCATTTATAGTTATACACATTCCCGCTCCTCCCTTCCTAGGTATTAGGATTTTCAAAGCCTAGAGTCGTGACAATTGACACAGGGAATCATTAAAGTTATGAGCCTTCTCAAATCAGTGCCACAGAATATGCACTGCACCTTAGGGATCGAAGAGATGTAGCGTCGCTTCACTTCCCTCTTCCTCCTGAGGACAGTAATCAGTCATAAAAGCAGCATTCCTCCTTCATATCAAGCCAACAGCTGGAAACTCTTCTGCAATGTTAAATTTAGCACGATCCCCTTACTAGGCAACGAATTGAGTCTTGTGGGTCTGTTCTGCTCTCCTAAATGACTACTTCAGGGTCAGAGTTTATCCTTTATTCTTAGATAAAATTCTCATTGACTTCGGTGCAACTCAATAAAGGAAGCAAGGATTGAATATCATCCTTTAATGCCAAATTTACTACAGCTGAACAAAAAGAGAGGAAGTCTGGGAGGCTCATGTCAATAAACAAAAGATATATCTTTGGGAGACATAATTGAAAGGAGCTTCAAATAGAAGTTGTTGCACTATTTTTTGAAATATAATGACAAGATGGGATCTAGAATTTAGTGGCACTCGGAGTCCCCTTGGTGCAGCGGTTAAGAGATCAGCTGCTAGTCAAATAATGGGCAGTTCTAATCCACCAGCTGCTCTTTGGAAATCCAACGGGGCAGGTCTACTCTGTCCTGTAGGGTTGTTACCAGTCAGAATCAACTTGACCACAATGGGCTTGGTTTGTTTTTTAATTAAACTAGTATATTTTTTATAGCAACTACTCTTGTGTCTTGGCCGAAAGTTGAATGTTAGGCCACTGAAATGTGCCGAAACAATTCACTGATATAATAAATGCCAGACTCAAGGAAGCAGTGTGCTATGGAGAAAAGACTGCAGGACTTGGAATTCACATACATGTGAGACGTGGTTCACATGTTACCATTTTAACCTTTCTGGGAGTCCATTTGCTGATCAGTCTATAAAACGAAAAGGTTAGGCTAGAGATTTCATTCCTCCTGGTTTTTCTTCCAGAGTATTCCTTCAAATTCATGTGTTATGTTGGTCTACATAGATTGTTAATCTACCTGTCTCCTTCAATAGGTAGCTGCTGGACCTCACCTATGGCATCATGCGTGAGTGTGTTTGTGGGGGGGTGCGGTATATAAACGCACACATATACATTCATGTGATGCCCTGGTGGTGCAGTAGTTAAGAGCTTAGCTGCTAACCAAAAGGTTGTTAGTTTGAACCCACCAGCCACTCCTTGGAAACCCTATGGGGCAGTTCTACTCTGTCCTACAGGGTTGCTATGAGTTGGAATTGACTCAACAGCAATGGGTTTGGTTTTTGGTATAAGTTCACACACATATAACTTGAATCAAAGAACACTGTATCAAAGTGATTACATAAACTTAATATTTATGAGCAGTCTTACTTCTAAATTTAAAAATTTTAGAAAGGCTACTCACAATGAAACCAAAGGTATTTGGACAGACACGTTTGGCTAATACAACAACAAGAACAGTGAACTAAAGTTGAATTTCATTTTTCTCGTCATAATTGAAGAAAATGCATAAAGACAAGCTTTTGCAATAACTTAAATAGAACTTGAGTTGCCATCCCTAATAAACATCCACACTGAAGCATTATTAAGCTAAAACTAAGGAAATTTATTCTCCAGAAATTGAATCAATGTTGACAAATATGATATTAAGCTCTGTTTTAATTGCCCCAACAAAAGAAAAGAAATATTATGTATTACTTAGTCAATTCTTTCTTCAAAAATCCGAAGTGGAGAACAATCAGCCTGCACTCACTTCACATGAAAGCTATTTGTCACATGGATAAAGCAAGGAAAGTTCTATTCTCAGTGCTTCATATCTCGAAAATCATTTAATCATATTTATTTTGTAAAATATATGATTTTACTCTGTTTTGAGCACAGTACATTTAATTTAGGAAGAAACCAGAAAGTGTAATATGAAAACTGGCAAGTGCAAAAGCAGTATTAAACTGTCAATCACGGCTGATATTGCAGGAGTTCATTATTTAAGTGAATATGAAGATTAAACACTAACTACATTATGCAAATCAATTTAGATATAAGAAAAAAATTGAGACCTAAGCTGGCAAAGTGCATAATGCTTTGCTCGAACTATTGCAATTCTATTTATCCCATGTAGCATACTGTTTCTGAGTCTATCACCTGTCTATATAAGTCAACATGTATACATATATCAAAAGTTTTGTAGGTAAAAATTTAGATTGCCTTTTCCTATCACCTGCTTCCAAGAGTACATTATAAAAATTGACATTAAACCTGTTGGAAGGATGAGAGGCTAGCTATTGCAAACTAAGTGCATTTTAACCCATTAGTAGCATTTTCTTGGACATATAGAAACTTGTATATGGGGCCGATTATTGGGCAATAAGCCTGGGGAACATGTAATTGCCTTTCCCTTATGGCAAATTGCAACTGCATTAGAATATTGGGCAGACATAAAGAATGCAATGAAATTCTGACTTTTTATTGAGCTTCTAGTTGACTTAGTATTCCTTTAACCGCCCCCCCCCCCTCCGCCCCGCAAAATTGTGTTTCTCAGGATCTGCGACATCGCAGGCCGAGAGATTCAATGTCAGTGGCGGCATACAAATTTATTAGTCTATAAAATTTGACATTCTCTTATTTATTCACAGAAGGACAAATACGATATTTTTTCATACTTACCAGAAATATCTGGGAGTGTTTATATGCCGCTCCATCTGGAGGATGCAAATAGTCAGAACTGCTTTACAATTCAGTAGGCAAAAGCCTGCTGAAGGATAACAAATGACTTCATGGTGAAACTGCTATTGAAATTCTTTCAGTATGTGATATTAAAAACAACTGAACAAACAGAGATAAGGGGCAAATAGGATTTGAAACAGACCTTTTTTTTTTTTTTTTTTTCTTTCAGTGCAAAAGAAAAACAAATGAATGCTGTAGTGGAGCCTATATATACCTTTTACTGATTTCAGCGCATGGATTTGCTTAACGCAAGAAAGTTCTTAACTGAAGCAAGCATCTCTAGAAGTTTTGCTGAAACCAGTGAAACCAGTTCTAAAATCCATCCTTGGGGCCAAGAATTACAATTTTGAAGCCTACAGAAGGAGGAGGAGTCAACAAAACTCTGCTGATGACTTGATTTACAGTCTCTTTGCCACCTGGCATAATGCATGTACTTGGGGGTTTAATAAGTGTTTGGTGATTAGCATGGATTGACTGCGACAATGGGCTCAAGCATAACAAAGGTTGTGAGGATGGTGCAGGACTGGGCAGTGTTTCATCCTGTTGTACATAGGGATGCTATGAGTCGGAACCGACTCAAAGGCACCTAACAACATCATTTAAGAAAGCCTTTTTTGGGGGGATACAATTTGTGAAGCTCCAAGCAAAAAGATTAGTGTTAAATACTGTGAGAATAAAGACTATAATGAAAGTTATCTAAAAGTTTAGTTGAAAAACATGCATCTCATTCAATTTAATCTCTCCTGTTAATTGGAGCCCTGGTAACACAGTGGTTAAAGCACTCGACTGCTAAGCAAAAGGTCAGTGGCTGGAATCCACCAGCAGCTTCGCGGGATAAAGATGTGGCAGTCTATTTTCATAGGGATTTACAGCCTCGGAAACTCTGTGGGGCTGTTATGAGCCAAAATTGACTGGGAGGCAGTAGGTGGGTGTTGTTAAGTGCCATTAAGTATATTCTGACTCATGGGGACCCCAAGTGTTACCAAGTAAAACAGCTCCATTGGGTTTTTGGCTGTAATCATAATGGAAGCAGATCTCTAGACCTTTTCCATGAGTTGGAATGGACTCGAAGGCAAACAAAAACACCCACGACCGCTGGGTGGGTTTGAAATGCCAACCTTTCCACTAGCAGTCAAGCACAACCCAGAAATTCCACAGGTATTGGCTTTTTCTTTACAAGTCAAAGGAATGTAGTTAGTAACTTTCAGGTGGTCAGGAAAGTCGAAACCTAAAAAAAAGAAAAGCATTGCTTTGCGATGATTATTTTTATTTCTAGCTTTGAAGGAAAAATGAAAGGCTATTTAGTTAGGTGATCTCATTTTTATTCTATGGTTGGATCAAAGCAACTATCTCTAAATTTACAAAAAAAAGTTCATAGAGCCCCCGGTAACTGAAGTATAGGCTAAGTGATCCATATCAACAACATATGAACATAGAATCTGCCAAACAAAATTCAGATTATCGGGTCTTCAAATGACCCATTATTTTGCCTAGAAATAACCAATGACCAAATATCTGACTGAAACCCCGACAAGACAACGAAATCCAGATACTCCCCAAAATACTATACATGCATGTTAATATATAATGGGCCAAAATTAGCTCTAGCATATTATGATGATCATCTTTTAGTTTGATCTAGACTATTTTTCAAGGATGACTCCACATGTTTATACATAAAAGCTTGCCATATGCAAGGATCTGTCCTAATATAACCCATTCACTATTTTGGACATCATAACAAGGTTTACACTAGATGAAAGAATATTATCTCCTAAAGCAAATGCTCAACCATTATTTTTTTTGATAATTTATTATATAATAACAGTGTGGAACTATTTTGAAAAATAATAACCTTCCAAGTGAAATCAAATATAGATGAGTTTATAATCTTTTGATGAGTAATAAATTTTCATCAAAACTAATATTGCCCGACTAAAACTGTTTCATTATAGAGAGAAGCAGATCCCTTCAGTTGAGTTTGCTCATTTCACGAATTCAACAATCAAGGTCAGGGTTGTCAAAGTCTAAATCAAGCATCCCGTCTTCCAAACACACTTCTGTTCATGGCAATCTCACCCTCTCCTCCAATGAATGGTACATTTTAACTCTATCGCTCATTTGGTTCATGATTGTAGCTCCTCTCATGTTTTTTCCTTTGAATTATTTTGCTTCTCAGATTATCTGTAGATTTTGTTTCCTTACTATATTACAGTATCGGAACCACAAAAAAACTTCTTAAAGTTCCATATAAAAACCAAAAACCTGTTGCTGTCGAGTCAATTCCAACTATAGCAACCCTATAGGATAGAGTAGAACCACCCCATGGGGTTTCCAAGGAGCTGCTGGTAGATTCAAACTGCCGACCTTTTGGTTAGCAGCTGTAGCTCTTAACCACTGAGCCGCCAGAGCTCCTAACACTCCACATACAACCCAGCAAAATACAATTTACTATAAATTCTATGCTCTGTAAATACTGCCTAAATACTTGACATATTACCTTTAGCTCTGCTCTCCAAAGCTTGCTGTAGACAGAAATAATTAAGTGCAATTCAAAGCAGACCAGGAATTATTATGGATTTGAAATAAACACAGCTTCTAAGACAAGTGTTTTTTAAGTGCACACACACACACGCACACACACCTGGAATGTAGATGGCATAGGGAAAAAAAAGCAAGGGATGATTCTCAGTGTCTACAGCATTGTAAAGATGGGGCCTCATGAGTTTCCTATTTTCCTCGAAGATGAAAAACTAAAAAGTGTTTTTCATTACAGTAGGATACTTTAAGTTTTGATATTAAAAAAATAAATAAACTCTGAAAATAAATTCATACACAACTCAGGCTAAACAAAGAATATTGTAGAACCCACTTTGTAAAATTGGAACATTGAGACGTTAAACTTTCATCATGGTCCAGATGTTTACATATTTTCAACCCACAGTCATCTCATGTCCAATATGACACAGGATTAAATGGGAACATGTAAGCATGTCATTACATATAAAAAGGCGTACACTTTCAGTGATAGATGGCCATCATTCTACTTTATCTAGCCCTCATATCATTTTTGAAATACTTAGTTTTTTGCTCTCAGTGTTGACATACCACAGTCAATACAGAAGAAATATTAATATCAGGTAACTAGAACTAAGAAAATTTGCATTAATTTTTCCTAACTCTTCATGAAATGGGGGAGAACAGAAAGGAAGAGAGAGGTAATTTTTAGAACAAATTGGAATAATCTAAAAGCTGTAAGATGCTATACTCCTAAGAATGTTATTCTTAAGGGCCCACTCTCGGAAAACCTTTGGCTTTTGTGGTATTCACCTTCAGTTCAGGAACACCAATCATATTAAGAATAATACATTTTTTCGAAGTTTAACTGAAAGACCTGAGGATTATGAGAAAACACTAATAAACTTGTTCAACAAACAGTGGTATATTTGGTAAAGCAGAAAATAGGATAATGGATAAAACTATTTAATAGTTTTATTTAAATGTCCAAAATTCTCAAGTGCCTTTAGGTTGAATTTTTTAAGAATAATGACATAAAAACATGTATTTATGGAAGAACAGAACTTCTATTACTTTCATTCAAAAGCTAAGTCTTTAAGACACAAGAAAAAAAGAGACTCTTCAAAGGCCTTCAAAGTAGAGAGTAACTCTTAATTCAGTTTCCATTCCTCCCATCTCAGACTCCCTCCTTCCAAAGGTCATCAACTCTTCCAGTCTAGTCCAGTCCAGTTGCTATTGAGCTGATTCTGATTCAAGGTGACCCATGTATGTCAGAATAGAACTGTGCTCCATAGGGGTTTCAATTAGCTGGTTTTTCAGAAGTAGATCACCAGGTCTTTCTCCCGAGGCACCCCTGGTTGGACTGGAACTGGCAACATTTTGGAGAGCACCTGAGTGTCTTAACCATTTGCACCACCTTGGGACTCCTCATCATCCCTTACCCTTGACTAAAAGGCAAGAAGGAAAGAAAGTTAACCATCTGAGCATCTAGTGTTTCATTTACTGAGGCTCAGAAAGTTTAAGTAACTTGACCAAGGTCACACCAAGTACACAGAGCTAATAAGTATGAGGGCTGTATATGGAATCTACGTCATTGTTCTGGCTTTAAAATCTCTTCATTTCCATTAATAAAAATAAATTTTAATATTTTCAAGATCTTATTGTGGACCAGACATTTTGTGAAGTGCTTTGCATGCCATAATGTACTTAGTCCTTGCCATAATCCATAAGTCCAATTGTTACCATTTCCTTTTTTTTCTTTCTTTCTTAAAGATAAAAAAACAAAGGCTTAACAACTGGACTAAACCAAAAGCAAAGTAGTTTCCTGAATAAAACCAAATGCTTTCAAGGTCAGAGTAACAGGGACAGGGGTCTGGGGACCATGGTTTCTGGGGACATCTAGGTCAACTGGCATAATAAAATGTATTAAGAAAAAAGTTCTGCATCCCACTTTGGTGAGAGGCATCTGGGGTCTTAAGTGCTAGCAAGTGGCCATCTAAGATGCAACAATTGGTCTTAAGCCACCTGGAGCAAAGAAGAATGAAGGACACCAAAGACATGGTAAGGATGAGCCCAAGAGACAGAAAGGGCCACATAAACCAGAGACTCCATCAGCCCATGACCAGAAGAACTAGATGGTACCCGGCTACCACCAATCGCTGCCCGGACAGGGAACACAACAGAGAATTCCTGATGGAGCAGGAGAACAGTGGGATACAGATCTCAAATTCTCGTAAAAAGACCAGGCTTAATAAAAATAAAAAAAAAAAGTTTTTTTTTAATGGTCTGACTGAGACTGGAGGGAACCTGGAGGCCATTGTCCCTGGACCCTTTGTTAGTCCAAGATTGGAACCATTCCCTAAGCCAACTTTCCAGACAAGGATTGGATTGGACTATAAGATAGATAATGATACTGGAGAAGAGTGAACTTCTCAGCTTAAATAGACACATGAGACTATGTGGGCAACTCCTGTCTGGAGGCGAGATGAGAAGGAAGAGGGAGACAGGAGCTAATTGAATGGACACGGGGAATACAGGGTGGAGAGGAGGAATGTGCTATCTCATCAGGAGGAGAGCAGCTAGGAGTACATAGCAAGGTGTGTATAGCTTTTTACATGAGAGACTGACTTGATTTGTAAACTTTCACTTAAAGCACAATAAATAAATAAACTAAAAAAAAAAACAAAGGCTTAAAAAAGTCAAGTAACTTTCCCAACAACCCAGAGCTAATAAGTTGTAGGCAGTCCAAGCCCATACTCTCCATCTATGCACCTCACTGGTTAGAAAACAGACTGAACAGATGATCCACACAACTGGAGATTCAATTACCCTGATCCAGCTAAACCTCCAAGTTCACTGTCCATGTACCACTGTCCTAAGGGGAGATGGGGATGGTTGTAAACAAGTCCACATAAAAAAGGGGCCTTGCAAGGGCCTGGACTGATCAAGTACAGCAAATTGACATGGTATCCCTATATCAAGTTGTAATTGTTGCATAGGTTTACTTATCTACTAATCTCCCTTAAAAATCATAATGAACAATTATTCTAAAAGGTAAACATAGGCAGAATTTCTTATATTATTATTATTTTTTTAATCTTGAATTGACCAAAAATCCCTTGCTGTCAAGTCAGTTCCTACTCACAGCAACTCTATAGGACAGAGTAGAACCTCCAACCTTTTGGTTAGTAGCTGAGTGCTTAACCACTGCACCACCAGGACTCCTTTCTTGAATTGAAACTCAAGTACAAAATCTTAGAATGTTAGTTTCCCATAATTTTAACTGAAAAGCAAAATTTTAGTAAAAGTATACAAGCGAAACAAACAAACCCATCAAAATTAATGTCCTTTAAAGGGGAACTTCATTTTGTAGGGCACAAGTTCTTCTTTCCCAGGTAAGCCTAACCATTTTTTGAACCTTGCTAACAATAATATGTTTAGAATATGGTATTTTTAACTATAGGCATAAATGGTTAAAGGAAATTTCATTGAATCAAATAAACCACTCCTTGACTTCCCAGTTAATTAATATCATGTCCTGTTTTTTCATGTTACTGAGTAATACAATTAAATAGTATGAAATGAGATATCATTCTCAGCAAAGTCTATTTCTTATTTAGAAGTACATGTCTTGTTTGGCTACTCCACTTATGAAGAAACTTGATCAGAATATAAAGGAATGAATTGTTTTAAGCTAAACAAGTGACACTAATGGGCCTCAAGTACTTGAAGAATGCTGTAAAGATAGGAGTGAACGCATATTTCTAGCTTAAAAACTTTATTTCTTAACACTTCTCCTAATCTTATGCAATTCAATGACACAGAAATTCTTGATATTCCTACACTGCCCCATGTTTATTTTTCTTGACTCCTTGCTCTTCTTTGCCTTTTACTTATACCTTATAGCCCAGTTGAACTCCCAGCAACTCAATAAGGCCTTCCATCTCTCCAAGGCAGAACTGGAAACTCTTTTGTCCATAATCTCATTGCATTCACATTTTACACTAAATAATTCGATCAGAGTCAGCTTCATCCAATGGAATGCAGAAAATATGTTATCCTAAATTATCTAAGTATGTGTTCCATGCCTTCTATGACTTAAATAACCTCGATCAAGATATTTAACCTCTTCGAACTTCAATTTTGTAGCTCTGAGAGGGAGACTGCATATTAGGTGGCATATCTCTTCTCCAAGACTGTTAGAAGAATCAGATAAAATAATGTGTATTTGTTGCCTAGAATAGTAACTGGCCTATAGTATGTGCTCATGTGGTCTATTGTTATTAATAATTTTAAATATGAATATAATTAATGTGAATAACTTATACCAAGGAGAAATTAGGCTAAATGTTGTGAAAATATTTAAGAAATATATCATGAAACATGGACATTACAAGCATAGTTGTGGACTTTTGCTTTTAAGGAGTTTTCAGAAAGGAGTAAGCAACTCTTTCTGTAATGTTTTACACTGTTGTACAAGATGATCTCAGGAAATCATTAACCTTCCTAATTCTGTAACTGACTGACTTCAAAATTCCTTCAGTTCTTTGGTTATGGTTACTTTCCTCATGAAAAAGAAGACAGAATTATATTGTTTGTCCTTGTTATACCAGGATATAATAAAAATTAAAGAACGCGTACTCAAGTTTTCTTTCAGTTGGATGAAAATGTAGTTGTCAGTTGCCATCGAGTTGATTCTGACTCATTGCGTCCTCATGTGTGCAGAGTAGAACTGCTCCCTAGGGTTTTCAAAGTTGTGACCTTTCAGAAGCAAATCACAGGCCTGTCTTCTGAGCTGCCTCTGGGTGGGTTCGAACCGCCAATCTTTCAGCTACTGTCGAGCACTTAACCATTTACAAAACTCAGGGACTACTGGATAAAAATAGGTGATGGAATTATCCCTTAAAGATCAAAACTATAAGCAGGTAAAACCATCTACAGCTATTATAAAAATCTTATTCTGCTTTGATATTTCCCTTAAAAAAAACCATACAATACATTATACTATTACTTCTACAAATTTGGATGGTGATAAAGCTTTTGAACTACTACCAAATTTTCAGTATCAGTAATTCCCACTGGAAGTTCTATAATACGTTTCATTTTAATGATTTAAGGTTACAAATATCCCCTCCAGAAAGATTCCCAACATCTCCCAAGGCATATTTATTATAAAAAGTGACTCATTTAGCAGGTAAATGTGCAGAAAATATTATATTTTCTAACTAATTATAAGGATTGTGATTAATTAAGAAATCATATAAAGAAGAAAATCACATAAAGACACATCACATGCATTGTATAGAGGACAAGTAATATACTGTACTAATTTGTAAGCTGGGTAGATCATGTAAACATATTCAATTAGAAAATTCTCCACTAAATTTTGTCTTGTAGAAAAATATTTTATTTTCTAAGGACTTTTAGGAACAGGAAATAGGTTTCTCCTATTAATTCTCTTTGTTAAGCATTATCGCAAATAAAAGCAATTTATAATGAAAATGTAAACCGTGATTATTTTTCCCTTGGTGAGAAAAATTAACATTCTATGTCTTTTTTTTTTTCCTCAAACATAGAAACCTCAAATAATCCTTTCACATGTATGAATATTTCTAATAATGTGGATGTTAATAATCTTTCTCAGTTTCTTACCTCAGATATAGTCATTCTGCTAATTATGGTACAAACCTTCAGTTGGATATTGTCATCATTGAGCTACCCTGTATTTATATTCACCCAAAGCTGCTTTAACACACACAGACGCACACACACACATTTTAGCTTTTGCCTTTTACTTTAAATATCACCAACAAATGTCCCAATTTCATTCTGAAGTGTTTAAAAAAAAAAAAATGTGATACTTTCGGGTGACAAATTTCCTGTGAAGAGAAAACATGAAGCTGAAAATTAGAAGCTTAATCCTAGTAAAACTGAAAACACCTCATGGTATCATGATACACTTAACATAATTCTACATGCCTTCCACCAACCAGCACTTTGCCTGAACAGGTTCAGTCCTTAAAGGGTCAAAATTTATTATCATTTCAGCTCATCTAATAAGTAATGTTTTTGCCGAACAAAACCAATTCCCAATAAATTCTCACTGTATTTGTGTGCTATGATTTGATTTAGAGGCCTATGGGGAGACACCATTTGGTAGCACAGGAACACACAGAGGGGTAGGTGGTGCTGAGGAGAACTAGGGCTCGTGTGCCAGAAGTGTTATTGTGTCAGGTTGATTTATTGAGTGAGCTTCACTTCACCGAATGTTCCGAGATATTTATTTCCCTAAAGGCTCTGCAAAGATATGAACAGACCCACATCCACAGATGTCATCATTGCTCATTTTACCGAGTCATGAAATTTTCTCAACTGCAATTTGTCCATCTAAAATTGCTGTAACAGAACAATGTCAATAGTAGCATCCGACTCCAGCACCTCCTTCTATGTAAGTCTCTGTTGCCAAATTCGGTACTTCTGTGCAACTTCATGGTAATTAAAGTGACAGAAAAGTTTCACTGACATTTCAAAATAGCTTTTCAGAGAAGTTGCTCCAATATGTAAATCTGCCTTGAGTGACCTGATAAAATGAAGCCATTTAAGGGAAACCAAATAGGAATACACTAGCAGAAAGTAATATAAAACCAAAAAACCAAACCCAGTCCCGTCGATTCAATTCCAACTCTTAGCAACCCTATAGGACAGAGTAGAACTGCCCCATAGAGTTTCCAAGGAGTGCCTGGTGGATTCGAACTGCCGGCCCTTTGGTTAGCAGCCATAGCACTTAACCACTACGCCACCAGGGTTTCCTAAAGTAATATAGCCTGGCCAAAATTAAAGTAAAAATAGGTATAGAGAAGTAAGAAAGAAAGTAGGCTGTATGTCATTAAGCCCATAAAACCCAAAAATGGCACCTCTCTGAAAACCATAACCCACCTTAAAATTAGTATCTTACTTCTTGGGGTACACTTTTGTCCATGTTTTTGACTCAACCATCAGCAAATGAACTAAGAAAGTTGATTTTAAATCAGTGTTTTGAATGTTGCTATATACACATTCATGGCCTATAATTTTTTTTTTTCAAAAACTTGCAAACATATGAAGAAGTTCTCAAGGTGCATCCATGATGCTAACCTTGAGTATTTTCCATAAGTTCATCTAAAAATCATCTTCAGGACCTAATATCATTTCAGTGCCTGTGTTAAATAAAAACTACATGCTTGTGTTGTGTGTCAGAATTTTCAGGTTTATTTAAATATGTTAATATTTCTCATTATGCCATTAACAATAACCTTCATCCATTTGTGAAAAACATTTTGCCAAGCACGCACATAAAAAATTAGCAAGTGAAGCAAAATCACCTTAATTTGCTTTGGACCAGCAAATAACCAACTAATTTGCAGAAATCCCTGCCAAGCACTCATATTAAATGCTTCATGCTTATTTTATGACCTCTGCTGCTCTTCTCCTTCCTGGGCCCTGAATCATATGATCATTAACATATTGCAAGGTCTGAAACTTTATTTTTTACATTCTTTAATTAATGCCTGTTTATAGAAGGCCATAGGACTTCAGATCCAGTTAATGAAACTTCGCTCCCCCAGGCCCCAGGAGCCCAATAGAGAGCTCTCTCCTCTGTTGTTTTAGTAGCTTTTTTCCAACTGTTTGTTTATACACACTTAATTGATCTCTTTAGTCCCAGAAGCATTCCAAAGACACAACCTGTTTTGAGGCAAGCTGAAGTTTCCCCCTTCCTTTATAAAAGCCTTGAATGCCCAAGGTTATCAGTTTTAATTTGAAAGTTGAAGATTCAGCTTTATTTACACTGTCTAAAAGTAAAAACTGATACAGGCCCTGAAGTGTTTATTTTTGCATTCATCTATAGTAGAGGAGATCACAAGTGCATACTGTATATAATTATTTTGATGTAGAACTAAGTAATTACTAAATGCAGCTATGTCTTATTTTATGGCATTGAATAAACGCAGTCTTTATAACAAGTTGAAAATAAAAACAAATCAGGCTGCTAATGCATGAAATTTTCATGGCTCTTCAATTTACATCTTACATATTCCCTATGACAAGAATTTCTATTATGCTATTCTCTTTTTTCTGCTATAATTAAATTAAAAAAGTAATTGGCTGGTGCTGCACACTGCAGCAATGTCTTAATCACATAGACAAACAGTTTTACAATAGCTTACACCATTTGCCACATGGGGCAATGACATTATTATACCAGACCATAAACTGGAGACAGATATCAGATACCGGCTCTCAACCACCATGTTGCCAAAAACAGAACACAAGGTACATGCGGCACCCTGACTGGCACCTCTATGATGGAATTCCCAATTAAGTACAAGTGGCCCAATTATTTCCATGTGGTTTTGAAAACTGCCAAAATTTGAAGCTTATGAGCCTGCACATACATGCTTATAACCTAGGTACAAAATACATGTTGCATAGCTCACCACCCCCCCCAAAAAAGAGAAAGATCCATTAAGCTATAAATGCAGCAGGTATCATAATTGCAGGCAGTCCCAGAGTTACAAACAACATCTGTTCCTAAGGCTGTCTTTAAGTAGAATTTGTAGGTAAGTTGGAACAGGCAAAAATGGTTCTTATTTAGCATCAGTTAGTTAAACATTTATCTTAGTATATAGTATATATTTTACCTTTCTATGCATATAAAACACTTAAGAAACACTTCCAAACTGCACAATGTTTTCATGAACATCACAAAGTAGTATGTGCATTCATTATAGGGCTTCAAACCAGTTGGAAATGGTTCAGTAACTGCTGATGCAAACAAGGGCAGCATACATGTTGCATAGCAACCAAATCTGTTGTATCTAGGATTTTAACCTGAGTAGGAAACAGCTGTGCCCCACTCAAAGCTAGCAGGAAATCATGATGCTCTGAATGTGTGTCACTCTCCACAGTCCTGCCAATAATCCAACCCCCCATATCAGGCTCCTGAAACTTTTGGGATCCATGCGGGAGACTGGATTATTTCAGGACTGTGGAGAGTGACAGGCTTTCAAAGCAACGTGGTTGGTCACCATCTTTGAGCGGGGCATATTTGTTTCCTTCTCAGGTCAAAATCCAATGGGCAACAGATTTGTTGCTATGAATGCATATGCTAGCCTTATTTACAATGGCAATTGCTGAACCATTTTCAACTGGTTTGAAGCCCTAGTTTGATATTATGAACCACTATATTTAACTCAAATTTTTAATATAATAGGCTTTATGGCAGTCCGTTCTTAAGTACGAGCTGTCCATAAATTGGACATCTGTAGCCTGGGAACTGTTTGTATTGGCAATGAAAAATCATTATTTCTCCATTTTCTGATGGAACAAACCTTGATTATACATGTGTTTTATATATGAGTGTGTTCTTTTTTTTTTCATTAGCATTCAGTTTATGCCTATGTTTCCATTTATATTTACAGTGAATACTGCACTAATAGCTACTGGGGGTGGAAGGGTAGGGTCATGAACTGTTTGTTGTTTATAGAAATGTTATTAATATGGGATTCATGAGACTTGGGTGGTAATTCTGGTCTAAACTCACAGGGTGGCCTTGAGTGAGCTGGGCTGGCTTTCTGGGTCTCAGTTTCCTCATCTGTAAAATGAGAAAATTAGACCAAATTATCTCTAAGGTTACACTGAGCTCTCAAAAGCTGTGATAATATACAATTGCAATTCTTTCTGTAAACAATATCTGAAAAAGAAGCTAAAACAAAGCACAAATGGTCTCAACGGCAGCGAGGAGGCAAAGGGGGCAAGAAAAGTAAGAAATCCCATTCAACACACCCAGAGTGCCAAACAGAGTAAGAGAAATAAACACACTTTAAAAAACTCAAGAGGAAAATATGAGAGCAAGCAAGTATATTTGATTGAGATGAGCTTTCTCTATTGCTCTCAGTGAAGCTCTTTTAAAAAAAAAAAAAACATTGAAAGCTAAAACTTTTAGCATGGAGTTCTTCCTAGGTTTTGAAGTTGTATGTTTAGTGATAACAAAATTTGCTGTTTTACAGGAATCTTTATACTCAACTGTCTCTAAAGAAAGGAAGTATAGCACATGTAGAATTATCAAGGGAGATTTTTCTTAAATTCATAAAATTAAGAGGTTCTCAGCAACATGTACACCTGATTACGTTAAACCAGGATTTGGAATTCTCATTTAACTGTGACCTCTGAAAAATATGAAAATTACTCATTCCGATAATCTGTGTAAGTCTGCTTTCTAGAATAAAATTGTTTTATCTAAAAATCTACAAGTATTTTTATAGAATTTAATACTAATTTGAAATCCTCAGATAATGCTCTTTGATCCTTTTAATTATTATTAATAATTTAAGAAGTCACTTTTACAAGGAGATCTCTGCAATAATAAACAAATGTATGCGATGCCATATCCAAGGAGACACTGCACGTTGCTAATATCTTGTTTGTAAATTTTAGTCTTTAGAAGCAGGAGGAAATCATGAAATAAAGTTGAATGTGAACAAAAAGATATTCTGAACTAGATAAATTTTTTAAAGAAGTTTGTTTTCTGTGCACATTATACATGAGAAACTTACAGATAAGCGCGCAGTAGCATTTTCTAGACTTTGGAGAATCCCACGCAGCTCTCCCTCCCCCAACTGCCTCAGTCTCAACTATCTGCCTTATGTAAAGTAAACTCCATCGTTCCTGGCAAGATGCTCAATAGCTGAGAGTCTTCAATCTTCACATAAACAGGGTGCAAATCAAATCTTATGATGGTATATTCAAGCGTTCAGGATCTCTGTTTGCCCCCAGAAATGACAGAGTTTAGTACCTACTAAGCCATAGATTTATGAGAAAGTGCTTGTAGATTGACAAGCAATTTTGCCACAAATGCATCTTCAGTGTTAGACTCACAGGAATGTTTAGGGCATGCCTAAATGATTTAGTATTTTATACCTCTGAGCAAAAGAACAGTTCATATAAGTCAGTTCTATCTGAAGACTGCCAATCAAGCAGAAACTAAAACTAATTTTATAAAATCATGATTCATTTACCAAAAAAAAGTTCATCTCTAAAATTCAGGAGCTCACAGTTCCAAGTGATAGGCTGATAACAGGCAAAGTTTGAAATACTTTAAATGAAGCAAGGCAAATTACTTTCTTATTTAGATATAAAATGTAAAGCATTTCTGGATACTTTTATTTACAGGCTGCCAATATTTGAGCATATGCAAAGTTTGAATTGTTTCCCATTTGCCCCAGACTTGAAAACATAATTCCTTTTCTTAACGTGCCACCCTTCAGGGCAAGGAGTTGGAGTCGTAATGAACACCTCCCAGTCACACAGAATTACAATGTTCTTTATCTCACCCAGTACTGGAAGAAGGGGGGAGGAAAAAAAAAAAAAAAAACTTCCAAAGGTTTGGAATCCTGAAACCTGTAAACAAAATCTGTGGAGCAGATAAAATTTTAAATGGCACAATGCAATTAAAGCTGAATTCAATTTGAGCGCACCCTGTCCATCTGTCAGAGGGAAACAAAAGCCGAGGCGCTCCATTATCGCTGAATCCCTGCTCTTGTTAATTTGCTTGCTGAGAGATTTCAATTTCTAGGAAGTGCACAAATTAGTGTTCAGTCAGGGCTAGATCCTCAGTAAGTATAAGCAGATGGTGGAAATCAGCCCTAATCAAGTGGCCAAAGCCTTTTTTTTTGCTCTGTCTGATTAAAGCATTTTAATCCTTTCAGATTGTCTGCTTTTTTAGCAAATATTCACCATCCTTTATTTTTCTATATTCCAGGATGGATTTAAATTCAGCCTATCAGCATGAGAGAGAAAATAAGTTTGAGAAATCTAGCTATCAGCATCTGAGTCACCAGCAGTGGCCAACTGGATTTGTGAATTCTTTTAATGCCCTTTTTTCTATTATATGTTAAAGAATTGTTTGCTTCATTATTCATTTATATGCTAATATAAATAAGGCATATTTAATTTGTTCTGGTGGAATTAAATTACTAAAGGAAAGACAAAGAGTTAGAAATATTTTTAGCTTTCTGATTAAAGCGAGCAAAAACAGGCAAACACAAAAGCAGACACATTTGTGTAAATCATCCACTCGGAAAGAAAGAAAAAGATTCTAATATAAACTAATAAATATATGCAATTTTATCGAGGAAATATTTTTAAACTAAAACAAAGAAGATCTAATTACTAAAGATGTTGCAGCCCTTTGTGAATAACAACGACAAAGATCAATTTGGAATTAAAAAAAAATTATTGTTTTCAGATTATCAGACTATTATGCTTAAAATGTAAAACTGCCATAATAATTGCACATCTGCTAAGAGTTTGGTTATGTTAACAACTTACACACACATTTACAAGCCAAAAAATACATGAAGTAAAAATTTGAAAAATGTTTCAGAGAAGCAGTATTAAGTTGCAATGTAATTGTGTAGATTTAAGCAAAGAGTTGGGAAACACAAGGTCCTTCTGCCTCCAACATTTATCCAGGGCATGCAGAAATATAAACTTTTCTAATTACATGGAAAATGTTTGCGATAACTTGGGGGTAAAATTTCTAAGTATATGAATATATTTAAGGAAAAGTTCTTACATGTTATTTTGAAAGCTTCTTTAAACTTCAGCACACCAATGGAAAGTATTTATGGGAAAAAAAAATAGGAGTCAAGATCTGAAAGCATTTTCTACAACAGCTAGAAGTCTGAGCTGAACATTTGTACAGTTTCTGATATGCTGACCATGTGTAAGACTCCTGGTAGTGCTTAAACATCCTGTTTAGCAATTCCATTACACAACCAGATTCTTAACAAACACCCTCTCTAACAGTTTGATAAAATTTACAAGTGTTCATGTGTATCTTTTTTGATGTGTTTATGTTAACTAGGATAGTCACCAAAGAATTGGAATTTTCACTTCTTTATTCATACTTTTATTTATCTTTACAAATGTTAAACTGAAGTACATTCCATTTATGAATCCTATTTACATGGCTACAAGTTCATGCCTTTGCCCATGACTGTATATGTACAAATCTCCCAAGTTTAAAATTGTTAACTACCATACATAAGAATAAATGGTTCCTTACATATACAGTTTACCCTGATATTTTAAAGTTTCTTCTTGGATTGTTCCTAAAATTCTCATTTAAACCATCAGGCCGATGAGACGCTACTTCATGAAAATAGCTTTAAAGTGTTTTCACTATTTATAAAGAAGAGAATTGGGCTCAAATCACCTAAGAAACACATAGTAAGTTTGTATTTTCTTTTTTATTCATCCCATCCATTCACTACCAATGTAATTTACCAGTGAAAAGCATTCTCACATCTCTACACCCTCTCTTCAAAGCCAGTCTTAAAGTGTTGCTGCTGTTGCTGTTAGGTGCCTTCAAGTCGATTTTCCACTCATAGCGACCCCATGTGACAGAGGAGACCTGCCCCATAGGATTTTCATGGCTGTAATCTTTACGGGAGCAGAGCCTCATACCTTTCTCCCACGGAGCTTGCTGGGTGGGTTCAAACCACCAACCTTGCCATTAGCAGCCAAGCACTTACTAGGTGCACCAACCTTAAAGCATTAACTAAAGCCAAACCAAACCCATCGCCGTTGAGTCGATTCTGACTCGTAGGAACCCTACAGGACAGAGTAGAACTGCCCCATATGGTTCTTTAAGCATTAAAAAAATTCTTAAAAGTTATAAAACTTTAACCTATTTGTGCCTAGGACTGGGTACTTGATACAAAGCCGCTATGAAATATAATTAGGTGCTAAGGTGAGAGGATTACAGGGTCTACAGGAGGAAGATTTACTTTTCTATCACCAGTTTTACAAACAGCTAAAGATCTCCGGGTGGCACAAGCAGTTTGCGCTTGTCTACCTTTAGAATGGCAGTTCAAACCCACTCAGGGGTGCCACTGAAGGAAGGCCTGGGGGTGTTTCCATAAAGATGACAGCCAAGAAAACTCTATGGAGCAGTTCTACTTACTCTGTAACACATGGGGTCACCATGAGTTGGAATCAACACCACAGCAATGGGTTGGGTTTGGTTTTAAAAGCAATTGTGGAAGAATGCATCCAAGAAGTTCATGCCCCTCGCCTTTCTTCTATTATCACTGCCATGATTCTAATTCCAGCCTCATACCTTTTTCCTGGGCTATTTGATAACTTCCTATTGGTCTCCCTACTTCTTTGGAGATTCCCTTCTGTCTATAAAATAAGACTTCTTTCCCTTGTCCTTTTTAGGCTGTTGATGTTTTGGCCCTAGCCAATATTCAAGGACCATTCCTTGACCCTCCAGCTAAATCTTTTCACTCACTATCTGTGTGATATGTCATCTATTCTCCAAAGTCCTGCCTTTGCTCACAGGTTTCCATCATCTGAAATGCCATTGTAAGTTAGCTCCACCTATCAAGACACAGAGCCCTGGTGGCATGGTGGTTAAAACTCTCAGCTGCTAACCAAAAGGTCTGTAGTTCAAACTCAACACTAACTCCGCCGGAGAAAGATGTGGCAGTCTGCTTCCATAAAGATTTACAGCCTGGGAAACCCTATGGGGTAGTTCTACACTGTTATATAGGGTCGCTATGAGTCGGAATGGACTCCATGGCAGTGGGTTTGTTTTTTTAGTATCAAGATACCTGCAAAAGAATCAACTGACAACAACATCAAGATACCACCCAGTTCTTACCTAAGTTTCGACTTCTTTAAAACTTTGTCTTCCTTCTCCAAACTAGAATTGGTCTCTCCCCACTTTTTGGTCCAACAGCTTGTTTGGTTTTTTTTTTTTTTTTGGGGGGGGGTATAATATTTAAAGCATTCTGACTTGTATTATACTTAATTACTTACATACATATCTGAATTTTGAGCCCTGGTGGTGCAGTGGTTAAGAGCTACAGCATGCTCCGGCTGCTAACCAAATGGTCGGCAGTTCAGATCCATCAACAGCTCCTTAGAAACCCTACGGAGCAGTTCTGTTCTGTCTTATAGGATTGCCGTTAATCAGAACCAACTCTATAGCCATGGGTTTGGTTTTTTAGCACATGTTTAGTCCTTTGTTGTTGTTTTATCTTCCTTAAAACACAGAAATGTACCTTTCATGCTATAGCTGTGCTGTCCAATACAGTTGACACTAGTTACGTGTCTACTTAAATTTAAATTAATTAAAATGAAATAAATTTAAAGATTCCGCTCCTCAGTTGTACTTGCCGCATTTCAGGTACTCATAAGCCACAAACGCCTAATGGCTATTGAACTGGACGGAGCAGATGCAGAACATTTTGATCACCAGGGAAAATTTTATCAGACGACGTACTTGCAGAAACTCAATGAGAGTTGAATTTTACTGTGTATATAAATATCAAAATACAACTCTAGGAAACAAGGGAGTCTTGAAGGCTATGTTTTTGATGACTTGGAGGAAAGACTGATTTATATATTCAACTATGTTCTCTGAGAGGTTTTGGTAGCCTCAGAGCATTCAACATTTGTTAAATCCATCATATTAAAAACCACCCCAACTAGGCCAGGACAATTTTTCTGATACCTCATATATAATTAATAGTGATTAAGGAAATTTATATGGCAACTGTTTTGCAGAAGCTTTAATTCACACTTTCAATATTTAAAAAGGCTGCTGTCACGGCTGGTAGGAATAAAATTAAACTCACCAGCTGTGGTTTGTTTTTTGAGGAAAACACATAACATTTTATTTCTGCTTTGTCTGTTGTCCTTGCAAACGTCAGAAATACAGAATTGAAATGTACTGAACACCCTGATTTACTGAAAGTCTTTTGAAAAATGCTTGGTATTTTAATTAGATGGATATTTTAATAATTTTTATGGGAGGCTTTTGTTCTTTTTTACAGTGATACAAAGCACCCAGTAAATATATTCACTCAGGAAAAGAAATATAATAATAAGATCCATCTGAATCCTTTATAATTTTTATATTCTATTCTTTATTCTTTGTGGAACTTTTCATCAAAGGATAATCAAGGACAATTTTTAAAAGAGATGTGTTTTCAAATCTTTCATTTATTAGGATTTTGAGGCTATTCCTAGAAATGTCATCCTAAATTTTTTTAAATTGACCAGGTGTTTAGCCATAAAGGTCAAGAGCATTTTGCAGAGACCTGGGTAGTCTCCATGAGACATTACAAAATCACAGTACTGAATTATAAACTTTTCTTTTGATCTGTGGCAATGATGTTACACACTGAGCTAACAGAACTTACTTGTCACAAATTCACTTAGAGGTGAGAGAATATAATCTGACCATTTAATATTTGTTCATTATTTTTGACTAGGAAAATTTTTATTCTCTTTTTTAATGTCCTTACTTTACCAACAGTCAACCACTGGCAATTAACCTACTTACAAAAACTGAAGTACAAAAGTTGAGGCATTAGCTGTCTATCAACACTTAATATCATTCCAATCAAAATCAAATTATTTAAATCTAAGAGGTCTAAAATATTATAAATAATTTCCTGATAAGAATCCTCAAAGCTCACAATACTATTCATCTACTCTCAGTCTATCTACACCCAAATATTTCCCTAACTAACCTATGACGATACCACCTCTCTCTGTTGTAATTGCCCTCGAATCGGCTCCAACTCATGGCGAACTTAAGCACAACAAAAGGAAACACTGCCAAGTCCTGTGCGGTCTTCAAAATCCTTGGTATATTTGAGCCCTTTGTTGCGGCTAATGTGTCAATCCATCCCATCGAGGTTTTCCTTCGTTTTAGCCAGCCC
This sequence comes from Loxodonta africana, assembly GCF_030014295.1. Lineage (NCBI taxonomy): Eukaryota > Metazoa > Chordata > Mammalia > Proboscidea > Elephantidae > Loxodonta > Loxodonta africana. Next base: position 35,903,055 of record NC_087358.1, on the reverse strand, counting down.
AGAATTGACTCAACAGCAACGGTTTTTTGTTTTGTTTTGTTTTTTTTATACTTTACCATACTATACATACTTTGTGAGGATGGAGCAGAATCAGGCCGTGTTTCATTCTGTTGTACCCAGGGTCGCTATGAGTTGGAACAGACTTGATGGCATCTAAACAACAATATACTTTACCCAAAACAGTGTCCTTTCTAGCCCAGCCTGAAATCTCCATGGTGAGGGTGGTTTATCTGAGTTAGAATCAAAAAGATAAAAGTCGCCCTTCCAGAATGTCATGGCCTTTTCATTAACATACCACAGTTATTTAACTTCTTTCATCAGTTGATTACCTAAATATCATAAAGAAAAGACAAGTTAATATTGGAGTATAGGAAATATGAAGAGAGCAACTCCATGGGTGCCCAGCACACAAGAGCAGTGGATGGGGACGGCAGGGCAACTCAAAAGCAGAGGTGGGTTCCAGGGGTGAGAGGCAGAAAGGCACTACAGGGACTTCCGGTGCTTTGCGGTTTCGCCTAATACAGTCCCTGCTTTTGCAGAACAGAATGAACAAGTTAAACAACTATCCCCACATTAGCACGAGTAATATTTATGCTACATTAACAATGGTACACAAGAATGGCAGGCTTATATCTAAAAACAGCAACACAAAAGAATGCCAATAAAATTATTTGCTAATGTATTTATAGTTCAGAATTATGGCTTCAGTGCGATTAAATAGTGAAACCTCGTGTTCATCAGTTCATTCACGCTTTCAGCACCCTTGTCATTTTATAACGCTCTGCCAGTATTTATCACAGATTGCAAAAAAGAAAAAAAAAATCCCTGAATATGTAAAAATAGCAGCTGTTATTTGCCATTAACAATCAAGCAACTTCAATAATCTTTAAAAACTTGTGGAGAAAATAGAAGTGTGTGGCTTTCGTATTGGTCAAAGGAAATTTTTACTCTCCCTTAAAGTGAAAAACAAACAAAAAAAATTAAATTTTTACTTTGAGCTTTAATTACTTTTGCTTATAAATGTTTCAGGAAATAGAATCAAATAGAGTATCGTTGGCCAATACGTCACACAAATGTTAACATTGACATTTTGTGATACGTTTCCTAAATCAACAGATAAAATTTTAAAAATTGTTTTTTAAAAATTAATTCATATTCCAATTTTTACTCCCATCTAAGTCATTAGCAATATCTCTCAGTTGACAATCCTAAATATTACTTAAATCTATCATGTTTTCTAAGTCTCGACTGTCAGTGCCTGGGTAAATTAAGCCTAAAAGTTTCCCATAATTTCTAGTGTTGATGATCACAGTTGTCTCCTGAATACTTTTCCTGTCACCAATATTAATATCATTCACAAAAGGGTTCCTGGTGGTACAACGGTTAAGTGTTTGGCTGCTAACCAAAAGGTTGGCAGTTAGAATCCATCCAGTCGCTTTGCAGGCGAAAGACATGATGACCTGCTCCAATAAATAGTCCACCGCAACCACCCGTTGCATCAAGTCAATTCCGACAGCCTAGAAAACTCTGTGTGGCAGTTCTACTCTGTTGAATGGCGTCATTATGAGTCAAAGTTGACTGGACAGCACCCAACAACAAGAAAAATATCATTCACATCAAATAACTTTGCTAGACTAATTTCCATAGTGTAAAATACGACACAAGTCACACATCTCTCTGTTTAATATCCTGACACAGAAGACCTCTCATGAGCTGACCACTACCTTATCTCTAATATCAGCTCCCATCCTGCATCAATCTGCCCACCATACCAATCTACATCAAGCAGATGTCAAATTGCTGTCTCTTATTCCTAAGTCTTGAAATGCCTTTTTACTTCTTTACAAAAATCTTCAGATTTCTCAGGAATTAATTTAAATTCTATTTCATCTTTATAATCCCTCTTTAATTTGCTTCTTCTAAAAAGTCTCCAAGAGGTTTTTTTTAAATTGTTATTATTCTATAAACCTGTTTCTGTGACCTCAACTTTCATTATTAACCAGAATTACCCATTTTATGGTCTACCTTGATCAAATTAAACATCTGTCTGCAGAATTTCTACTACATGTTCGCTATAGTCAAAGCTCTAAACATATTTTCTAGTAGTTTGCAGAAATTTTCATTATTTTTATAAACACAAAAAGCAATCAAAAGAGAAACCCAAGCATCTTTGGAGGCACTGATGCAATTTGTTTCTGTATCCTTCACAGAGGTGATTTTAATAAAACACTGTAAGATATAAAATATCATGTTCCCTATTCTGTTCAAGGTCATTTGGTCACCGATTTCAAAGGAGTCAATGTTCTGGAGCAGTTTGACATCCTGCTTGTATGTCTTTAGTGAGGTCTAGTCAATGCAGTGGGAAGAGTCATTAGTTATTCAAGGTAAAACTTTCAAAAAATACGACTAAGACAATTGACCTTCTCTGCATCAGGAAATGCTCTGTGCATCTTTATGCTCTTTTAAATATAATTTGTCTAAACTGTCTAAAGTAAATCAAAAACTATCACTCAACCCTCTTAGTAAAAAGGGTAAATTTTAATTGCAGAACTTAAAACCTCACAATTAAAAGCTGTGCTGCTACTTAAAGCCAGCACAAACACAGGAGTGAAAGCTGATGCATACAAATTAGATTTTAACATATTGTAATTCTGAAGGATACACTAAAGCATAGACCATTTATATGCTTCCAATGTTTTCATGAGGAAGGAATAAAATGAATGAGTGTTACACTTTTATAAAGTTTTGACATTTATATTCTTAGTAGTGACTTTATAACTATGAAAATCTTTTATCTGATATTTGTAACATACAAGTGGAAAACAAATATATAAAAAGAATAAAAATATTTCCTTCATCCTCAAGACAGTATTCAAATCAAAAAACCTAACCAATTGCCATCCAGTGGATTCCGACTCATAGCGACCCTAGAGGACACGGTAGAACTGTCTCATAGGGTTCTCAAGGAGCAGCTCGTGGATTCGAACTGCTAACCTTTTGGTTAGCAGTTGAGCTCTTAACCACTGAGACACCAGGGCTTCGAGAAAGTATTTAGAATGTTTTAATATTGGTTAGCATGTGCAGTTTTGAAATTAAATTCAAAATGATTTCTAATTAATAAATAAAACAAGAGAAAATGCCTACCCAGCATATAAAGAATACAATATAAGAAGAAAAAAAATGAATTACTGCTAACTATATGTTGCTGTTGTTAGGTGCCACAGCAACCCCATGTACGAAAGAACGAAACACTGCCTGGTCCTGCACCATCCTCACAATTGTTGCTATGCTTAAGCCCATTGTTGCAGACACTGTGTCAATCCATCTCACTGAGGGTCTTTTTCAATGACCCTCTCTTTTACCAAGCATGATGTGCTTCTCCAGGGACTGATCCCTCCTGACAACATATTCAAAGTATGTGAGACAAACTTTGCTTTAAGGAATGTCTAAGGCTGTACTTCTTCCAAGAGAGATTTGTTTGTTCTTGGGGCAGTCCATAGTATATTTGATATTCATCACCAACACCATAATTCAAAGTCATCAATTCTTCTTCCGTCTTTTCTACTCATTGTCTCATTTTCGCATGCATATCAGGCAATTGAAAATACCATGGCTTGAGTCAGGCACTCCTTAGTCCCTAAAGTGACATCTTCGATTTTTAACACTTTAAAGAGATCTTTTGTTGTAGATTTGCCCAATGCAATACATCGTTTGATTTACTGACTGCTGCTTCCATGGGCGTTGATTGTAGATTCAAGTAAAACGAAATCCTTGAAAACTTTGCTAACCATGTATTGATATCAACTTCCTAGTCCTTCCAAACAAGAAAGTATTGCCTTCAGAAAGGACATAGTCTAATTAATAACTTTATAGCAAAATATATGTGTTCAAATAATATAGTTGTGCATTAACAAACATAGTAGGATATATGAGTGTAAAGACAAAACAGAAGGGAAATAAAATACAGTGTGATATTATAATTAAATATTGAAATATTCAGGGCCCAGCTTCAAAAGAAGCTAAAGAAGAAAATGCTGTTGTCTGTAAGGTTTTCAACACACTAACAATCGTGAAGATGGTGCAGGACCAGACAATGTTTCATTCTATTATACCTAAGGTCACTAAGAGTTGAAAACAACTTGATGGCAACTAACAACAACAACAAAGAAAAGACACAGACTTAATCATCCCACCTTTAGAGAACTCAGCCACTTTATTATGTTTGGCAAGCAAAGAAGCTCAGTCTTCAGGGAAAATAGGCTGAGGAAGGAGTGTTGAGGATTAGACACTTTTCTTGTTTTCAGGGAGGCCATCGTAGGCACAAATACTCTGTGTGTGTGTGTGTGTGTGTGTGTGTGTGTGTGTATACACTCATGTGCATGCATGCTCTGGGGAAGGGAGGTATGTAGAGAAAAAACAGAATCACTACCCCTGAAAGAAAAGCAAGACACAAAAGTGCAGAAAGAGAAGGTCATTTGAAGACGAGCCTTTGCCAATTTCACAATTTTGAAGAAGTTAACAATAGTTAAAAGAAATAACAGCTGCCACTTACAGAGAGCCTACTTAAATGCTAGGAACTGTACTAAATATTTTGCTTATGTTATCAACATTAAAAAAATTATCATTTAAAAATAATTATTCCATTTACAGGTGAGAGAAAAGTTAAATAGTATGTGCAAAGTCAGAATTTGAACTCAGGCTTATCTAACAGCAAAACCAGTGTCCTTTCTATTACACTACACTTCACAATAAAAGGAGCATCTGTTCAAGAGGGTATTTTTATCATAGGCCAGTACAAATGCATAAACTTTCACAGGGATAGTGGAATTTAGTGGAATAATGAGCCAACTCACAGGATTTGTGGTGAATTTTGTTTATGTCTTAACACGGACTGTTTTATGAAAGTGTTTTATTCCCAGAGAACTCATTAATTAAGGCAGAAATTATAAAAGCACTGATAAGATATACAGTGGACCCAGATGACTTTTTTATTCTGTCTAGGAAAATACTATGAATTTGCCTGTAGAAACAGTAAAGATAAATTGATTGCTCTAAACTTTTAGCACAATGATCTGTAAAAGCTCATATAGCTTCGACTTCATTATTTTGAACAAAATGCACTACATTACAGTTACATGTGGGATAGAAAGTACCATAAATAATTTAAATTAAACTACACTTGTCAAAATAAATGAACAAGTAGGTTTTATGATGCAGTACATTTTATGATGCTCTTGATTCTTTGTGTGTTTTGCTTAGTTGCTAATTCCCAAAACACTATAATCTACAATGGTTCTTGTACTCATTAGTATAGATTATCAATGTCCCAGCTCAACAGAAAAATAAGTGCATAGAAATATTCTACTGAATCAAAAACAGTTTTCATAGGGCTGCCCTATGGCTATTTTATAAATAATGGTTTGAAGAAAATAGGAAAAACAGTTCACCTCCTTTACCTACTAGCTCACCAATTCTATTGCTATCAAAGCTGATTATAATTGGAAAGCAAGGAAGTTTCTAATCAATTTATTAATTTTCCCCAATATAATTAATATATCAAAATTTAAATTATGGCTTTCTTTGATACTCTTGAATTACATATATAAATGGAAAATGTATTCCTCAAAACTAGTACCCGAGTGCTTCAACGAGATCTTGGAAGAATTATCACAGGGTGAAACGTTAAACTAACTAAAAATAGTTGTCTCCATCGGAATGAGTAATTGACATTACACCAAAGAAGTCTAGAACAGAGAAATTTCATATGTCTATTATATATTAACTTTTTATTATATATTAGAGGTTAAATATAAAAAGCAAGTTTCATGAAATAAAAAATCTCTAGAAATTAATACAACTTCCAAATACGAAATGTGGCCCATTTGATTTTCCCATTCCAAGTTATGCACTATAAAACAAAACAAAGCTGTCTCAGAGACAAACCACTAGTTTACTGCTCTCCTACCAACCAACCAGTTGCTGTTGAGTTTATTCCAACCCATGATGACCCCACATGTGTCAGAGCGGAACTGTGCTCTGTAGGGCTTTCAATGGCTGATTTTTCTGAAGTAGAGGGCCAAGCCTTTCTTCCAAAACACCTCTGAGTGGACTTGAACCTCAAACCTCTCAGTCGGCAGCCAAGTACCTTAACAATTGGCACCCCCCAGCGACTTCTACTGCTAATTAGCACTCAGTTATTTAATTATTGAGTCTCTGAGATCTTTGATAGTATCTAACTTAACACCAAAAAAACACCGAACAACTCTTGGAAGAAATCATTGAGTGTACTTTAGCTTCAGGTTTACGGAGCCAGGAGTATTTCTCTTATTTTAATCCTTTAATATTTTACTTTTCCATTTGCTGCAGAGAGCAAATAAAATGAAGGCAATTGAAGCATCTTTTGGCATAACCCCTGAACTTCAGTTCCTATTTCTATAAAATGGAGTTAAAAATACTGACACATAGAAGATCAAGTAGGTTAATATTTAAGAGACTATTTTTGAAAACTAGAAGTTGCTAAGTAAACTGTTAAAAGATAAGGGTGATTCCTTTCCTACAAATGGATCTTAGCATTTGTACAAGTCAAAGCAGAGTGTTTTCCCTCTATTGTAAGTTTCCTCAAGTCGGTTTGCATTATCGATTTGACCCTATGTGACAGAGTAGACTTGCTCCATAGGGTTTTCTAGTCTGTCCCAGGTCTCTCTTCTATGGAGCTGCTAGGCAGGTTCAAACTGCCAGCCATTTGGTTATCATTTGGTTATCAGCTGAGCACTTAACCATTGTGTCACCAGAGCTCCACCAAGTCTCTAAGAATTTCTATATTTATATATTTTTTCCTCTTATGTATTTGAAATCTTTCAAAAACGGACTTACACAGCTGTTTAAAATTGTGTTCCCAGGGCTAATTTCAAGGATCACAGGTGGCCATCCACATATTTTATTTTCATTCTGGATTTATGGATAGATTTTTCCAATGGATTATACTGAAGGACTATATATTCAAATACTTGGCATGAAGCTCTAATTTTATGTTCTTTAAATTAAAAAAAAAATACATTTTGTGCTTCCACTTTTAAGGATGTAAACTGAACTGTTGAGTCTTGGTCTCCACTTGTCTCTCTTACTGAAAATTTCAGCAGGGTATTTCTGAAACATAATATTTTCATGTGTATGTGTTGTCTTCCTTACTAATTTCCTTTAAGAAGTCCAGAGGTATAGAATAATTTTGCACATTTACTGATGTTTTAACTGCATTTAATCAACTTCTACTCTTAAAAGAATTATATTCCTATCTTGATGAGTTCAGATTAAAGACATAACCTTCATTCCAGAATTGTATATTCTGATCAGCGTAGAAGGCAGGTGAGTTGTGGCTAGAGGGCATCAAAATGGCATCATCATAAACACAAATTAAAACAGATTAGGTAACAGTTCCCTCAAGTCCATTTCCAAATGACTCAGGCATTTAATATCCATGTTCTATCAACAAGCATTTTCGCATACTATTCTGTATTATATGCTCCCATTTAACTTGGGATATCTCTTAATCAGAAGAGGCTAAAGTTACGTGCCAGAAAAAAAGGGAGACACCTGGACAATACTGATCCCCACCATTACACCACATTTATAGTTCAGAGGCCCATATCAGTTAAATTGTCATTGGGATAGAATTAGTGGGTTAGTATGGAAAGAGGAAATGTTTTTTCTGATTTTCCCAAATAATCACACTTTGGTGTACAAGCTGGGAATCTACATAGGCATGTGTTAAACGACAGAGTTAGGCAGTCCTCAAAATCCCAAGCCCACTTTTTTGCAAGATATAATAATTCATAGCTACTTCCATACCATTGTTACCCAAGCCAGACTTCTAACAGGTTTTTCACCTGGATTCCACAAAAGCACTGTCTGATATGCCTGGATTTTCAAGCATGTTCAGAATTTTCAAGAAAATATAGTAGATTTCATTTATTCAAAAATATTTCTTAAATGACTGCTGACTTTATTTTAAGTACTGCACTTAAACATCATATGCATGCTAGTCCTGTATGATGAGTTTAATTATTTTTCTTTCAGAGAAGACACCGCATTGAACTCAAAAATTACCTAAGTTTACAAACTTGGTAATTTTAATTTCCATTTAAAGAATTCCTACCAAGGATCAGACATATTACCCACAGTTGTTAAGTCACTTAATACCACAAAGCCTTGCAAGGTAGATATTATTCTCCATTTAGAAGAAACAGAGGACCCAACAAGATGTCACTTGCCCAAGGTCTCACTATGTAATCAAGCTAGTGATCAACCCAGGAGAGTCTGAGGCAGGAGTTTACACTCAAGCCGCAGTCCCATAATTCCTCTGACGTCCAGATCTGTGTTCAGCTTCCACCCACAGATACCTTTCATGTTTCCATTAATAAGATTTTCTTCCTTCACCCTGAGGGAGAATTCACAGCTCCTACACTGTGAGAAAGTAAGACTGGGAAAGGAAAGCAACATACCATAGAACAAAACTAAAGAGTAAACCTACAACTTGATCTCATCTGACTAGTTTTCATCCACATCATTTGACACATAAACTAACGACGTGCCAGAAGAGTCAGGTAAGCTAAAATGTACAACATTCAGTTTGGTGAGGAACATCTTATTTGTTATAGATTGAATTATGTCCCCCAAAATATGTGTCATAAAACCTAACTCCTACATCTTTGTTTGTAATCCCATTTGAGAATAGATTTTCTTTGTTACATTAATGAGACAGAATTAGTGTAGGGTGTATCTTGAGCCATTCTCTTTTGAGATATAAAAGAGATTAAACAAGCAAGTGAGGAAGGAGAGATGCCAAGCCACATGAATATCGCCCAGAAGAGACAAAGACCTTCCTCAAGACAAAGAGAGAGAGAAAACCCTACCCTAGAGCCAGCACCCTGAATTTAGACTTCCAGCCTCCTAAACTGAGCAAATTAATTTCTGTTTGCTAAAGTCACCCATTTGAGGTATTTCTAACAGCTCTAGATAACTAAAAAGGAATTTGGTACCAGAATAGTGAGGTGCTGCTCTAACAGATACCTAAAATGTGGAAGCCATTTTGGAATTGGGTAATGGGTAGAGATTGGAGGATTTTTAAGGTGCCTAAGAGTAAAAGCTGAGATTGCCTTGAAGAGACTGTTGGTAGAATTATGGACGTCAAAGGCAATTCTGATGAGGGCTCAGAAGGAAGTGTGGTGAGCTATACAGAAAGTCTCTAACATCTTAGAAAATACATACAATGCCAGCAACAGACTGTTGCTATAAATGTGGACATTCAATGTGCTTCTGGTGAGGCATTAAAAGGAAATGACGAACATGTGATTGGACAATGGAGGAAACCGGTTGCTGTCGAGTTCATTCCAACTCATGGCAACCCTATAGGACAGAGTAGAGCTGCCCCATGGGGTTTCCAAGAAGTGGCTGGTGGATTTGAGCTGCCAACCTTTTGGTTAGCAGCCAAGCTCTTAACCACTGTGCCACCAGGGCTCCCAAAGGAGGAAGGGTGATCGTTTTTATGCAGTAGCAAGAACTTGTCTGAATTATGTTCAAATGTCTGGTGGAAGGTAGAACATGTAAGTGATGAACTTGGGTATCTGGCTGATGAGGTTTCTTAGCAAGATCTTAGAAGGGTGGCATGGTTTCTTCTTGCCATTTATAGTAAAATGTGAGAGAAAAGAGATGGACTTAAAAATGAACAGTACGAAATGAAAACGTAACTTAAGGATTTGAAAAATTCTGTTGTACAAACGAAAGACATGTGTCTTAGAATGTTCACCAAGGACGTGGTTACACAATCTTTTGTTAAAGAGATTAAGCCTGTGACTAATGGATCTAACCAACTACCACAGCAGAAAACCCATCAGCTTAGACTGAGAAAGAACGAAAGGAAAAGGTGCTGTCTCCCTCTTAGAATTCCACAGGCAAGAAACAGACCAAAGAAGCTACATCAGTTGTCCTCCAAGAAAAGAAAAAGACCATACCTGTAGCATCTTGGAGATCACCAGAACTGTTGGAAGAAGCACGGGAGCAGGGCCTTCTTGGTTTCAAAGGGTGGGGCCACTGTCTCCTGGGTCCCAAAGACAGGGCCACAAGGCCACAGCCTCCTAGTTTTCAAAGAGTCAGATCTTCACCAACTCAGTTCTGGAGTGTGAGGCTGTCCTTAAGATGTGCCCGGGGGGATGAGGCTGCCACCCAAAGCTGAGGGGGCTGGATTTCCATGCCCAAGGGACAGAAGAATGGGGTCCACTGGGGCCAAGGGCTTGGAATGACCACTTAGATTGACTAGGACAATGGAGCTGCCTAAAGCTGAGGGAGCCGAGTTGTCATCCCTGCAGGCTTGGAAGGCAGAGTTGAAGCCCAGGGCTGAGGGGCCTCTTCCAGAATTCAGAGGGCATGGCCAGCACCCACAATCTAGAAGGTGGGCCCTTGCCCATATAATTACAGAGAATGGAGGATTATTTTCAAGCCTTGAGAGCTAATGTAAATTGTTCTTATGGGTTTTGGACTTGCTTCGTGCCGGTAATCCCTTCCTTCCCACCAACTTCTTTCATTTATAATGGAAATGTCTACCTTGTGCCTATTCTACCATTGTACTTTGGAAACAGGTAACTTGTAGTCTAGATTTCACAGGTTCACAGATGAAAATGAATTTTCCCCCAGGATGGAATATACCTAAAGTCTTACCCATATTAGATTTAGATGCTTCAGAAGCAGCTGGTGGATTTGAACTGCCAACATGGTAGTTCAAGAAACATGAAACTGAAATAGATGAAGATATTCATCCAATGTGAGACGATATGTTAGGAGTAGAATGAAGGCTCAGATTTAGACTTCTAGCTCTTGGTTTGAAACTCTTTCCAGTGTGATATTGTATTCTTATAGTGATTACTGGAGAGCAATGAATAAAATTAATGCAAGTGGGAAAAAAAGTGGATTATGATCCTGTCCAACCAATGAATTGACTGTGCCCTTATCTGCAAGCAGAATATAAACTAGATAAACTGATATAAATCTAAAAAAGACCTTCAGTGAATGAGAAATCCTGGTGATGTAGTGGTTAAGAGCTCGGCCGCTAACCAAAAGTTGGCAGGTCAAATCCACCACCTGCTCCTTGGAAACCCTATGGGGCAGCTCTACTCTGTCCTATAGGGTTGCTGTGAGTCAGAATCGACTCGACGGCAACGGGTTTTTTTTTTTTGTTTTTTTTTTTTTGGTTTGGGTTTAGTGAATGAAACTTTCTACTTGTTGCCACAACTTTGCATAAGTCTATACATTTTTTTTTTATACATTATACATTTTGCTTATCTTAGTTGCACAGCCAACCCAATATGTGGGAATTAAATAAATATTTATTGACTCACGGTCTATATATTATAAAAAATAAATTTAATTCTTCCTTCATGTTACTAAAGTAATACCCTGCATATATGAATACAGAGCCGGTATAATGAGAGAATATAAGAGAGTAAGGAATGAAGTATCTTACAAAACATATTTTTAGACTGGATTCTATTAAAACAGTGGTAAAAACCTGGCCTCAAACAAGTTGCAAATAATTCAATACAACAAAATTTTAAAACATTAAATTACTGAAATTAGATCGTAATGGACTCTTTGGATTAACTCAATGCAATTAACAATATGATGACGTACCTAGTTATCTTTTTTCTGAGCCCATTCAGAAGTGGATATATTAATGGAACTCTCCAAGAAATTACTGTGGACTAGATTAATTGCTATAGCAACTGTCATGTTATAAATATGTTATTTGCAGCAATTATACATCAGTATAATGCATGGGTTGTCACATTACTTGAAAAAATTCTTTAAATTCTGAGAAAGATCATCAAACATATCTTTATTCCCAGTATTATTATAAATGTATAACATTTTGGAGGAGAAATCTGAAATTCTGTTCTAATATAGCATATGTTTTTACAAGTTTACCATCACTTCAACTAACAAGTTGGGGGAAATTAAGCAGTGAAAATGCAACCTGAGGAAACCTCACCAGGAATGTAAACTAAACGGGTGGGGAGGTCTGTAGTGTCAATCAAGAACAAAATGCAACTGTCAAGCTTGCTTTGCTAACAAACTGTCACATCAACAATATGGAGTTAATGACTACAAATTAACTGTATACCAGATGCTTGACACTTTGTTATGACACTTAGCAAGCTAGTTGACATTTGGGGATCAAAGCTTCTTTAATTACACTTTGTATAACATGTGCAACCTTTATGCTAATGTCCAAATATTCCTTGGAGCAAGATTGTCCAAGTAAAAACGACCACAGATTGTTTTCTAGGTGTGGGTTTGAAAGTATTCATGTGGCTCTAAAAAATGAGAAGTAGCTGAGCAAGAGCCAGGCTTCAACGCACACTGCTATTCAGTATTACCATTGCTTAAAATAACACTGTTGCTTAACTTGATGAACTGGTGAAGCACTTTTTCTCACATAGAGACACAGTCCGTGAAATAACACATTTTCAAACAAGGTGGTAATAGCATTTATAGCCATTTATAAAAGGAAAGACAACTAGGCATAACAGAATTTAAAATAAGTGAAAAGGTATTAAAGAGTAGAGTGATTAAAAAAAAAAAAGGAAACACTAACTGTCTTTCAGACCACTGATTCAAATGATTTTTCAAGTCCTTTTTTGGGAGGAAATGGTTTGACATCTTCTCAAGTGAATAAAACTCAATAAATGACCTAAGCAAAATTTCACATAACAGGTATAATACTGAATACTAAACATGAATAACTATGAGCTATAGGCTATTTTTTTTGTTTGTTTGTTTATAGGCTATATCAACGTAAAAGAACGTTAACATTTTTATAGCATCTTAAAAAAACCTCAGACTGGCCAAAAATTAGATTGTCTTAAAAATTAACAAAATTTAGAAAAAAGCTAATAGATAAAGGAAGAAAATGTTTTGATGAAAAAATATTTATTTTAATAAATTAATAATGCAATAACAGTATTATTATATTACTAGAGCCTCCTTTGCAATGGATACCATCTTCATATAAGTGATAAAAATAGTTAAGAAACTGTTATGAGGCTCAGTGGCATCTGACCCTTCTTTTATTGCCTGGACTGTACTTCTTGGAAAAAGGCAAGATTATAATATACGAAGGAAAATAAAAATGTAAAGAAGGAAATGCACAATATTAACTAGGAAGAATATTGAGTTAGCCTAATCCAACTCTTTCATTCCATGGATGGGACAAGCAATGACCAAGATAAGTGAAGCTGTCCAGGTTAGGGAGTTATGGATGGAATGTCTATGAGATCCCAGTATTGAAAGTTGTGGTAAAGTGCTGTTTCCAGTGTCCTGGCTTTCCTTGCCACCATTACAGCTCTAGCACACTGCAGTGTCTAAAAAAGAAAATGTAATCCTGACCATTAGTGAGCCTGTAATTGAATTAAAAAAAAAAAATTTTTTTTTTTAATTGAATACTTATCTCTCATAAAATAGCGAACACTCTTCTAGGTACTAGCAATACTAGTCGAAAACCAAGGAACTAGATCTACACTGAACAATATGGTAACCACTAGCCTCACGTGGCTATTAAGCACTTGAAATGTGGCTAACCTGAACTGACATGTGCTGTAAGTGTAAAGGAAACCCTGGTGGCATAGTGGTTAAGTGCTACAGCTGCTAACCAAAAGGCTGGCAGTTCAAATCCACCTGGCACTCCTTGGAAACTCTATGGGGGCAGTTCTACTCTGTTCTATAGGGCTGCTATAAGTTGGAGTCAACTCGATGGCAACGCATTTTTTTTAAGTGTAAAATCCACACCAAATTTTGAAGACTTAGATGAAATAAAAACAATGTAAAACATCTCTTTAATAATTGTTGGTATTGACTACATGTTGAAATGATAATATTTTGGATATACACCCTTTCTTCATTTAGTGACACGGTTAGGTTCCAAAGACCAGCTTGTTATGCGAAATCAGTCTTACATGAAAATGGAGGATGACCATATCAGGTCACAAAATGGAGGATGACTACATTATTACATAATTGCCAAACCACCAAGAATCATGGCTGAGCCAAGTTGACACATTACCTTAGCCATCAAAGCCAACATTACTCTCCCTCGTACCTGGGCATCCATTACTGCCAGACATACATCATTAATGCTCAAAATAGTCAGACAAAAGATTTTGTACTATTGTTGTAAATGCGAAGTGTTGAATAATGAGACAGTCGATAAGTGAAGAGACGGTGTATTGTAGAAAATAAAATATATTATTAAAATTAATTTCAACAACTTCATTTGGCTTTTGTTTTAATGTGGGCACTAGAATTTTTAAAATATATTTGTGTCTCACATTACATTTCAGTTGAACAGCACTGAACTAGATCAAAAGAATTTCATTCATCAAGGAACTAGAAAGTTTTGAGATAGAGAACAGGTAAATAAAGTATAAACATGTTGTCCAACACACCCGACTCATTGCTGTCAAGTTGATTTCCAACTCGCAGGAACCCTATAGGACAGAGTAGAACTGCCTCACAGGGTTTCCAAGGCTGTAATGTTTACAGAAGCAGACTACCACATCTTTTTCCCACTGAGCAGCTGATGGTTCGAATTGCCAACCTTCAGTTAGCAGCCAAGAGCTTAACCACTGTACCACCAAGGATCCTAACAGATACTGCAATGAAGACAAAATAGGTAGACTGGTTGGGAGTAACTGGGGTAGGATAGTGATTTAGGTAGTGTATCTCCGAAGGCCACTCTGAGCGCTATAATAATGAAAAACGCACTGATAGAGGAATGAGCTTGGTGAGTTCAGGATCAGAGAGAAGTTTGTGTGGATTCAGCTTGATTGCAGGCGAAGTTGGCGAAGGCCATATGAGAGAGGTTGTGTCATGTCTGATGGTCCCAGTAATGAGCTGGGATTTACTTTGGTGGTAAGGCGTTCGCTGAAAGTTGTTCACTATTATCATCTCCAGGATCATGACCCAAGTCCAAGCCATCATCATTTCTTGCCTCCTCAAGGGTAACTGTTTCCTATGTGGCCATCCTGTCTCCTGTCTCTACTTTTGTACAGCCAGAGTTCATCCTCCAGGTTAGCCATCAATATTAACTAATGCTCACCAACAAATTTCAAAATTGTTAATATTTTTACCTTCCTCATTAGCAAAAACTTCAAAGTAAATCAAATGTGTTTTCTGAAAGTGAATTCTCCTCCAGGATTGGGACAATACAAATGCACAGTTTTGGCTCAGGTGCCACCCTGTCTCTTTGAACCTATACTACGCTCTGAAAGCACATTTTCATTTTAAGTTCTCATCCTAGTTTCCTAAATACATTTTCTTTATCATGAATCTCAAAGAGAACTATATCCATTAGGATCTTGGCAGGTAACATGGTCCACTCAAATGGAAAAACTGAGGTGAGTTTAATGAAAGGAGTATTTTCAAAAGCATCAGCAGAGTTGAAATAAATCAGTAAGTGAGAATGATGTACACTGGGGCTGCCAGGTGTGGGGAACCTAAAAGGACAATGAAGTAGAGAGTAGCTGCAGGTATAGGACAGGTTTGCTCTGCAAGAGTTTTAGCTTTTGAAAGAGGGATGGAACCACCTCTCATGGATGCAGCAGCAGTTAAATAGAGGAAATAAATACCCCTACACCACTTCCCTGCCTATCTCGTCTTGATCTCAAGCTGACACATCGCATTCGCTGAACACATCTAGAAGCCAGAGAGCAAGGGAGTCCAAGAAGGCAGTCCATAAATACCCCCTCCCAGAGCACAGAGCCAAGTGGCTAAGGATGTAGAGTGGAACTGAAGAAGCAAATGGGAAATATGCAGTACAGAACTTAAAACAATGTTATGGGATCATTTTTTCTTTCATTGCATGCGGTCCTGGCCTAGGATTGGTAGTCTCTAGCTAAAAGCCTTTTTCATGGTTTCATGGCCATAGGTATTCCTAGGTTCTTCTCTAGTGGATATATGAAAGTATTAGAAACTATTCCTTTCTCTATAGTCTTCTCTCCCTCCACCAGCAGATGTATAATAAGAACACACAAGCTCCATTCTCCAGTACTGACAGAATAGGAACAAAATGGAGAGTGTCAAGGTTCTGTTTCATCATTCATTCAGCAAATATTAATTGAGTCTTTACAAAGTGCCAGGTGCTGTTCTCAGCACTAAGTATTCAGTGGTGAAGAGACAAAGTCCCTGTTCAAAAGAATTTACATACTAACGAGAAGACAAAACAAGCCAAATGAACAAGATAATTTCAGATATTGATAAATGCTAAAACAACAACATAGCAGAATGTGATAAAGGATGGTTGGGGTGAAATGTGGGTAACATTACAGAAGATGGGCTAGATTGGCTGTCTGGGAAAGTTTCATTTAACTGACACCTGAAGGATGATACTGAAGTTAATCACAGAGAGATACAAGGGGCAGAATTCCTGTGGAGGAAAGAGAAGTACAAGGAATCCCAGTGGCTCTGCAGCATGGTCAGAGAGGTAGGCAGGACTTGCTAAGGGTTTTGGAAAAAACTCCACATCCCCTGTCATGACAGCCTTAGTCCGGTGTCCTCCCAAGTAAGAGACGTGTTTTTCTACACCCAAGGCATTGGCAGCACTCCCCTGAAACCAATCCTAAATATACTTTTGGTGCCTTTAGTATTATTTATTAAAATATTTCTATGTTAAATGAACTAATACTGTAATTGGAAAAGAAATGCGGCTTCCACTATATTTGTCATGAACAGACCTACCCTCAAAATATCAAATTGTATCTTGTACTTTGCAAAATATTTCATGGATTAATATTGTTATAACTACCTTTGAAATAGAAAAAAGTAAAATGAAGCATGTCTTTATTTTCTTCAATCCCTTTCTAATGGATTTCTTATATTAAGAAAAATTGCAAGACAGGTTCTTCCTTATATGCACTTGGTGCTATGACTTCATAATACTTGTGTAAGTATCTTATTATCATCTAACATCCTGCATGTTTCCCAAAAGTCGCAGTGAATGTGAAAAGTCATTTGCTGAAAAAACTTTCCTTGATTAAACCTCATTTTCCTAATACAAGGATTTCTAAAGACAGCTCTATTTTAGTTATGTAAAGTATGCAAAAAGTGGCATATGCTCAATCAAAACTGAATTTGAAATTAACCTGTCACTTTAGACACCACAATTTAAGGAGAAGGTTAGAATGAAAATACATATATATATATATATATACCAAAACCATTGCTGTAAGTCAATTCTGACTCATAGCGACAATATAGGTCAGAGTAGAAATGCCCCATAGGAGTGGCTGGTGGATTTGAGCTGCCAACATTTTGGTTAGCAGCCGAGCTCTTAACCACTGTTCACTGGGAATCATAAATATATATATATATATCACTAGGGTCTTATGTGATTTCAAAAGAAAAAGAGAATTAGATTTTAAAATTGCTTGCTTTTATCAATAATAATTGAATAGTTCTATAAAATTGCCAGAAAATAAAATCACCATTTGAAAATAGCATATTATGCACAAAGAGAAATTCATTTACACATATTTGAATTTGTTGTTTCATAGTTATAAAAAATCTATAGAAAATTAATGTTTTGCAGAATATCTTCTGAACTATAACACAGTACCACTACAAAATCCATTATGAAATAATTTTGTTTTCCAGTAGTATATAATCATAATTTCCTACGAAGCTGAGCATCGTTAACAGTGTTTATAAGAAAAAGAAAATATTCAAGAAATTATTGTTCTTTTTTCCTATTCCATAAAAAAAAAATAAGAAAAAGCATCCTTTTTATCAAAATGTCATTTTTTTTATAGAGACAGCTGAAATTATTCAATTTCATGTTTCCATTTAAAAAAATCCAGCAATCACACTTAAACTACTTATGAAGACAAAGGAAAGGGTCAATGTGTTCAAACTGGGAATTAAAAGGATTCCACCTCTTAGCTAAACCTCCTGTTTCTAAACGCATGCACATAATGATACTAAAAAATGACAATGGAACTTTAGAGAGCTATTGAGCTATGAAATGAAAGGCCTCATAAAGGCAAGTGATTGACTTATTTAAACTTTTTCACTGATGCACTGAGGAATACATTTCTTTTTATTTCTGGTATTATAATCAAAATCATCATATAATGAAATACTCCTGGATGTTAATACTCCATATCTAAAATATGGAACAGCCGAGAAAGTTATTTAAGGTATTATATCATGGATAGCCAAAGGTAACATTAAACTTAGAGCTATAAGAGAGCAATTGTAGATGAAAACTTATTTATATGTTGATTATTTAAAAAGGCATTTCAAGCCAGGTTATCATAAACTTGCAAAAGAAATCAAAATGCTTGCAATGGCAACATAGTTGTAAGATGAGCAAAGTCGTACAAAAGTGCTTCAAATCAGTCAATAAATGGAGGCTGAATGACAATAGTTGAAAAGGTTGATAGGCTGGAGGCTTACGCTATTTGCAAAAAAAAAAAAAAAAACCACAAATCTTGAAATACCTTCCTTCCTTCCTTGCAAAATAGCAGGCTAATTACTTATCAGGAATTATAACAAAAATTTGCAATATTTGCTGTGTACACTTTGTTAATTCATTGGCCTGTAAAGGAGAAATAGTTTACTAAATTTCTTTCCAAATGAAATAGCTCAAAATTCTTTAAATGTGTTGCCATGTATCATGTAATAAAATAATACAATTGCATTATTCTAAATGTAAAAAGTAATAAGAAATATAGGTTTCTAAAGGTCTGACACTGTAACATATCTTTTGTAAAACTGTTATAAAATCAAACCCATTGCCATCGAGTCAATTCTCATAGCCACCCTATAGGACAGAGTAGAACTGCCCCATAGGGTTTCCAAGGCTGTAAATCTTCACAGAAGTAGACTGCCACATCTTTCTTCCTCGCAGTGGCTGGTGAGTTCAAACGGCCTACCTTATGGTTAACCAACCACTTTAACCTCTGTGCTACCAGGGCTCCTCTAAACCATTATTACTCAGTTTATTATGCATACAGAGGGTCTTCAATAAAGAATTGTTATTTTCCATCTACAATGAGCCAAGAATTAAGCTCCATACATCAAATTATTAAACTTTATCTGCATAATAACCCTGAACATTTTCATATTATTAGTATTCTAAAAATGAGTCAGCTGGGTCTCAGAAAGATATTTCCAAGGTCAGACTTACTTTGAAAACAAAGGAATAAAATGATACAACTCATTTCATAAAACAAGTTAAAAAACTAAGCTTAAGAGGAAGAAAACATTTCCTAACATTCTGAACAAACACCCAATCAATAGCTTATTGTTACATAAGCAACAGAAATATGCTAATAAATAAGAAGCAAAACTCTTGCCTCAGTAAGAGTGATATATGCCAGGATGTGGCAGGGGCTCAGCAAATATGTTCAGAATGAATGAGAAATAAGTGAATGAGTGAGCGAGGGGTTAAGAAGATGAATGAATGAGTGAAGTGACTAACTGGGGACACTAGGCCATGGCAAACTTGATTTTTATTTAGCCTTTTCTAAGTCTGCAATTAGAGTTCCTCTTTCGGCTAAACTACCATTCTCCATCTCATCTCTTTTAGCAGTTTTGGAAGCTAACTCTCTCTAGTCACTAGGGCATTATTTCAATTACTACTTCATCAAAAGAGTTAATATAACTCCTTACTTATCCCCAGGGAGTAATTTCCACAGTGGGGGAATTTGTCCTAAAATGCACAAGTTTTTTTCCTACCATAAAGTCAATAAAGTAGAAGGAAGATCCATTCGAAAACATTTCCTTGGCCAACTTATGGTTGAAAATATTACTATTAATAAATGTTGTAAACATGGGATTTTTAATACTGTTGGCTAAAAATTTATTTTAGCAATCAAAGGAAAACATAGTATTAAATTCAAGGAATTTGCCCAACAATCAAGCCTAAATTAAGAAGACTCTCACAGGAGGAAGAAATGAGGAATGCATCACTGATCGGCTTGGGAGGTAAGAGAGCTATTCATTTATTAATTTTCATACCTTACTAAAACTGATGGATTAGAGGTTTAAAAATATTTAGAATGAATTAATGAAGATGTCTCTAAATGTGTTACTAATTATCTGTATTTAGCATGTTCTTTTATTTGCTAGACTCCCCATTTCATTTAATAACATTTTAAAGAATGATACTCTTGATTATTTTGCATTGTTTATCTCACTTCCTTTATCCAAGCTATTCAAAGTACTTTTTTTCCATAGCTGTATTGAGATATAATTTGCATAGTATACAATTCACACATTCAAAGGGTACAATTCAATGAGTTTTAGTATACTTACAGCGTTGTGCAACCATCACCATTATCTAATTTTAGAATTTTTTGTCCCCCCCTTGAAAGAAGCTCCATTCCCATTAGCAGTCACTCCCACCCCACCCCCACCCCTAGCCGCAAGTAACCACTAATCTACTTTCTATCTCTGTAAATTTGCCAGTCCAAACAATTTTTATAAATGGTATGGTACAATATGTGGTCTTTTCTGACTGGCTTCTTCATTTAACATGTTTTCAAGGTTTACCCATGTGCTAGCATGTATCGGAATTTCTTTTTATTACTGAATAATATGCCATTTTATGGATCTACAACTTTTTTTTTTTTTTAAATCCATGCATCGGCTGATGGACATTTGGGTTGTTTCCACTTCTTGGCTATTATGAAGAATGCGTCTATGAACACTCATGTACAAGTTTATATGTGGACATGTTTGTTCAATAGATTTCTGACTGACATCGAAAAAGTCTGAAAATAAAGACAACTTGCCTTCATATTTCAAGAATGTTATTATGTGCTATAATACTTTACCTCTAGGAAACAGCCGATATATGGGAAAGCTTCTGGAAGCCCCTAGACTGACATCTGGCAAACAGCTCAAACAGCTGTATCCATGCACATGTAAAACTAAAGAGATGGAAAGAATTAACACCCTGAGTCCACTGCCTTTGGCATATCAATCCAGATCCCAAATTCTGCATTTTAAAAACTAGAAGCTAAAAAGATGTATTAAAATGTCAATTTGCTTGAGATTTAAAGAAACATTTTAATAGCAGCAAAATAATGGTGCATCTAGCATATACATACCAAAATAAAACATATTTATCAGACATTTCCTTTTCTAATCTTGATTTTGTATGGAATGATGCTTTTTGAGATAAACGTGAGTTTCAGGTTTCTTTGAACAATTGTAAATTAAATCAGTTCAGAGAAAGTAAAAGAAACTCTCCTTGAACTGGACCTTTCCCACCCTTCGCTCTACTTCCCACCGAAGTAGAGCGAAGAATTTTCTCGCTCTACTTCGAAAGGAGCCTGGTGGTACAAGTGGTTTGTCATTGACTGAGAACCCAAAGGTTGGCTGATTGAATCCACCCAGCAGCTCTATAGAAGAAAGGTTTGGCACACTGCTTCCATGAAGATCAGAGCCAAGATTAGAGCTATGTGACACTCTCTAACACACGGGGTCACCAGGAGTAGGGGGCCAACTCAACAACAGGTAACAGCGACAACTGTTTCAAAATACTGGCAGTTCTCTAGGTTACACTGTCTTATTTCTCACCTGCAAGTTGCTCATATTCAAGTTCTCATTTGCTTATGCTGTCCCCTGTGCTCAGATGCTATGCTCTCCCTTTGGTTCTCATTTAAGATTCAAGTACACCTCATCCAGAAACATACATAATCTCCCTTCCTCACATTCCCGTAGTTTTCCACACAGCCCATGGAGGTTTCTCTTGGCACTTCACCTCTGCTGATATAACACCTTGTAGCTGTGTGTACATAAAGATATATATAAAAAAAAGATATAAGTAAAATAAAATACAGTTTATTGTCTATAATTATGCTTATTATATGGGTGTATATCCACACACATAAAAATGCACTTAATACATTTTATTTTACTTATATCTGTATTTCACAGTAGATCCTTGAGAACAGAAAGTGTTTTTTTATTTACCATTTTATCTCCAGCACCTAGAGAGTGCCTAACCAAGAAGACATTCACAGTATGTTTGTGGATTGCTCAGCTGGGGCTGACTGCTTGGATTCTCATTAACTATAGGTTGGAGTATAGAAGCGTCAGCAATCCTGAACTGAAGTCTTCTGAATGCTTTACAATTAAATCAGTGCAGTGTTCCCATAGGCATTCAAATTCCACTAGCACAGTGATTAAGAACATCCAAGAAAGTGGAATTATTATTACCACAATGATGGGTTTGTAGTATGCTAGGTTCACTTTTATATTCAAATTTGAAATGATTTTTGATTGAAAATTAAAAAAAAAAAAAATACAGTACAAAAGGAAAATGTTGGTCATTGCAACCTTAGGTTCCAAACTCCAAAGCAACAATCTATTTTTATGCTTTTTAAACATAGCTCAGGGCACTGGTGGTGTGGTGGTTAAGAGCTACGGCTACTAACCAAAGCAGTTCAAATCCACCAGCCTCTCCTTGGAAACCCTATGGGGCAGTTCTACTGTCTTCTATAGGGTTGCTATGATCGGAAGTGACTCAATGGCAATAAGTTTGGTTAATCACAGTTTACTAGCGCCAACTTACAAAATATCTAAGGAGGTTGTTATAACCGTCTTCTTCAGGGGTGCAGGCAAGGCTAGATTTTGAGCCTGGGGACTCACAACTCCCTAAACTAGATCACCTCCTGTTAGGACACAGGGGCTGTAGGAACTTCAAACTAATCATCAAACAAGTAGTTCATTAATTTGGAGAACACATCCTTAAATGCTAGTCTAGCCAAAATTTGAAATAAACACGTAACTTTATTGGTAAGGAATCCCTGAGTTATATGCTGTATTACAAACTTGAGAAAACATTCAACCAGGAAATGACTCCATAATTGCAGAAGTGCCAGCAGGTCCAAAAGAATGAAACTGAGAGCAAGGCAGTGACGACTACATGAAAGGATTATCAAGGTACTACAGAAGAATAAGGTCATTGATAAAAAAAAAAAATTTTTTTTTTTTGGAGCCCCTTATTAAGTTTATAAAAACATTGGATTCACCTTCAATGGGACATGCCCTTTTAACATTTACGATTTAATCTATGTCACTGATACTAAAACTTCAGATTGTGCATGCCAGTTGAAGTAGTGAAAAAAGAATTAGGGTGAGGGGGAGTCATAAATATACCTGATTACGATTTTCAACTTTCCTGATTTTAAGGCATAGTTTATATACCAAATCCTTCATCCAGCCAAGTAGCTCTGCTTCTTCTTTCTGAAAACTGGTAACTGAATTTTAGAGCAACTGAATTGTGTCGTGGGCAGTAAAGGAGCCCTGATAGTGCTATGGTTAAGAGCTCTGCTGCTAACTGAAAGGTTAGCAGTTTGAACCCCCTCAATGGCTCTGCAGGAAAAAGACCTGTTGATCTGCTCCTGTAAAGATTACAGTCTAGAAAACTCTATGGGGCTGTTCTACTCTGTCACATGGGGTCACTATAAGTCAAAAGTGAACTTTATAGCACCTAATAATAATAGTGGGCAGTA
The DNA here is from genome assembly GCF_030014295.1 of Loxodonta africana. NCBI lineage: Eukaryota > Metazoa > Chordata > Mammalia > Proboscidea > Elephantidae > Loxodonta > Loxodonta africana. The sequence goes on along the minus strand of NC_087358.1, from coordinate 35,879,488 downwards.
ACAAAGAATAGTGCCATGAATCCTGTAAGATTTAATATTCAGTGAGGTTATCAGTAAACGTATAATCCTTCTAATAGCTTTTGATTAACTGGATAAAGAAGAGGTTCTGTAATGTAGATACGTAAATTCAGGTGCTTGTGTCAATAACACAAACCGCAACATTAGATGAGTATCTTTTATGCCACTAAATAGGAGCCATTCTTCCTTCTCTCTGTGAACAAAACGTATACACAAGCGAGGCTGAAACACACTGAAAATAAAGTCACGTAGGGAAGTATTTTGCCTTTTTTCTGTTCAAAACTCTTCTGATGAAGACTCGCATTTTGAAGACTTGAAACTACAACCTTTCAAAAGTGTAATGCTGCCTTACAGGGTAACAAAAAGGCACTGGACAGAGTGTTAAGATCTGGGTTCTGCCCCTCTCTGTACAGTTTACCGGCCTTAACCTTAAGCAAGCTCTTTAACCTGTGAAACCTACACTTCCTCACTGGTAAATTAAGCTAACTGTATCTGTGCCACCAACCACCCGTCTGTCAGTTTGTCGCACTGTGGTGGCTTGCATGTTGCAAGCTGAAAACTATGCCATTGGTATTTCAAATATCAGCAGGGTCATCCATGGTATACAGGTTTTAGCAGAGTTTGCAGACTAAGACTAGAAAGAAAGGCCTGGCCATCTACTTCTGAAAATTAGCCAGTGAAAACTCTGTGGATAACAGAATATTATCCAAGACTTGGACTCACTTATTTTGGACACATCATTAGGAAAGACAGGTTGCTGGAGGACACTGTTATGGGTTGAATTGTGTCCTCCCAAAAGATGTGTCAATTTGGCTAGGCCATGATTCCCAGTATTGTGTGATTGTCCACCATTTTGTCATCTGATGTGATTTTCCTGTATGTTGTAAATCCTACATCTACAATGTTAATGAGGTGGGATTAGTGGCAGTTATGTTAATGAGGCAGGATTCAGTCTACAAAATTAGGTTCTCTCTTAAATCAATCTCTTTTGGGTTACAAAAAGAGAAGTGAGCAGAGCGATGGGGAGATCTCATACCAGTGAGAAATAAGAGCCAGGAGAATAGCACGTCATTTGGAACCAGGGTCCCTATGCTAAGAAGCTCCTCAATCAGGGAAGATTGATGACAAGGACCTTCCTTCAGAGCTGACAGAAAGAGAAAGCCTTTCCTGAATTCCAACTTCTCGCCTCCTAGACTGTGAGAGAATAAATTTCTCTTTGTTAAAGCCATCCACTTGTGGGGAGGGCCAGGGAGGGCAAAAAAAAAACCCTCAATGAGATGGATTCAAACAACAGCTGCAATAGTGGACTCAAACATACCAAAGATCATGAAGATGGCACAGGACTGGGTGACATTACCTTCTTTTATACATGGGGTCACTATGAGCTGAAACTTACTTGACGGCAACTAACAACAACAAATCTCTGCCATCTACATTCAAATGAAATGTGGACTTATTAATAAAGGTACTGTTTCTATTTTTTTTGATATTTTTTTAAACTATAACCCATAATTTGTAGCATAAAAACATGTATTCGAATGTAAAAATTAGTATTAGCATAAAGTGTATCTACAAAAAAATCATTTGAATAACACAGTTAAACAGCTGAAAATGTCTTTGGGTTTTGAATCCATAACATAAAATAGGTCATTTAGCAATAACACCTCACCCTGTATCTCTTCTCCCTAAATGATGGCTTCTTGGCAAATTTGGGGAAAAGATCAAGTTTGCCTTCCACATTCAACCCACATTAATACACTACAGGAAGAAAGTTAAAAGAGTTACCCTTCTAGCAACTTATAAATTTTAACTTATACTTTTCAAAGAAAATGTATCTAAAGTGGGGAATTTTAATAGTTGGGTTAAAAAAAAAAAAACCTGTTGCCATCAAGTTGATTCTGACTCATAGTGATCCTATAGGACAGAGATATGACAGAGTAGAACAGCCCCATAAGATTTCCAAGGAGTGGCTAGTGAATCTGAACTGCCGACCTTTTGGTTGGCAGCCAAGTTCCTAACCACTGTGCCACTAGGGCTCCAATAGTTGGGTAATTGGGGGTATATTTGATATATATGCTTTAATTAAGTCAATTCTACATCTACTAAATCATATAGGTTAAATAACTAATTCATTTAATGAACATTCATTTTGTGTATGTGTGCTTAAAAGTGGAAGTAAAAGAAAGCATCTTTTAGTCTTTAGATACAAACTCATAAAATGTCACTAGGAAATTCTTTTTCAAAAGATTCATTAGAATGATTTGACACCTAATTCACAAACAGAATTAATTCAGCCTCAGAATAAGTTTATCAAATTTGAATTAATTTGATTTTAACAATAATTACTGCAACTAAGTATGTATTAGCAGTAAAAATCAACCACATAAATTCATACAAAATGAACTTAGTTTTATGTATCTATTTCCTCCTAAAAACTAAGCTTTGACTTCTTTAAATTCTGAACAAGTAATCGTAGACTGCTCATCCATTATCTCTAAGCACTCTCTCCCTGTACAGGATCCACCTTGGTAATAGTGCTTTCATCAAAGCCTAATGGTTTGTTTCAAATAATCAAAGTAGTGTTTATATCACTGTCCTCAGGTGCAACCATTTTGTTTCTAGGAGAGCAGTATGGTACATGCTAATGTCACAAGTGATAAATCAAAGTAAGTACATTTGTTTTCCTACCTTAACCAGTCTATTCAGTACCACTAACAAAAATACATGTTGGCATTTACACTTAGGCACCTTCTATTTCAGACCATGCACAGTAACAAAGATTACTGAGAATAAATACGTATGTAAAGCAGATGGTTATACCCCAGTCTTAGCTGTCGGAGAAATTTCAGGGGTAGATGGTGGTTGCAGGGAATTAATCTGTGTACCCTACCTAGACAGAGTATAGAAAAAGAAGAGTATTTCTGCTATAAATGATCAACGATACAGCCTCTATTTATGGTAATCAGAATAGCTTACTCTTCTAAAATCGCCTGATATTTGAAGTGAATATATTCATTTATGTTTTTATTGTTATAAAATACTAAAAATAAAGTAATTAAAAGAAAGACATCTGCAACATTTTCAGACCCAGAAGAGGTCTGAGAGACTGAAATCATGCATATTTTATTTCTGTATGTGAAATTGTTTGGCAGTTAACAGAAGATAAGGTAACGTTAGCACAAGCTAGAATAAGAAAAAAAAAAAAAAACTTGGGTACTGTTGCCCTAGTCATTTTCAGCTTGAATTTGTGATCACATTCAGAGAATTTGTTCTTTAAACCAGTGAAGGCTGGGAAAGTCACAAAAATGTCTTCTCTATTCAAAAAAGAATGGAACCTGCCTGGATCGTGATCTTTTCCAGTTTCTAGTTTGTATAGTAGCACTGTTAGCAGCACTGGAGAAATTATAAGGTAAAGAGACACCGTGAAATCTGCCTACTGGTCTACTTAAGCCTATATAAATGAGGAAGAAACAAAGAGGAATTGACACCTGGAAAATAAACTAGAATGAATTAAAGACCCACCATGTTTAACGGACCAGTCTAATATCCTTCGAGAGTCAGTATTCCCTTTCACATTCATCTTTGCTTTGCAAAGTAAATGAGAGTAAAACCATGGGGTCTGGGACTCCTAAAGGGAAAAGGAGACAGGCAACGAAAATGGTCTGCACAGACATTTTATGCCCAATAAAAAAACGAGGAGCTGCAAATTCCATCTTATTTGGGTTTTGGAACCATAATATAAAATACAATCTTTTAGCAATAACACCTCACCCTGTTTCTCTCCTCTCTAAATGATGACTTCTTCGCAATCAAAATTCAGTCAATAGCCTAAAGACCGATAGGACTTATCTCTAGATGTCAGCATGGTTCCAGAGGAACAAACTGACAAAGCAAAGGCGATAAGTTAGGGAATAAAATCCATTTAAATGGTAGGATGCCTGATTATGGTCAGAAATGTATATACATCAAATAATGTTGAAGAAGAGGCTTAAGTGTGAATGATAAAATGACTGAATGAAGTTAAAACCTTTTCACCACCACGTAAAGTGCTGCTAGGGCAAATGAAGAGGCACATATCACTTTAAAATGTCATCAAAGCTAGAGTTTTACTTCAAAATGTTGGCCAACATTTCCTCAGTAACCCTTAATACAGCAATTTTCTGATTCTCAAGTATTTTACAGATCTAATTTTAGCTTTTCCCATGCCAAAGTAAGTCATTTAAAATATTTAGTAACTACAGAGTCTCATTTATTTAGTATTACAAACAAATAAATACAGAAACTGAAAAATACAAGTTAGTAGAAAATATTAAAAATACAAGAAACTAAAAAGAATATGCTAGTAAAATATTGTAGACTTAATGTTTTTATCCCTTAGACACATTTTTATATATGTATTTTTTTTAATTATATCTTCCCCCTGAAATCAGTCCTAACATAACTTGTTTTATATATATACATTTTTTTTCCATAATAATATATACTCACCAAAGAGTTAGTTTTCTGATTCTGAGAAAAACCTTATTGAAATGGTTGGCTTAATAATCTACCACCAAATCATGATTAATTTTCTACCACCAGGCTGCATACCAGGATTACTCCCAAATGTTCCGTTTAATTTAAGTACTTTCTGATTCATGAACCGAGGGATAACATACAGCTATAAAACGTAATCCAATCCTAACATGGCCTTAACCCCTATAATCTGCACTTCAATAGCGGGGAAATTGTATAGTTTTGAAACTGTAATCAAGAATTTTTTTTGCAAACACCCACTAGAGCTGTCCTTTGCTCCCATCTCTTATTAGATTACAATAAAACGACCATGCTCTCTTTATGGTGGGAACAGAGCGACCCTGGGGTGATTTATAATCTTGTGAAACCCTGTCCACACTGCTGACCAGACTTTTTTTGAGGTCACTATCTGTTTCTTCAACTGATGTCTTCCTGCTGTGACAACACTGTTGGAGAGCTGTCAGCACACAAGAATTTCTCAGGCTACGTATTGTCTTTGAACGCATTTCTTGTGTTATTTCTATTGAGAAGCATTTGCGTGCTTGGTGTTTAGACAGTAAAGGATCTTTCTGAGATTTTCTCATTAGTCTAAATCCTGACAAAGAGAAGACAACTAAATAGGAATAAATGAAGTGGATCTCTTATTGACAAAAGAAGGGAATATTTATTTCTTCTAAATGTATAACATCACTGTTGAATACAAACAATAAGGCAACAATTCATTTTTAAAAGAGGAGTATTGTTCTCCCCAATAGCAAAATAATTTGACTCTAACGTGTTAGATATTATCAAAAGTAACCATTAGCTGTAATAGCTGGGGTTTATATAAGCATAAAAAATAAGTGTGCTTTGCTTTTTCTTTTAATGTGGAAAGTAAACTAAGAAAATGTTTTAATAGTAATTTCATTTGATAAAATAAGTTGAAATCTTCATTCTCGCCAAGAATTGTTGTAGATGAGTAAGACTTATTTTCCATATTCCCAAAGAGCACATGATATTTAAAAATTGAGTAGATCATAGTTAGCATTAGAACTAGATGTTTTTTTTTCAATGCTGTGAAAGAACTTGCTCAAATGATAGCCCTTCATCAGTTTTACTTGACAAAATAAGACACTATCCAGTAATTGAAGCATGAAAATGTTAGATCAGCATGGTCTCCAGCCTGTTGGGTTCAAACAAACTGGTTTGTTCTATTTGTTTATTCTCATTTTAATTGTATTTGATTAAGTTAAATAAGAAAGCTAACATTGGATTATCTCTTTCTCACACTTCCAAAATGGAAGAAGTAAATGTTTCTGTATTTTTTCCTTTTTTTTTTTTTTGAGAGAAAGCAATTAAGAAAAGCAATTTCGAGATCCCCCTCCCCCTCCCCTTTGTTTTTTAGAAAGCATAGCCCATATGGCTTCAGGAAGATATTAACAGAGAAGGTATACCTCCTCCAGAATGTTCTTTTCTCTTGTTCAAAATCCCAAACCAAATCCGTTACCATCGAATTGACTCCTACTCATAGTGACCCTAAAGGACAGAGTAGAACTGCCTCACACGGTTTCCTAGGAGCGCCTGGTAGATTTGAACTGCCGACTTTTTGGTTACCAGCCTGGACTCTTAACCACTGTGCCACCAGGGCTCCTTCCTTTGTTACATTAGACCTCACCGAGGAGGAAGTTTTGGAGGCATTTGAAGAAGCAGATATGCTACAAGGAGAGAAGATACTCTGTGGGGAAGAGCCAACATTGATGTAAAAGAATTCCAGAACACTGGATCTATTTGTAGCACTGGAGCCAGGAAGACTGGGGAAGCTCTGCTGAGAGGTGCCTGCACCCAGTGTCCCTAGATCCACCTCATCTGTGGATTCTGTCGACTAGCGGGCACGAGTCTCTCTCACTCAAACATAGAGCAAAGCTGTGTTTTTTAGAGAGGCCTGTGACGCTCTCACATTTCCACTCTTTAGCTCCCAATGTTTAGATGAAAAAGACCCAACGTTTACCTTCTGCATATAAGAAAATAAACATAAAATGAAATCTATTTGAAAATGTCCATAAACTTAATTTGTATACACAACAACTGAAAGCATAGTGGGGTTTTGGGAAAACAGCAATGTTGAAAAACTAACACTTTGATTTACAAAGATATCACGTAACATTCTTAATTTATTTTTTAACTTTTTTTTTTTTTTGTGGGAGTGGTAGTATTTGAACTTAGCTATATCTGAACTTAAATACACATCACACTGAATCTACACCACCTCCTGAATTTGGCAACAGATCCTGGGGGCTGTATAGGCCTTGAGCCCATGAGATTTATAAGGCTACTGAGTTATCTAAACTTTTGTAGCTTGCTATTGTAGTCAGTGAGTCAATTTCAACTCATAGTGACCCCATGTGACAGAGTAGAACTACCCCATAGGGTTTTGAAGGCTGTAATCTTTACGGGAGCACATCTCCAGGTCTTTTCTTCTGTAGAGTTGCTGGTGTTTTCAACCGTCGACCTTTTGGCTAGTAGCAGAGCGTGTTAGCCATTGCCAGGCCTCCTTTTTTTTTGTAACTTAGAGCAGTAGAAAACTTCATCTGAAGGCCTTTGATATTGTCGGGCAATTTGGGTTAGGTACGATTTGGCAAAGGTAAACCATGAAGATGTTTTAATAGTACCTGTATTTAATGCAATAAGTTATAATCCCTGCTCTTGTCAAAAAGCAGCCATAGATAAGTAAAACCTACATTCAAAATTTTCAAATAACACATGATATTTAAAAATCAAGTAGATTTCCTCTTCCCTGTCCCCACCCCACCACCCCAGAAAAAATTAAGTAGACCCTAGCTGGAGTTAGAGGTAATTGCTCCTTATTATTTTATTTGTCATTATAAACAACAACAAAAAAAGACCTTTTCTATTGAGTCATTCCAATCATATCAACCCTATACGACAGAGTAGAACTGCCCCATAGGGTTTCCAAGGAGCAGCTGGGGGATTCGAATTGTCGACCTTTTGGTTAGCAGCCGTAGTTCTTAACCACTGAGCCACAAGGGCTCCTATTATAAGCTAGTTTTAAATGATAAGGGAACGTTTAACTATGTAAGTATGGACACCCTGGGGGTCATAACAAAGAAGTCAAATGTTCCTTTGTTTTTAAGAGGTAACCCACCATTTACCTTCTCTGAGTTCCTGGGTGGTGCAAATGGTTGACTCAGTTGGCTGCTAATCAAAAGGCTAGAGGTTCAAGTCCATCTAGAGGTGCCTCAGAAGAAAGGCTTGGCAATCTACTTCCAAAAAATCAGCCACTGAAAACCCTACAGAGCACAGTTCTGCTATGACACACACAGTGTCACCATGAGAAGGAATCAACTCAGTGGCAACTGGTTAAGGACTCCTTTAATAAAATGGACACACACACACACACACACAAAATCAACTGTAATGGTTAAAAGACCCTTAAGATAAAGTACGTAACTTCAACAGTCAGTGCACTTCTCAGTAATCTCTTTGTCTTGCACTGAAATAATACACATTTGCGCCATGTTTTTAGTACTATATTTTCCATAATGAGGTGGTTTAAAGCTGAGCACTGGAAAGAATGGGTGCTGAGGCAGCAAGTGTTCTGATATAAAAACGGGGTTATGAGCAAAACACACACCAGAAATTGAAAACATGATTAGAAGCAAAATGGATGAAGCAAAGGTTCTCAAATAACCGTCAAGGAAGTAAACCCGTCTCAAAGACCCTGAATACCCACTGACTCTCCGCTATCTATAGCTATTGTGCCCAGGAGTACCACTGAAAATACTATAATGGGGCATCATTGCTGGAATCACTATCTATATAAAAGAAAGTAGTCCCAAGAATAAAGTCAGAACGTCGAGAATTCAGTATGTAATTCCACACACTTTTAAAGGCCTGTGATCTCAAGACACCTCCCTCTAGACTGCACTCGCCCCATTCTCTCACTCTTAAAGGGCGTTTACAAATGGCGTAGGAGTTTCTACATGGCACAAATGATTCAGCGCTCAGCTGCTAACCGAAAGTTGGTGGTTAGAATCCACCCAGAGGTACCCTGGGAAAAGACCTGTGACCCACTTCTGAAAGGTGACAGCCTTGAAAACCCTATAGAGCAGCTCTACTCAGCACATGTGGGGTCGCCATGAATCAGAATCCACTCCATGGCCAGTGGTTTGTTTTGTTTTATAAAGGGTGTGTCGATTGCAGCCTCTCAATGATGTAGCATTTACTGATGAACTATTCAAATTGGTTTAGTTTTTTCCACTTCAAAAATTGTGACTCTAATAAGATACTGGAAATTGTATTCATTTGAGCTAATATAAATGCTACATACATTTTTTCTTTGAGAACCAGAAAAGCAGTACAATTTTTGGAAGCTAAATTGAGAGCAACTTGTTAGCATTCTGGAAAGGTTTTTACCTCTGCTTTTTCTACTCTTTCCTTTCTCCACCTCTCCTTTCTCTCAGCAGCTGCGCAGGAGCGGTGACAGGAATTTAGTGTTGAGACTCAGCCCAACAATTTGCTGGTCAGGCACAGCATAAGGAAACAGAAAATGTGTTCTTTTCTCCTCAACTCCCTACCAAAATGCATTATTCTTTCAACATATTTGCTGGTGAGGACTGTGACAAAAACTTTGGGAATATTGACTCGTGGTTACAGTAAGATCAGAAGAGACCAACAACAGCTATTTGAAAACAGCAACCACCAGACTATTAGAAAATAAGCCAGCCTGAACACTTCTTGAATGAGAAATGCCTAGAGCTTGCCTCAAGGCACCTAAAGGCCTGTGTACTGAGATCCACAGAAATGGAGCAAAAGGACGTGAAGATGGTATACGAAAAAGTCTGAATTCAAATGAGGTTTTAATCAATTTTGTAACTACTGGTATTTATGAGAGACTCTATAACCTGTACCAAAATGAACATTAAAAAAAAAACAAGAGTAAGAACTCTGCTCTACTGGCATGTCTCCAGGTAAGATAATTTTGTTTTGTCTACTTAAATTATCCCTGAAGTAACAATTATCTCATACTCCTTTAAAACTTCCCGTTCCTAAGCTACCGGCTGGAACCTGTGGGTACTGGTGAAAGAGAGCTGCCCTATAGTTGGTGACTATACACTCCTGTTTGCCCAGGACAATCCCAGCTTATACCTGTGGTCCCAACATAATTATTGATAGTGTCTCTGTATGCTCAAAAGTATCCCTCGTTTGCGTGATAAATTTTATAGTTACCCCACCCCTGACACCCTGGGGGTCCTGAAATGATGGAGATAGTGATGGAAGTCAAACTTTTATGATAGAAATTATCACAAAAAGTTTACATTAAAATGCAGTAGACAAAGTTCCACTTATAGATTAATACTTTTCTAATATTTGGAAACCCTGGTGGTGTAGTGGCACTGGGTTTTTTTTTTTAATATTCTACTATAAATGTTCTACTAGTTTTTTAATCACCTAAACCCTGGAACTCCTCTATTGAATTTAAGGTATTTATATTTCATAACATAAAACTACATGAATGGTAATCACTGATGCTTATTTAACAAACTGAGGTACTATAATATTTCTGTGAAACTCCAGAGAAGGACAGAATCCTGGAATAGAATGTATATTTGGGTACTCCGCTTTGGGTATTGGTAACATTTTTACTTTGTCTTGCTCAGGTATCGCCTAAAATTAAATATATCCAAAATATTCCAAATCACAGATTTTATTCCTTTGACCATAAAGAAAAAAAAATGTATTATTATAGAATACTCTAGATACATAGTAATTTATCTTTAGATAATTAGTAAGAATGCCCCATTTGGTAGGCTTTAAAAAATTGTACATTTTCAAGAATCAAAGTTAAAAATGAAATAAAAAATATTTACTGTTTGTTGTTGACAACCCCATGCACAACGGGAAGGTCCCATTGTGATGCACAGGGTTTTCATTGGCTGACTCAGAAATAGATTACCAGGTCTTCCTTTCTAGTCTATCTTAGTCTGAAGCTCCGTCAAAACCCATTCAGCATCACAGCAGCATGAAAGCCTTCACTGACAGTGGCTGTACATGAGGTGTACCGGACAGGAATCGAACTGGGGTCTACTGCATGAAAGGTGAGAATTCTACCACTGAATCATCACTGCCCTCATGCTTAATGTTCACTGAGTGATTATTATGTGTGACTGTGCTAAGTACTTAACATACGCAATTTCATTTAATATAACACAAGTGGCACAGTGGTTAAGTGTTCAGCTACAAGTCAAAAGATCGGCAGTTGTAACCCACCAGCCACTCCACAGGAGAAAGATTTGGCAATCTGTTTCCGTAAAGATTACAGCCTAGAAAAACCCTGTGGGGCAGTTCTACTCTGTCCTATAGGCAGGGTCACTATGAGTCGGAATCAACTCAGTGGGGCACTGAGTTATTATTAACCTACTTTTAGAGATGAGTAAAGTCTACAAAGCTTGTAGACTTCAAAGAACTTGCCTAAGATCGCCATCCAAGTAAGTGGTAGAGACAAGATTTTAAAAATCTAGCTTTTATCTGTAGCATTCCTTTCACTTGCAGATAAAATTTTAATCTTTTCCTACTTGCGTATAATGAAAAGCCTTACTGCACTGCCTTTGACCCTATGCTTCCCACTTCTACCAATCTGGAAATCAAAGCCAGAAAAGATGCAACTTGAAATAAACTTTGTTAAAATGCCTTTAAGCTCTTCATATCTCCTTTAGTCTTGACTGGAACATCATCTTCTCAAGGAGGCCTATCCTGGCCACTTTATTTAAAATTTCAATTGTCCTACTAACTGCAGTCCAAATCCCCCTCATGCTCATCTATTTTTTTTTATAGCACCAATCACCTTAAGACTATGTAATATGCTTATTTACTGTGTTTATTTGTTGTCTGTCTCCTAACCTCCAACCATGACCACTAGAATATAAGCCCACAAAGGCAGGGACTTTTGTCTTTTATATTTATTGATGTATCCAAAGCAGCTAAAAAGAATGCCTTCCACATAGTAGGTGCTTAACAAATATCCCCTGATACATGATGGTAGTTTTCATCACTTATCATATGCACACACACACACACACACACACACATTATTTTGAGGTCTGATAGTTCTAGCATTAAAAAGAGAGTAAGAGGAATGTGAAATAAGAAAGGATAAAGGAGGGCAAAATGAATATGCATCAGTTTCCAGTGGCAAATTTATGCTAATATTTACTAAATACACTGCCTCATTTGGAATTTATTTTAAATTAGATCTTTATGCATCGAGTAGCTTTATACATATGATAATGTGCAAAAACATTTGTTTTCTTGAAAACTTTTAGATACACCTAGTATGAAACAGCTGTTTGATTTCAGCAAATTCAGTGATAGATGAAGACATTCTGTATTCATAAACATCCAATGAAGGTGTTATGTATTCAGTTGTGAAGTAGCATTTCTAAAATTTTGGTTTAACGCGCCATTGAAGTGAAGTGGTAGAGTCTGATAAACACCTGAGCTGGAAATGTGGATAATCACTAGTTCTAGTTATCACTGCTTCTCCCAGGTAGGTAGAAGTATAGATGGTCAACATGAGAAATTAGTAAGACCTGAAATGAACAAAACACACAACAACAACAAAAAATTAATGATATTCCCTCTTCAATCAAATCGGTAGTCACCTTATTAAAGAGAAAGAATGGTGACAGACAAAACAGATATGTCACCATGAAAAGTATAAGAAATACCTACCTACAAAAATGAGAAGAGTTTCAACTTTAAAACCATGTGGATATTGCACTTAATTATTCGTAAACAGACATAACAAAAATATAAACTTGAAAACTAAATACTGGTAAGCTCTTATTATGAGGTGGGATAATTTTTGTTAAAAAGTTAACAAGAGTTAAAAAGTTCGTAGATTTTTTTTTTATTATACTTTAGATGAAGTTTTACAGAACTAGCGTCTCACCAAGCAGTAAGTACACACACTGTTGTATGACATTAGTTAACAACCCCACGACACATCAACACTCTCCCTTCTCAACCCTGGGTTCCCTATTACCAGCTTTCCAGTTCCTTCCTGCCTTCCAGTCCCTGCCCCAGGGCTGGTGCTCCTCTTTAGTTTTGTTTTGTTCCATGGGCCTGTTAAGTCTTTGGCTAAAGGTGAACCTTAGGAGTGACCTCATTACTGAGCTGAATGGGTGTCCGGAGGCCATACTCTCAGGGTTTCTCCAGTCTCTGTCAGGCCAGCAAGTCTGGTCTTTCTTTTTGAGTTAGAATTTTGTTCTACATTATTCTCCAGCTCTGTCTGGGACCCTCTATTGTGATCCCTGTCAGAGCAGTCAGTGGTGGTAGCCGGGCTCCATCTCATTGTTCTGGACTCAGTCTGGTGGAGGCCGTGGTAGATGTGGTCCACTAGTCCTTTGGTCTAATCTTTCCCTTGTGTCTTTAGTTTTTTTCATTCTTCCTTGCTCCCAAATGGGTGAGACCAGTGGAATATCCTAGATGGCCGCTCACAGGTTTTTAAGGCCCCAGACGCTATTCACCAAAGCAGAATACAGAACATGCTCTTTTTAAACTATGTTATGCCAATTGAGCTAGATGTTCCCCAAGACCATGGTCCCTGCAGCCCTTAGCCCAGCCATTCAGTCCCTCAGAGTTTGGATGTGTCTAGTTCACAGATATTTTGAAGTTTGCAGGTGGAACTGAATATGGAATGTTTCTGCAGTGTTGAGGAGTGACATTAATAGGGAAATCTGAGTAAAAAGGAGTTCAGTGAGAACAACACATTTTCCCAATAGATGTGACTTTAATAGCTCTTAGCTTATTTTTTATTGTAATTATGTTTTCTATTTCACAAAGACTTTTTTTGCATACACAAAATCATCAATACAGTGGAAAAAATATACTTTATCTTATATGTTATTGTTAGTTGCTGTCACGTTGATTCTGACTCATGGTGACCCCATGTGTACAGAGTAGAACTGCACTCCACAGGGTTTTCAAGGCTATGACTTTCAGAAGCAGATTGCCAGGCTTTACTTCTGAGGTGCTTCTGGGTGAGTCTGAACTGCCCCCCTTCTGGTTAATAGTCCAGTGCTTAACTATTTGGGCCACATCTTATATAGACTCTAAGAACTGAAAATACTAAATACAATCATCAAGAAGATGAGAGGATATAGGGAAAGCAAATTCCAGTATCAGTCTCCTGAAAGAATCATGTCACCAAACCAAAGTGTATTATTTGTTTATAAGTCATATGTTGAGTTAAAAAGTAATTTTAAAGCATTTTTTGTTTCTTAATGTTGAAATTGATTTATACTCGATTGTGCCCTCTCATTTTCTCAATGGTGTCATGATTCCCATATGCTGTTCCTAATTGTCAATGTTGATTTTACCTTCATATTTGTCCTACCTCCTAGCACCGGACTAGATCACCCAGGGTCGATCCGTAAGTACACTGTACAAACTGAAGCTTCTGCTGTTTTCAGTGGAGCCTACCTTTGCAGCCAGCAGTAGATTTCTTACTAAAAGGTCAGTTGAGTATTTAAGGTGAGCTCTGTAAAGGGAACTTTCATTTTCAATCAATGGTATTTTTTAAATTCTGTACAGAATGTTCTCATCTTTTGACACTAGTTATTATCACTAGCTAAGAATCAAACACAATAAAGGTATTTCTTAGAGTCACAATCATGACTCAGCAGATAGAAAAACCTGCTCTCTGCAAGTCTGTCTTTGACTTCCATTTAACTTTGAATAATTCATAATGGAAAATAACATTTGACCTCGGGGAATTATTGAGGAAAAAATTTTTTTCTTGTAGAAGTTGAGATGTGGTTTTAAAACAAGTTATTTGAAACCAGAAGACATCCTCCCCCTCAAAAACAAAATGGTATTTATAACAGAGAAATTTTTTAAATATTTTCATTCATAGCTTATTTTTGAAATCTTTCTAAAAATGGCATTCATTATTTTACGGCCACACCTGATAGCTTCTTTGTTACCTAAATCCCATGTAAAACTATCTTTGAAGGTTCACACCAAAATCTGTGGTTCCTGCCCTTACTTTTCCCTTGAGTTCCAGATCCGTGTTTGCATGATCTCCTGGATAACTCACAAACATCTCACCTCAGAGCCTTCAAAATGGAATTATTTATGCTTACCAAAATCATCCTCTCTTCATGACCTCATGACTGGCAACAATTCACCAAAAACCAGAGAGTTAATCTCAACTCACTTATGTCTCTTTCCCCAAACACTTCACTCAGTCTTTCCATTTTAGTTGACTGTAATTTCCCTTCTATTTTTTCCTCCCTCCATCCTCACAACTAGGAACCCTGGTGGCACAATGCTTAAGCCCTTGGCTGCTATGCAAAACGCTGGTGGTTCAAAACCCACTCGCCCAGCGGTTACAAAGGAGAAAGACCTGGTGATCTGCTCCCATAAAGATTATAGCCTAGAAACCCCTATGGAGCAGCTGTACGCCATCACACTGGGTCACTATGAGTCGAGAATCCACTAGATGGTACCTAACAACAACAACATCCTCACTGCTGCTATGCTAAATTAAAGTCTTAGTGATATTCTCTACTGTGATATTCTCTAGTTGAAAATGCCTACAATTTCAACCCTCTGAGGGTCACAAGAATTATCTGTTCAGAACACAAAACAAATCATATCATTCCAATAATTAAAAATCTTCCAATGGGGGAAAAAAATCTTCAAAAGGTTTATCATCATCTAGCATATAAAGTTCAAACTCCTTATCATGTCACATAGGGCCCTCTGTGAACTGGGCACTGCCTACATTTCCAGCCTATAATTAACAGATGCACCACAATCTCCAGCCAAGCCAAGCTGCAACCCCTGAAAAATAACATGCTTTTTCTCATTTTCATTTTAGACCTTTGCACATTTACTGCCGCTTATTTTGCCTAATTTCTGAAGCTTTAAATTCATTAGTGTAGATATATATCCTTGGCAAATACTGAAAGTTAGAATAAAGAACAATGAAAAATGCCAAATAAAAAGAGGAGAAAGTGATAAGAAAATAGAATAAGGCATTTAAAATTGTAAAAAGAACACAGTAAAGTTCTAAAGGCCACACCGATATCTGAGCAGATAAATTCGACTTTAATTTTCTTCATATTCATGTTGTAAGCTTGGATTTCAAGAGAGATGTGATTTATGGATTTGGACAGAGTTTATCACTTTCTTTCTGTCTTAAATAAGAAAAAGAACATGTGTAAAATTGAAGGAGAAAAAAAATCTTGGCCTATATCTAGATTATGGTGACACAGTTGTTTCACATATCCAAAGAAGTATGTTATTGTATATTTTAGAAGGAGCCAAAATAGGGTAATCTTCCATAAAGAGAACCTTCATTTTCCTGGCAGCTCTAATATTTACTGAAGCCCAAAATATGTGGATACCCTGAAATCATAAGATTTTAACTAGAAAAAGTGTGCAAATATTGAACTATTTAATTGATTTACTGTCTTCTAAATTTATCTTTTACGTACTGCAATATTTTCCTCCCAAGATTTTTTACAATATTAATATAATAATGTAATATTTATATGTATGGGCAGAAATCCAGAATAGAACTAAAAAAAACAAACAAAATTTTACCTCTTTTGCAATGAGAAATCAATTCCTTATTTAATTTTATCTCTAACAAAATCCCAAAGTTGAAGTTCTTTGTCAGATACAGGATATGCACATTTTTCTTCATCCACTGGAAGGATGCTTGAATAGAAGCACTTCTCACTATGAATAAACTGTGAAATGTAGGTGAAAATTAAATTTAGTTACAGCTGCCAGCCTTGTGTCTGCTCTTGATGGCGATTGTCTCACTTAAAGAAGCACAGTTGTTTGTGACACTAGAGATAAACAAAAATTGCTATTGAGTAGGACTGTACTGTCTAGGAAAATAATAGTAACAGTAACAAACCTACAGCTTTGCTAAGGTCACTGGAGAACTGCAGCCTGGAAATTTGGCACCATGACTTTTCTACTGACTTGCTGTAACTACTAAACCTTGACTCCCCTTCCCCAAATATAATCGGAAAAACAGAAAAAAAGGAAAAACAGCAAAGGACATTGATGGAATTCCAAATAGCATCTATGTAGTTTACGTATGGTATCTCATTCAATTTTCATATTTCAATTTCCTTGTCTCAAATCCTCATCTTGTTGGTTAGGTATTGGACTGCTTGACTGGCAAATGACAAAACTGGAGCTCAAATGGGTTTGTACAACTCCTCTTTGGATAAGAGTATAGGATAGTATTTAACGGTGCAGAATTTGGAATCAGAATACTTGAGGTCAGCCCCTAGCTTAACACCCAGTACCTTGGGCAATTTACTTAACTTCTCTGTAACTCAGAACCCTCCTCTGTAAAATGGAGATAGTAGTATTGATTGGCTTAAGACCCCTGTGAGAATCAAATGAGCTAAGAAATGTACTTGGACTAGTGCCTGGTATACGGTAAGTGTACAAAATATATATATATTATTGATAACGGATATGAAAAGCCATTCCATAGTGTATTAAGGTGTTTTAGGGAGATATAGCATGGGTGAAGGTTCCTGACAGCTTTGCCCGTTGCTTAAACCTAGTACATTTATTCCTTACAAACATTTAAATGAGCATACTATTTGCAAAGCTTGTGACTATTGCTCTAGGGAAGTTATAAATGCAAAGAATCAAAATTTTGCCAGAGAAAAAGGATAAAGCCAGGTCATTAAGAGAGAAGTTTCTAAAGGAAGTCAGTGCATCCTTGTCTTTCCACAGGAAAGTCCCTCGCCCAAATCCTAGCACCAAAACTTACCTAAAGGAAGATAAAAAGATCTGAAAGTCCCCGGAGCAAACACTAATAGAATTTAAAGCAGAATGATCCTGGCATGTTTAAAAATTGACATTTTAAGACAGAACTACTGAAGTTTCTGGTGAATTTACTTAATTTCACAGAATAGTGTAAGGTTTGAAAACACGTAAGATTTTGAGTAAATAGTTCAAATCATCCTAGACAGGCAACCAAGACGGGGGAAGGAGGGTGGCACCTCAAAAGCCATGTAATTGGTTCACCGATGGGTTTAATTATTAATGGGCAAAAAGCTTTAGAAACATCAAGGCACATTTCACTTTTTCAGCATACAAACCAAGCCAAACAAGTTGCCGAGTCAATTCCGACTTATAGCAACCCTATATAGGACAGAGTAGAACCGCCACATAGGGTTTCCAAGGACCGGCTGGTGGATTTGAACTGCCAACCTTTTGGTTAGCAACCAAGCACTTAAACACTGCACTACCAGGGCTCCTTTCAGCATACAGTTGAATGTAATTCAGCAAACCATCATTAAAAATGCAGGCATTATCTCTAAACATTATATAAAAACACTATACCTCCTCTCCTGAATTGGTGAGAAATGACACCCTTTTGTTCTTGATGTATGTCATGTATCACTTATGCATGATCTTTTATTATCCAAGACTTTAGTGAGACACTAAAATTATCAGAAAAACTGGAAGTATTTAGCCACACCACAGTTAACTTCCTACCTTAACTGTAGATACCCTGAACAGGAGTTCCTTTACCCTTCCATCATAATAATTACCTGGTGAAAAAAACTTTTTCTCCCAGCCTTGATTAAAGTGAGTAAATGAAGTTAAGCAAAGTGAAGAACCTACCCCACCATGGAATTTGCACATCACGGAAATATGCCAATCTGACAAACAACAAATTTTTCGTACAAAACAGGAGGATGCCAACATTTCAAAGGACCTTTTTTTGCTGTGAAAAAAAAGCAAAAGAAAAAAATTTCTAAAGACATCAAAAAGAATGGCAAACTACGTGGAGGGCAGAATTCATTCAGGTGGGTGATTGAGATGGGATGATAAAGTTGATTCCAAAGAGCAATATATAAAGGAAAACAGACCCCACCCCAAACTTTTCTAAAAGCTATTTGAAACTTCTGTTACAAACTCTGCCTAGAGGATAGCTACCAAAATATCGTTTACATTTCAACTACATGCCCAGATGAATGGTTTTCAGGCTTTAAAAGATAATCTGTTTATATCTAGTGGGAATGATAAACTCTCAGTAATGAGGGTGGCTTACTCTGATAATAACACTCAGGTGGAATTGTGAAAGAGTCATGAGGATGAGTTAGAATCAGTCAGGATAGGACTGGGATTTTAACGGATTATAACTCAGTTATTCTTTACATATCCCTTTCTCCCCTCGGATGACTGCTGATCTAATGGCAGAATCACTAATAAATTAACACGGTAATTATTTCAAATTTTATTTAATGAGCAAAATATAACCTCATCTGAACTGTTCGTTGCATGAGAAGAGTCCATTTGATGACAGTGGACTTGTTAAGAATTTTTTTTTTTAATACATTATAATAAGATTTAAGGAATAAAAAGAGAATGAGAAGATACATATTTTGTACTTGGAAGTGCATACAACAGGCTTCTGTTATCTTAAAGAGATGATGAAAATTAATCTGCAATGCTAATGGATATAAAACTTAATGTCACTTCTCTGTTTCTTATAAAAGAAATGAATCTTGGATGTAAAAACGTTCCTAAGAATCTTAGAGGTGTAAACAATACTAAAGTTTTCCCAAAAACTACTAAATTACTACAGACACAGATACACACACACATACACATACACACACAAACATGAATATTTTAAATGTATATTATTATTTTCAAATACTTTATAATCTTCAAACTGCAATCTAGATTAGAGTCATTGCTTAGGTACCATATGCATAGGACAACATAGCATAGGAAATAAATGTTCTGGAATGAGATTGCTTGGGTTCTGTTCATTCTAGCTGCTGTGTACAGGCTGTATAACCTTGGGCAAGTTAATTAACCTCTCTGATCCTGTGTCCTTATCTTTAAAAAGAAGGTAGAGCCTGCTTCTTATGGCTGTTTTAGGGAGTGAAGGAGATAACATACATAACGAACTTAATATAATACCTTGCAAAAAAAAAAAACACTAAAAACAGTAGCAATAATTATTATCGCTGGCAATGTTTTAAATTGTAAATGTATATACTCTGATCTTCAGTCTGACTATTCAATTTAAATGTTTAGGTACTTCAGAAATAAAGTATTTAGTAACTATTCATAATTTATCTGATAGAAAACCTCAAGATTAACATCAAATGTCAATCTTATAAAGTTAAATGTGTATGAACATATTCAAAGTTTAAATGTCTGTGCTTAAAATACCTTAAGAACATGGAAAGCATTCAGTAATTAACGACACATTATAATACATCTAACAACTGCTGTTAAGTATGTTTTTATTAATGAAAACTTCTTTAAAACTAAGAGGCTCATAAGAACATTTTAATATAATTCAATAATATGCAAACAAAATTTATATAAGGGAGGCAATTATGTTTGCAGTGAGTGCCTACTATGTATCAGAAAGTACTTATGTTTTAACAAAAATAGATGCAAGAAAACATAATAATCCCAGGGAGGTAAGTTTTAGTCACCAGAAATTAAATTCATTCAATTTATAAAATCTATCGATTAGGTTCAGAAAAATAGATCATATTCTATCAGCAAGCATCTATCTAGCTACCATTTAAAACTCTTAATAGCCAATCACAAATATTTCAGAACTTAAGCTATAAAGAAAAAGGCTGCAAAGACATGTACCTGAACTTCTCTCCCTCTGGTGAATTTTAGACATGAGATACATTTGTAGACAAACACCAAGAAGAAAATCAATCAAATCCAATTTCAACAACCTACTAAATTTCACAATATAACAAGAGAGAAACAACGTGCATTACCTAATTTACAAAAATGTCAAGATGTTTTCATAAATCTACAGACAAAAGGCAGAACAACAGTATTCTGAAACAGGGAAGTTATAACGATGAGTTCACAAAATATTTGGCAGACACGAAACTTTATGTTAAATGCTTGAATGTCTATTCCAAAATTGTTTTCAAAACAGCAGATTACATACAATAATTATTCTGGGAATTTTGAGATGCTTGGTATAGGATACTTATAAATTATGTCTTTGGTTTAGGAAAATCCTAGAGACTTAGACATCATAGAATGTTCTAGCAAACTTAAGGATTCAGTCATATCTGATTTAAACTTATAGAGAATCTCTCGTTTTAACAGAGAATTGCATAGCAGTTATTGTAGGCACTGAATGCTGTTCTCCCCCTCCTCCCCCAAAATTATTTCCTTGGTCAAAATTTTACTAAGCCTAGCTACAAAAATGGTTTTGTAATTTGTCAGAATTCAAAAAGTCTTCTTTTTAATTGTTATAATTTAATTGTTATTTCCTTAGAAAAGAAGAGCAAAGGGTAATAGCAAGAACCAAAATAGAGTTTCTTTAGGTTTTGTAAACTGCTCTGGTAAAAGGAGTGTAAAAATGTAATCGAGAACTCGGTGCAGATAACAGCTCTTGAAAAGAACTTATCATTTCTGAAAGTGCTTTCAAATAACTATCATCACAATCCTACCCTCACAACCTTCTTCTGAAACAAGTACAAGAGTCATCTTCATTATCCCCATTTTACATTTGAGAATAGGAAGGTTTGGGCTGACTAGTCCAACATTTCTCAACTGATAATTGGTATAATTGGAACTTGAAATGAAGTTTCTTGATTCTTCTCATGACTCCAAAGTGTTTATAGATTAGTAAATCTCAAATCTATAACTAGAGATGGTGAGGAGCCTTCCCTCAGATGTCAATGACACTGTCTTCTTGAAATAATGCAAAAATGTTGAAGATGTTTCCTAAAAATTATACTTATCACTAACCTTTAAAAACTGAGTTTTCATATAGTATTAAGAAATAAATTTTATTGATTAATTAACTAAAGCAAACTGGAAGAGACAAAAGTATTTCAGTCCATTCGACACAGTCACAACTGTTCTACTCATCAGAACAGTGCTTCTGAGATCTAAGAACATTTACTTCTGCATTTGACAGCATGTCACTGTCTCAATATTATGGACTCCTGTTCAGTTTGCTATGGGCAAGAGACCATGCCTTTACACCATCCGGTGGATCGATTGGTCTTTGGTAGAATCTTATTTTAAGACTCTTTAGAGCACTGATTTATGCACAATTGATCTGATCAGCCAAGCAGTCAATGTGATTTATTAGCTAAGATGGCCAAAACCCTTCTTTCTCCTTTTTCATGCAGTAGTAATTCACCTCATTAGAGGTGGAATCATTATAGGAAACTACTGAGAAATAAGAAGTTGAACCTGCTGGCCTGACTCTCTATATCCCCCAATCTATGGCTGTACCAAGCAGTAATAGCTGGACATTAAGCCCAGAGCTGCTGTGCATGCATGCAGAAGCCAGGGCACCTCTACGGTGGCCAAAGATGCATGGAGCAGATTAAAGAGAATTCTCCCATTCCGCCACTCTGAAACATTTCCAGACAGCAAACTCATTCATTCAGCTTCGTGAGAAACTCATTCATTTAGTTCCTAGCACTTATTTTTTTTTCTTTAACTACAGTAAGACAAATGGCATGTATTACTTTGTAATTATGCTGTTTAACTAAACATAATACCAACAATGTGTATAACAAGGGTTGGCAACCTACAGTGAGCACATGCACACATACACACACACTCGCATTCACACTCACACACACACTCCCAGTGTTGCATAAGATTCCATTTTGAATAGCCCAGACTGGCTCACTTCTAGGTCAAATTTACGTCTGGGTTTGCCAAGCACTTATATTTCCTATACTATTTTGGAGGGAAAAATTTACAGTTTTTTTATAGGGTATAAGCCCTCCTTTCCTAAGGTCCATCCCTCAGCCAAGTGTTGCTTTGTAGCTCTCTACTGGCTATTCGCTATCCCACTATATTCTATTAATAAATAATTAAGGGTAGAAAGCTAACAGGGGAAGAAGGTATGACCATCCCCTGAGAGAGTCCCACTTTAGAAAAGAGCGTTACTTAGCACCTGCTCCCCCTTCCCTTCCATTCAGTCTGCTTCTGAGAGCTCCAAGGCCGGCAATCTTAACTCTAGTAGCCTCAACTATGCATTTTCCTTTTGACTTGGTAGAGATTCCTCACAACACTGTGACTTCAGGGCATGTGACCCGCTAATAGCTCTCCCCAACCCCCATTCTCCTCAAAAAGAATAAACAGTTTTCCACTTTCCTGCCCGTCCCCCACCCACCACTATGAAGGCATTAAATGAGCACTCAATAATCTACCAGTAAAAGTTTGACAACCACATATTAGAATGATTATGCAGTTCAAGAATGTTGAGGAATATTACTTATTTCACTATATATGGGCTGTATAAATTGTGAATTGCTTTGATTAAAAAAAAATTCAGGCTTACTTAAGCCCATTTATATAGTTTCTGTTCAAAAGTATACTATCAGCTCTACCTCTGATTTATTCTGACAAGTGACTCCTTTAGAATATGCTGAATGAACGCACAATTTTTAAGCTGAAAACTGTTCCAATAAGTCAAGCCTTAAAATAAAACAAAGGACAAGATCATTTGCAAAATATATGAATGTTTTTATAATCCTCCCAGGAGCTGCTGTGCCACCTGTCCTTATTACCAAATCAACAATGTCAAATATGCCAACAAGCTTAGCTACTGAACTGGTTCAAAAGAAATGCTCTGCGTGTGTATGTGTGCATTTGTGCTGTGATACTGAGTTTGTAAGTATGCTGGCAATCACATATCAAAACCAGAAATCTTTACTGTAAAGCTCCAGGTAGAAACTGTGCAATATAAGAATGACATCAGTAAGGGAAAAATGAATCTAGGATCTGGAGTTCTTTTTCTCATCGGACCTTTGCTGTTGGTCATCTAAACCTTTTCTTTAAAAACTTCTCTATTAATAGAGATTAGTTAAAAGCAAGTCACTTCTTTTAATTTAGATTTTTGTTTCAACACTTTGGCTGAATTAGCATTTTGATAATAATATATTCAAGAAAGTTAAAATTTCATGTTTATAATACAGTATATAATCTATAACTTACACTTAGTGTATTGCATTATACTTGGAATTACCGCATTATTTACCAATTAATTTAGAAGTAAATCCCATTCTTGAAATAAAACTTCACCTGTTAGTAATGACTTAAGAGAATTTTTCCTTTTCCTTTAGCTAATTACATTTCCTTAGTACCAGTTTTATAAAT
The DNA here is from genome assembly GCF_030014295.1 of Loxodonta africana. Taxonomy (NCBI): domain Eukaryota; kingdom Metazoa; phylum Chordata; class Mammalia; order Proboscidea; family Elephantidae; genus Loxodonta; species Loxodonta africana. Next base: position 35,855,776 of record NC_087358.1, on the reverse strand, counting down.
AGGATAAGACACTCCAGGGAAAATATTGAGTTTCTGGTTATTGAAATAATTCACCCTTTGGACTTGTGAGCCACAAAGCACCTGAAGCTTAGCAAATCCCATCATAGCACATAGTCTTCACATTTCTGCCCTCCTAATATTGCTAAATTCTTCAATATTGATGAGCAAGCAACAGTTGATATCATAGCCCATTGAATACAGTACTGCCATTAAGCGCATGCTGATATTAAGTAAAGAATTCAAACTTATTTTTAACTTGGAAGCACTTGGGATGAGTATTTTTAGTTTGAGACCTTAAACGGTCTTAATACTGTCTTGAATAATTTTGTTGTAAAATGAATATGTAGTCTAGTAATTCTCCGTGGGCTTCTGCATTGGTTTCAAAGGTGAGTGTACAATCTCTGCCTAGTTAAACTACACATTTACATGGTGAGAGTGCCAATGAGTATGTTACATCAGACATTCCTGGAAGCTGTCTGGCCAATAGGAGTGATTTGAAACGGTTTCCTAATCACTGTTGAAATCACTGATAGTACTGTCTGTCCACACTATGACAGACAAAAGCTGAAATGTATTAAACATAGCAATCCATCATCCTGCAGATGGGAAGCAGGAGCCAGCCGAGTTCAGAGGCAGTGACTACCCGCTGCTTAACAAAGGCTGGAGTCCTGACAGTTCAGTCCCTTCCTAGCTCCTCACTGCCACCTCTCCATCTAAGATGAATGACTGTAATCAATGAGGGGGAAAGCCTGCTGAGGACCTCAAATTCAAACACTGTTACATTTAAAGTGCTGCTTTTTTTTTCCTAATCAGAACTGTTGCTTAAACAGTTTTCTCTAAATAGAAGATGATATTTACAGGAATGAATAAATGAAAGTAAAAAAAGAAATACAGATTCAAGAAAGCTTATCCATAGAAAACACTGCACTGGTGTACTATTAAGTTTGGAGAACTAGCTTTGAAATAGAGCTATAATATCAACTCGGGGGAAGTTAGGTCACCATTAAGGAAGTTTACATTGTTTGAAGCAACTTAATAGTGATGTTCTCTTTGAATGACTGAGGGATTACTATTTATTTTTAAATAAGCACCAAACAGAAATGAAATGCTATTTGTTAAAATTCATTTTGCATACTTGTTTCTAATGGGGACATAAGAGTCACAAAATAGCCAACGGAAAATAAATACCTTAACTGCTAACAGCGCATTAACAAAGTATAGAAACGAAAGACACTTTTCTTTGGATTTCAGCCTTGTCATTTCCAATTTTCTGCTCCTTGGACATGCTTGTATTCAAATTCTGGAACATCTATTCAGCATATCAATCCTAATTAGACAATCTGGGTCTGGAAAGGATGAGAGCTGGGTCATTTGCATAATTTAATCATAAATACTCAGTGATACATATTTCCAAATGCATTTGTACAATTATCTTTTCATCCTTGGGGCAATGGTATTAATATGATTAGGCAATATTTCTGGAAAAAACAGACAAGTATGCACTCTTTTTAACTGCAGCTTAGGGCGATATGAAAAATTAATTAATTTCTGAAGAAAATCAATTTCTCTACGTGACCACATTAGACATTGCTAAACCAAGACTCAGAAACCTCTCTCAATCAGAACGTTTCATCAGGCTCTTCTAAATTCCGATTAGTATATGAACAATTCAATAGAAAAACTGGTCATGTATCAAAGGACATCTTAAATTGGAAGAATCTTTCTACCTACTTTCTTTTTCTGATATACCCCTCTGTTCTACTTTAATTCATTGTTATTTAACTAGTCAATGAGAAGTCTGTGCTTTCGGTGTGAACTCATCTTGAGTGATCTTTTATTAATGTACATTAACCAATTTCAAGGACAATAGGATAAGGTTACTTCTGAAATCCTTTCCTAAGAAATGGATTTATATCAATCTAAAATCATTTTAATTCACAGGAGGCTGTTTATTTATGAAAAAAATAGATAAACCAAGTCGTTATAAAGAGTATCATTGTCATCAGAAAAACAAAGTAGCATACTTAATAGAGATGTAAGAACCCAGGTGGCTAATCTGATTTTTTAAAAAGAGATTCTGCTTTGTATGTTAATTAGTACAAGAGAAAGAAGTCACATTTGTGAGTTTAAATGCACTATTCTTTTCAATCAAATGAAAAAGTAGAAATTACTGCATGCAAAATATTATTCATTTAATTTGCATAAAGGTGCTTGAACAAATTTTTGATTCTAACAAGCTCATTTTTCATGCGTTTTGTCTTTCATCCTAATCTAGCATCTGTCATTCCTTTTTGAAGTTATTATCGGCCCAATTCCCTCTTGGACATGGTTGCTGGGTGACCGGTATCTTAGCACCCACTTTGACAGGAACAGATGTGAATCTGATCAAGAGATTTCCCAAGAGTACCTGAAATCACAAACAACTTTTGTGAAAAACAAACAGCATCCCTGTCATGGGCCCTTATTTAACTCACTCCCCCCAAAAAAGAGCAAGAAAGTTTACTCTGGATCAAATACACCATTTTAACTTTTTCCCCTAAACTTAAAATAAAAAACCATTAAAAAAAAAAAACTATTTTCACACTGCTGAATTTGAGGAATCCAATATAAATATCAACAGCTCCAAAACCCAGAGTTTGTTCTTGTTTTGCTGGGATTTTTATAGGCGAGTTTCCTGAAAAAGTGTTTACATGTCAGGACAAATTTATTTTTTCAAAAAGGGCGTTATTATGAAGATAATTTAGATAACAAGATTATTAAGAAAATAAAATTTAGTTTGGTGTCTGAAGGCTTCCTGTTTTGACTATCAAGTGGAATTCTGTGCAATATTAGGGATTACTCTACTTATAGAGAAATACCTACAGTATAAAAGTTCCATCTGTCCTTTCATGCATTTTAGAGCAATATTTTTTAATGTGATTTTTTTTTTTTTCCCCAATTCACATGGTGTACCATCAATCATTACTGGAAATAGAGCTGCAAAGTGCCACTGGAAGACAAAAAAAGGTCAAACAAACTTCATAATATCACCATTACAAAAGTCAGAATAGGTTGCCTTTCCTGAACTGAATTTTTTTAATGACCTGCATAATGCGCTTGAGTCCTCTGGTCTACCTCCTTTGCTTTCTTCTGTCATATTTAGAGAAAGGGGAAGCAATGGCCATGTTAAACCTCTATGAAACTTGTCGGAGTAAGCTTTTCAATTAAATAATCAAATATTGATATTTTGTAAACATGGCATCAAAATATTATTCGGAAGCATCTAAATAAACTAATTTTTCAGTTTCAGTCAAATGGTTAGTGTCAACAAAAGGCAGAAAAGTTACTACCTTGCAGTGAAAGTTTTTCTTTTTAACTACGATAACAGCCAATAAAAAGAATAAAGCAACATATGACTAAACTTCTAAATAGTTTCTCCTTGATGATTATGACTCATGATAAACAAGTGGTACAACTTTCATTAGACATTTCAATGTTTTTCCTGTACTCCAAGAAGAATTGATTTAATATGATCATCCTTATTAGTATTTTGTATGTTTGGTTATTGTACAGAAATAACCAATAATAGCTTATCCAAGTAACTTTTTCCAATGTTAAAAGAAAAAGAAGTGAAAGGTCTTTGTATTTTTTTTTTTTTAATGTGGAAAGGAATTTATTAAAACTTAAATTCCAAATCCAATCATGGAATTACTTAACAGTCATAACTGTAATAGCATATATGTTGGGGTGTGTATACGTGTGTGTGTGTGTGTGTGTGTGTTGCTTTCCCATTTATAATGTATTTTCATGGATGTAAGAGTGAGCATGTCTCACTGTATAGAGAAGTAGGTCCCTAATCTGTCATCTAACGGTGATACATATAACACTGTCAGGTAGAAGCAAAGAGATTATTATGTCTCTAAGTACTTTATATCAGTTATGCATTTGGACATATATAATACAGCACTTTTATTTTCAAGAAATTAAGCAAACTACTACACTCCTAAATTCTTCTTTATTTTGAGCATACAATTACCTTCAGTTTTCCAACTTAGTTCACTCCACATGACAAGTGAATCCAACTAAAATAGAAATATTTTTTATGCATTAAATTTATCACCTTCATTTGTTATTATTAGTGGCCAAGAAGACACTTCTGGAAACTGCTCTGGATGATTTAAATAAAAATAAGAAATATAATCATTTAAAATGTGAGCCTAAGAAAAAATCAAATATATTCACGTAAAAAAAAAAAAAAAAAGTCCTTATTCTGAAATTCCATCATAAGGGAAAATTCTAAAAATAAGTTTCTTTCTCTAATTGGGCTGATCTGTTGGTGGAGAAAAAAAATCGTTTTTTAAAAAAGGACAAAATAAATGTTTTCAAATCCAAGTAAATAAATTCTTGTTTAAAATCCTTAAATCTAGGACGCAAGGGCCTATCTATAGAAAACAGCACCTAGAGCAGTAAGATTTAAATAACTGAATGATCTCTCACAGCTGGCAGTGGAAACTCGATGGCCAATAGACACTGCTCATTAGCGCCCCCTCCTCAAGCGGTACCCAGGGCACGCACCCTACCTGCCATACCTTAGTTATGCCTCTGCTAGGATGTATATTTAATAGGTAGGTAATTTGGTTTTAAAATTGACATCTTAATAACATGAGAAAACATGAATAGCTGCAAAATTTTGATGGCACTTCGACTTAACTGTGAAATGACATTGATGAATAATATTAAAGAAAAAATTCCTGAGACTATCTCTCACTAAATTTGGTAGCCAAACAGGTGTTAAGAGAAAGAAAAACCAAATTTGACCCAGAAGGCTCCAATATTAAGGTTTGAATTGGGATCAGTTCATTCCTTTCCCATGGGGTAACTTGTATAAATGTAATTCTATGGTTTCATAAAAGCAGGTCAAGTTTCTATCCCTGGGGGTCTTCTGGCAATTTGAAGCATGGAAGCACTGTTCCTGGCTACAAGTTCAAATCTGCATGTGCTGTCATTGGTGTGAAGGGAAAAAGTCAATGAACAGCAGACATATATTCATCTGTGATTATCATGCATACTTGTCAGAGGGTTCTTAGGCAGATAAGAATAAAGGTGTCAGAGCTCCCAAGTCATAAAGTGTTTTGAAATAATTTTTAACTACATATACTCTTTTCCTTTTAAAATACATGCAGATCAAACGATGCAAAAAGTAGTGTTATATATGTTTATTTTTATTTAGGTAACTAAATGCAAAGATGAACCTCTTACCAAATGCCATTTTATATTGATTACATAAAGTTTTTTTTTTTTAATTCTGTAAGATTTAGATGAGGCAGAAAGTTTTAAGTAGTCACTATTTTATAAGCGTCTTCCTACTTTGCAAAAAAATGCAAGCACGCTTGCACTTTTACCGATGACGTAATGACTTGACAAATGCCATGGAGTGATTGAGAAAGTAATTGATTTCAATTTAACTGGACATCTACCAGGTGTTTTCAAAGACAATTACAGCCCACTGGAAGAAATGGTAATACACATCTCCTTATGTAGACCTGCAGATTAACCCAGTGACCTCATTCCTAACTCATCTCATTGATGGCAAGGCTTTTAGAAGAGCAGTCTTTTTTTTTTAAGGTTATAAAATTGTTTTCTTATCATTTTATCCACTGATTTTAAATGATACGCTTGCTCTAAAGTGCAAGAAGCAATGAAATAAACCAATAAAAGAAATGGGACAATGACATCAAGCACATCAAGAGCTATTCAATAATGCAGAGGTTCTAGTACCCAAGAGTTTAATATTTCTTACGTATAAAACAGTCTCATATATGTAAAAAAAAAAAAAACTGCATAAAAAATTAAAAGCACATTTTAGTTATCATGAAAAGAAAGGATTGGGAAAATTAGGCTAAGTTTTCAATCTCTCTTCTAATAACCCTATAAATCATGTATTATATTTTAAAATATTTAAGGGTAAATTGCTTCTTTTACCCTAATATTAATTTTAACATTTTTTTCTATTGTCATTCATTAAAGTAGAAACTGTTTTGCATGAGTTATTCTATGTTTCTATGAATTACAGGAAGCAAAATTAAAGCCAATTTGATTGGTAAGATTTTTGTCCTGTGGTCCTACGTCCTACAGGCCTGTGCGTGTATGTGTGTGAATCGGCACATGTATATGCATGTGTGTGAATCGGCACATGTATATGCGTGTGTGTGTATATATATGCATATATGTGGCTTTATACATATACATATATGCATATAATACATGTGTGTAAGTGTATAGACTTTTCTACTGAAAGTAATATAATTATTTAAAGCATAAATATATAGACAAAATGGGCTAAAGTTTATAGAAATAAAAAATACCCCCATAGATAGCTCTAAAATCCTGATAAAAAATTTACACTTGTTGCACACACTAGAACATCCATTCTTAATGAGATGCTAGTGATAATATGTCTGTAACTTACGTTCCAAATTATTCCTTTAAAACACCAAGGCTCTATTACATTAGAATTGTTTAATTTTTGAATTGCCTAACTTAAGAAATAAGTATCATTTCTAAGAATTAAAGAAAAATCAGCGATTTCAAACATAAAGTGGGAATTAATACTGTTGAATGAATGTATCAGTACATTTTAGCCAAACTGTGAGGAAGTTTTAAAATTTGTGATACCTTCAGTGATTTACCTTGTTTATATACAAAGGAAATATTTTTAAAATACATCCCATTAGAAACTAAATATGAGTTAAAAATACTGTTGCTATGATTAAAATTCCAGGATACAATCAGACTAAGATTTTAACAAAATATTTCAGCTGCCTGATTATTGAAGATTACGAAGTATTTCTTGAGTAAAATATTTTATCTTCATCACCTTTTCTTAAGAAATGACCAGTATCTCTTAAGTTGAATTAGCAATTATTTACTGCAAATGCTTTCCACATGCTCCTACAATTTCAACCAGTATACTTTCTTTCCTAAGATATGCTTTGTCCTTGAGGAGAAGTAGAGTTATTTTTCTTGCTATGACTGGAAGGGTAGTCTCGCTATTTAGAAACATTTGATACCATATAAATTCAAAGATAAGTTACTTTATGACCTTTTAACACTTTATGTTTCTCTCTCCATTTGTTTATACTAAGAAAAGGAAAACATTCTTTAAATAGTCAGTGTTACTAACCAAAAGTAACCAATATAATATGGGGCTTATTTCAATATTTGCTTTATGAAAATCATGCTCTAAAAGTATATCTAATTTTTGTCAAAAAATATGTTATCTTCACAATCCACTGCACAATTCTTATAATTCTACTTACACTTACATATATACTCTTCGAATCAGAGTAAATAATTTTGACTTCCTACCAGAACCATATAATGAATTCATCTTTTAAAATAATATGCTTTAGATAATTAAGGTCCTTTTTTAAAATCATTACTCTCCATAACTTTTTTTTTAAAGCAATTGGTTATTCAGTGTGTAGCTGTGCTGCAGTACTAGACACTTCAATATACTTATAACCTATATATATATATATATAAATATATATATATACATGACCAATGAAACAATGACTTATAGTGAGTTTTCTAGTTTAATATGTTGTCTGACAACTTTCCCTTGTGTCACATATATTTAAGGTGCGGAAGTATCCCAGGTTGACATTCTGGATCAACACCAAGCCAACTGGATCAGAAAGCAACAGGGCCACACCTCTGACAAAATTCAATCATTGGCTAATTCAGTATACAATTTGGAAAAATCTAAAGATAAATATTTTTCTAATAGGTAAATTAAACTCATGTCAGAATTCACGAAAAAAAAAATTAAAATGTACCTGGTTCAAGGTCCTTGATTTGGACCAAGTGGTGATCTGGGTCATTCTCTATAAACGATTTGACTTTTTTTTTAATTAGACATTTATCTGCTATTTTATTCAGCTAATTTTAATACCATCATTAAGTTGAAAAACTATGTGTTTTCACTGGTTTATTGTCTGACTAACTCACACTGGGTTGAAAATTCTGTTCATAGTCATTTGCACATTCAAACACAGTCATGAACTGTCTGCAGAGAGCAGCAAGAGACACTCTTCAAAAAATTCTTAGGTACTTCTTAAAGTAAATAGCATTGTTGCATAAAAATACAGTGACTTCCAGTTAATCTAATAATAGCTAGTTGCTAGACCAAATGTAAATATCTTATCTTTGGTACTCATGTTTTCAAAAGAAATAATTTGGTAAAGTAACTGTTCTAATGAAGTCATTCCTGTTCTGTGATGTAAGCTAGAAAGCAAATTTCAGCTAGAAAAACTTGTTTGAAAAGACAGCTACTGTAGGGAAAAAAAAAAAAAAAACTTTTAACAAGAAATATTTCTGGCAGGTTGAGGAAAAGAAAAGAATGTGAGAACAACACAGGCTCACTATGAGCCCTTGCTATGCCTCAGATATGTATCTGTGCAGATAGAGCGCCTTTAATATTATATTTATCTAAGCTCCATAAAGTAGATTTTTAATTCGGGGTTCCCTTCATTAAGAAAATTAATTACTGAGAAAACAAAATATAATGGAAAGGGGGCTTCTTACTACAGTCTTAAAGCCTGAAAATATAAACAGAAATTTATTCTCAACTAAAATATTTAACCTGCAGCATTTAGACAAGGAAAAAAACATATATATATATATATATAAACTGACCAATCACAAAGCATTACCTTACTTAAGAGAATGACGCAAGCTAAGGTCATTCTATTTTTATAACTATTTCAACATAAAATGATAAAACACTATTTTAATTACATTTTTAAATACCCAAATAGTTAAGATCAATTTTTATATTTCCTGTCCTTTTTAAAGGTACACAACGATGTGACTTTTTTTTGGGGGGGGTGAATAATCTGAAAAAGGAAATCCTTGAAAAACTAAAATTCAGATAGTTTAACTATTTTAAAGAACCAAGTAACAAAACCCTTAATATCTGCGTGTTTAATAAACTCTGAAAGACTCACCTGTACCTACTTAGAAGGCATACTGTAAACTAATTTCTCCAGACAAGGATTCAAAGGAAGACAGTTTACAACCTGTGAGAGTTGCATTTCGTATTATATTTTGCAGTACTTGTGTTCTATGTTGCGAATACAACGCAATTTAAATGATTATTTTACTTGATTGACAAAGGCAATTGTATGAAACAATTTAGTAGAATAACTTGGAAAGATAATATAATACTAATTGAGAGTCAAAGCACAAATTGTTCTTAAATAACAACTACTAGGTTGCACATTAAGCTAATTCACAAATGCTACTTACATCCAAAAACAAAGCATCGAATGAGAAACAATAAAGCATGTTATATTTTCTTGTGCTGGTGAATCACACATAGTAAATCGCCAAAGAGAAGAGTGATTTATGTTCAAATCCAGCCAAGACTTTAATCAATATTGGGTGTCACATCTCAGGGGGCTGGGGAGGTACTGAAGAAAAAAGAGGGTGGCTAATATTTGTTTCAGTAACTTACATGCAATTTCCGTGAAATTCAATACATTAAACAAAAAATAACAGCAGATTTGGACTAATAAAAGATTTGAAAATTCCGTACCAAAAGCTAATACTTAGAATTGTGTGTAAGGGAATTCTGAAAAATTTGCCTGTCCTGTAGCTTCTTCTATATAATATTTGAAGCTACACAAGGTAAAATATCATATCTGTGAATCAAATTTCACGCTTCAGGGCATTAAGTAATAATCTATGGAGGTCAGAAGGTAGGTAAATCACCTTCTAACTATGTATACTTTTTTACAATAATGGCTAATATATTATTGGAGACTAACTCCAACAAAAACAACAGGTTTGAAAGACATCCAAATAACTCAAGAATTTGTGCTCTGCAATATAATTTCATTGAACAAGGTAAATCCTAGGTTAAGATATTCTTATATTTTATTCATATACTAGTTATTAAACTATAATTTGCTAACAATTGAAAAACATGGAAATTAGTAAAATGAAACCTAAACTTGCATAGTTTAAGCTTTACTCTTCTAATTATGATATATTCCTTCTTGAAGTTATAAAAGGAAACACTAGGTTTTATAAGAACCATTAATCTACTATCATGCAAAAACTTCAGAAGCATAGCCTCTTCTTCATTTGAAGTAATTACTGGATTTTTCTGTGCGAAGTATCATAAGTGTTAAAAGTGAATCTATATTCATTTTAAAACTTTCTATATCTATGCCATTAAAAAGCATGCGATGGAGGAAATGTTAAATAAATATAGACTGGTTCAGTGTGCCATCTTATTAAAGCTAGTTAAAAAAAAAAAAAAAAACTCCTAATAAATAAATAGAACCAAGAGTTGGAAAATATGCTGTGCGTCTTGTCTTAAAATTTCACTCATGTACATCTGCAGAAACATAGAAGGCTTGGGAAGTCTTGTAATATGCTATCCATGGATGTTAGCTTTTAAGACAAAAGAGTATTATCTGTGAATATATTATGTACGCATAAAATGTCTGATAAAACTAACTGAAATTTATTTAAGTTAACATGCAACAAATCTAAAACTACATTAGATCTAAGTCACAGTCTGGTTTGAAAGATCCTGAAGCAGAAATAATGTCCCAACAGTATTCAAAGACAGAAGAATTTTAGATAAAACAATAGGACAGAGTCACTCTATATTACCTGAGTTCACACAAAATTGAACCCTAACTCAGATCTACAAACAAGCCATTGATTTATACAAACAGTGACTTGACCATGTACATAATTACTTTTCTTATTTTTGTTGTTGTTTAATGATTGCCAGTTAATTAACTGACCTCTATTGCAACAACCAAGTTCATGCAACTAATGTTTAGTTTAAAAAATAAAATTGGAGGAAACAGATCAAGGTTAGACTTTGTCCTTTGACAACTTTTAAATACATTTCCTTTCATGTTTTGAGATCCTTACTTTTAGCTTTCCTATCTGGCAGGTGATATTCTCTTTTTCATTCATCTCTTTGTGGTAATGACAGATGGTTTCAGCATTTATCCTAGTTTTCATAGCTAGCATATTGATGCAATAGCCCCAAGCAAATTAATTCCACTTTAAGGTTTGCTACAAACTTACTGAGCCACTTTAAGCAAGTTTCTGAACCTTTCTTTCTTTAGCATAATTTTTGTTCCTCAGACTCCCTGATATCTAGAAGAATGTCTGGTAAATGCAATTGTGAGACATAACTAGATATATTTTGGAAAAAAATTATGTATGTTCAGATTTAAGGTTTCTTGTACACCATATATTATTCTATGTGGTTTGCCTTTTTGCACAGTTTCTCTTATCCACTACATAAATTATTCCCTTTGATAGTCTCTTAAGTAGCCAGAGGAGAAAGAACAAGAGTGAAAGAAATCAATATATCTAGATGAATGAAAAAAGCTCTTAATAGCAAAGGCATAAACTGGACTTGAATGACAAAAGTAACTTTAGTTCCGTAAGTTCAAGATTCAAAACATTTTAATTTATTGCTTTTGAAGTTAGAGAATAAAACAAAAATACTTGTAATTGACATTAAAACAGAGTAGTACCTTAAGATGCATTATAAGTTTTCTATTTCTCAGATGAGTGGCAGAGCTAGGAAAACCTAGGTACATACCTGCAACTGTACACCTTCTAAGGTTAATAACTACAATATCTGCATATAATTAAGTTTGAGTAAGCTGTGTAGTCATAAAAGATCCAAAGGCCATAGTAAATAAAAAAATTTACTATATTTTAACTTAAAAATAATCTGAAATAGACTTTTAAAACAACACATTTACTTGCAAAGTATTAAGACCAGGTGATTGAAATATAATTCGTTAATTAGTGTAGTGATGAGATATGAGATATTTTTGAAGGGTAAACTGTTCTACTGTGTTTAACTTGTCTTGGTTCTGTAAATTTAAAATCAAGAGCTATCGTTAATCTCAGATTTAAAAAGAAAGCTTACATAAAAAAAAAACTAGTTAATAACTTTGAAAATATACTACAACGATGTGAGGAGAACTTAAATTCCAAAGTCTTGATACAAAATTTCAGGGAAAAAAAGGAAAAGAATAATCATAAGAGGTGTAACGCTACCTGTTTTACTTTGATTACAACGTTGCATTCATTGAAGGAAGTTTCTCGAGCAATGTTTTTGCATATATGGAATGGTCATTGATTATTACAGTACTGTGTGTGCTGTAAGAAACACACAAAGAGGATGCAAGGACAGAGCGAACGTTCGATTACTAAAGAGAAAAACGCACTTCACCAATTCACTACATACACAGACAATTTTATAACACCCATATCTGAACTGGTTTTCAAATTTCAGCTACCATCCTTTATATAACAACTTCCTAAGAATTTTCTGCCCCGATTCAACTAGTTTTAATATAGATTTTCGGCATTTTATCTTCTGGACGTTTAAAGTATTCCAATTATCTGAGTAAATGACGTTTAGTCATCAAGATTTCCCGCAATCTTCACTGCCACCTGTCTATACATTTGGGCGCGCGCGTACACACACACACACACACACACACACGATTCACACAAAGATAGAAATGAAGATTCAAAACTCAGACACACACCCATGCCCCATTTGCGAAGAATGGCAAACAAATAAGAGAAGAAGTTCCTGGCTAGGTCAGATGGTTTGATGTTGGCATCTTTTTCGCCTTACACCCTTCCGGGGGCACTAGCCAAGAGATTTTTTTCTAAAGAATAAATAGTTCTGAGCTTGTTCACCCCTGTTTCCTTCTGCTTTTGTCCTACCCCTCTTTCCTTCCCATCCCAGGTTCCCTAACTCTACTTGGAGCACCCAGTCTAAAAATGTAAAACCTAATTGCTTCTTCCTGTCTTTAAACTTATTTGAAGAGCACCGAAAACCCCGCACAAATTTTTGCGCGCAGTCCCCTTGCGCCCGCTTAAGGGCTCCAACTTTCCCTACTCGTTCTCCCCGGCATCTCTAAACTTTTCGCTCTGCGTTCTCTGCAGTCAACGGTGGGACAAGACGGAACTGGGGTGAAATGAGCATTTCTACCCCGAAACTGACGAATTGCCCCACTCCCGCCCCCTCTCGGTAGGTCCTCCCCCACTGAGCATTCATTAGCATAAAACTAGTCCTGCCCGGGATCCAGTCCGGCGACTTCCCGGGTGCGCGCGCGTGGCCAGGCTGAGGAGGTGACGGCACCGAGGATTCAGGGCCGCAGAGCATCCGACTGCAAAGCCTGCACCTGCTCTTTGGGAGACCGACTAACCTTAGAAATAAATAAATAAATAAATACATAAAACTTTGGAAAGAGAGAAAGCAAGCGAGCGAGCTGTGGTCTTCCTCCTTTCCCACCCAGGCTACCAAGAGTCTGGGGCACCCCGTCACCTCCTGTACGGAAGGAACGCCGCTGGTGCCCTCTGATCTGCCTCGGGGCAAACTTACTCCTTTATTGCCTGTGCACACGCATACGCTCACACGCGGACACACGGACACACGCGCGCACACACAGACCCCTCCCCTCGGCGGGCTCCCCTGGGGGCTACGGGAAGAACCCGCTGCGGATCCCCGGGGACTGCTCTGAGCTCCTCGGCCTCGGGCGCCGTTCCCCTCTCGACCTCCAAGTGCCCTCTCCGCTGCGGTCCCACTCGCTCGGCTTCCTCACTGGCCCCTCCCAGAGCGCGTCGCCCGGCTCCTCGAACCCGGCTGAGCCGGGTCACGACCTCCTCCAGCCCCCAGGACGCCGCTCGGCGCCGCCGTCCAGCCCGACTGGTGCCCCGAGCCTTGCCGCGGAAGCCAGGTCCCGGGGAGCGCACGCTCGGACAGCAGCGCCAAGAGGGTCCCCAGACGCCAGCGCGTCCCGAGACAGGGGCTGTGGCTCCCAGAAAAGCGCGGCCTTTCCCCTTCCTACCCACTTCGCCCCGAGGCTTGGGGTTCCCGCATCTCCACAGCAGCCAAGCCCTGGCACCTAGGCCAGCAAGGGGCGGACCGGGCCGGAAGAGCAAGACGTGGGCAGGGTGAGGCGCCAACTTCTCGGGGTCGGGCGCGGCTGCTGAGCCCCGAGAAAGGGGAGGAGAGGGCCGCGCTCTCCGGGGCGCGCGGCTCGCGGGCACGCGGAGCGAGCGGCGCCGGGAAAGGGGTGAGGGAAGGGCGAGGAGGCGGGCAGGAAGGGGCCCCCAGTTCTTTACCTTGCGTTGGTGCAGTCATTGTAGAGGGTCTCGAAGTCCTTCCTGGAGATGAGTTTGCAGCGGTTCACTCCGGGCTGGATGGCGCCCAGTCCCCTCAGGATGCGAACCTGTTCCACATTGCACACCACCGGTGTGATCTCCAGACGCTTCAGCTTGGTGTAGACCGTGTGCAAGCCCCCTACCAAGTGCTTCAGGAACAGGTCGAAAGCCTGGGGCAGGCAGATCAGCTCGCAGCCCTCCACCGTGAAGGAAGCCACTTTGGCCCCCCTCAGATCCACCATTTTGCACTCATTATTCTGGGGGGTGTTTTCCACTGGGGACGGGGTTGAGTACACGGGTTTCCCGGGGAGGGGGCCGCAGCTGCTGCTACTGCTGCTGCTACTGCTGCTGCTGCTGCTGCTGCTGCTGCTGCTGCTGCTGCTGCTGCTCCCGGTGCTCGCGTTGATGGGGGTGCTGGAGGCGCCGCCGCCGCCAGCGCTAATGCTGCCGCCACCGCTGCCGCCGGTGCTTGCGGCCGCCAGGCTGGGGTTGCAGTTGCTGCCGCCGCCGCCGCCGCCGCCGCCGCCACCGCCGCCTCCGTTGCCGCTGCTGCCGCCGCCGCCTCCGCTGCCGCCGCCGCCGCCGCCGATGGAGGTGACTGTGGCCGCCGCCGCCGCCGCTATGGGCTCTGGCCGGAACAGAGTTGGCCCTGAGGCCGCCGGGGGCCCGATGGACGGAGCAGGAGACGAGGTCGCCGAGGAGGTGGAGGTGGTGGTGCCGGAGGAGGAAGCAGACGTGGAGATCGGGGGTTGAGGGGGGACCAGCTGGGTCGGAGGGATCAAAGCCGCCGGCACTGCCATGGTCACATATAAGGGGAAACAGAAGGAGAAGCGAGGGGAAAAGTTGCCACACACCCCGGGGAGGGGAAGGGTAAAAAAGAGGAGAAGGAGCTAGGGGCGGCAACACCAACAACAACAACTCTAGGAGAAAACGAGGAGGAGAAAGGGGAGAGAAGGGGGGAAAAAAGAGATGAGGGTAAGAAAGAGCGAGCGCAGGAGGGGCGAGCGCGAGAGGCACTCTGGAGAGAAACGCACAAAAGTGTCCCGCAAGTCGAAATGCGAGTCCTCTCCGGGGGCTGGGAACGGGGGCTGCTTTGGGGGGGAGGGTCAGGGGCAGGGAGGGTCGGCTGTTGTTGTGTGGGTCCCGCTCTAGTACAAAGTTAAGGATGAAGGTGAAAAGGAGGAGGTTTGAAGGACTTGGGTTCTCCCTGGCAAGTACATTGATCAAAGATTGAGAGGGGAATGACAGAGAGAAAATGAGCTGAAAAGTGCAGGCTGCCGGCTGGACGAGTTGTTGTTGTCACACGGTGCAGAGGGGAGGAGCTCCGGAAACTTGAAATACCCTTTGAAGCCGCAAAAACCTCACTCACTAGTATTAACCCAAATTATCCAACCAGGAACTGGGAGCAGAGACTCCGAGAGCGCGAGACACAGAGGGAGAGCAAGTGTGCGAGAAAGGCAGGAGGGGAGGGGGTGGGTAAGGAAAGAATCTGGGGGAGGGACGAAGAGGAAAAGCCGGGGACACAGGAATAGCGATGGGAAAAGGAGACACCATCTACTTCTCTTCTACTACCGTTAGATCGCATGTCTAATATTCCATTTTGCCCGCGACGACTCGAGTTTTTTTTTTTTTTCCCCAAAAGCTTGCAAGTAGTCTGCTGCCAACATAAAGAGGAGCCAGAGCGCTCCGAGCACTTTTTAAAGGGATTTAGGATATACCTCCTTGCGTTTTGCAATGAGCATAAACGAAAATATATCCCCTCACTTCATGATTGTTAAGAAATTAATACGAAGAAAATTCACGTGTAAGCAAAACGTATGTTTTATACAACTGTTTTGTCTTTTATTTACTTGATTAAAGATAATGAACATTCCAGATAGGACAGTTTTGAAGTTGCGGGGAGCAAAAAAGTCCAAAAATCTCCTAAGAATAATGGAATACTCTGTATTCAATTCCTTATTCTCTAATATTTGTGGAAAGAAACGCTTTTCCATGATGTGGCTCTGTCGGAATACTTCACTTTCGCTCCAAAGGGAGGTCAGAAATGCCTGTTATATCACGTTATATCTAGAGAATTCGAAGAGATCAGGCACCCTTGAAGATTTAGAAAGTAGGAGACGAAAAGACACTGATTTTTCACACCCCAAACTCTATAATTAATTCACCTGTCTTGCATAGTAACCAAGTATCCTTGAGTCCTTTAAGACCCAAGGCTAGTTGCCAGTGTGCTATTTGAATTATATATTTATATATAAGATATATATATGTATATATATCTTATATATATATATAAAAGTATACATTTTGGGAAAGTTTTTTAGTTTATCAGTGTAAATGTGCTTTGTAAATAATAACAAAAACAAAGCTAACTAGTTGACTTGTAAAGGCAGAAAGAATAGCTACATTTAAAAAAATACATCAGGCTGAGTTTAGACTGATTGGCTTCCCTCCTTTCTCTCTCCTTTACATCCCTTTCCTAACCTGTTGCATGGAGGTTTTTATTCAAGGACTTCTGAACAAAGTGATTTGAGCCTAGGTCAAATCAGTTCTCGGCTTTCATCTCTAGGAGTCTTAAATAATTAGGCTTCCAACTTGTCTACACACGTTCAGTAACTTCATGAGATACGAAACAATGTTTTAGCATTTGACATATTTTTAAAATTAACTCTTAGCAGTAAGTGCACAGAATTGGGAAATTTCACAATGAAATTTCTGCCATTTTGCTGTTAAACCATTGTCATAGTTCTCTTTTTCATTTTAATTCCTTAAACTTTTTGAAATTCAGTGCCAACAGGTACAGGAAATATCTACAGAGAGATACA
Source organism: Loxodonta africana (assembly GCF_030014295.1). NCBI lineage: Eukaryota > Metazoa > Chordata > Mammalia > Proboscidea > Elephantidae > Loxodonta > Loxodonta africana. The sequence continues at coordinate 35,838,740 of NC_087358.1, read as the reverse complement.
CATTCTTGACTAATTTGGGTTTGTGCTAAACTATCTGGGGTCATAGCAGTTATATCAGGTGGCTTTCCTAGGTTATAAGAATTCAGAAAATTGATTGTTGAGGGAAAGTAAATAAACTTCGACAAGGAGAGAGAAATTGTTTGGCCTAGTTAATGTATTTTAACATATACAGAAATAATTCATGTTAATTTTCAGTCTTCATATATTTCCTCAATTAAAAACCTTAATTCTATATGTAACACATCCCATGAAAACACATTGTGTGTGCATATTTTGGAAAATACTGTCTTTTAAAAATAAATAGCACTTACGCAGAAGGAAGAAGGAGAAACTAATTTTTTATTGGAATGGCAAGCACAACTATATTAAAACCTGGAAAAGTTTAAAATGCTAAAGAACAGTTTTATTATTTTAAAGTCTAAACCTACAAATAGAAAAAAAAGAAGGGGGGTGGGGGTAGGGAAGTAAATGCTGAAAATCTGCCCTTACTATTCTCACATTTCCATGAACTCTTACCCAATACCTGCCACATTGGAAAGGCACAGACAGGGATAGGAGTTAATGAATGGAGACCAAGCCATAATTCCACCCTACTTCGAAGCCTTTCCTAATTTTCTACTGCAGAGGAGTCTGCGCCTCTCAGCACGTGCTCCACTCACACGCAGGATTTGGAGCTTTTGCTCCTTCAAGTGTGGGAGTTTTCTGGGACCTCAGGTCTCTCAACCGTTTCAGAGAATCACCACACACTCCTTTAATCAAACAATAGGATTAGAAAAGATGTATAATGCAAATTAAAACACTTAGGGAAAAAACTGTCCAGAATCTTCAAGGTTTCTTTTCGCTTCTTTTCTGAGAAATGTTACCAATGATTAAGGCAAACAATATTTAACAACAGCAGATAAATCAAGAAAGATTTCAAATTTTTACTCTGCGCATTGCATCTTAAGCTTTCAGAGCTTTGTCTTGTTTATTGTTTCACGTTTCTGCTTGTTTCAGGCCCTCTCCCTCCATCTCATCTGCCCCAGTGTTCACTCAATTTGCATAAGCAAAACTCAAAGTACTGTAACTGATATTAGAAAATTCTGCCTGTGTTTTGTGAAGATGTATTGTGCTGAAATCAATAAGACTGTTTAAAATTCAAAGACCTGCAAATCGTTCTGTTTGTCCTTTGATAGGGCCTGTGCTGATTAAAATGCTACCAAGAAAGCTTAATTGCTGCACTAATTAAGAAGTCTTTAATTTCTTTCCTAGGATATCGTTTGAAGCTGAGCTCGTACCAGTTCAGGGAAGGTATTTTCTTCCCTCCCTCTGCCCTCTCTTGGCCCCTCCCCTCCACTCTCCTCCCTCCCCCCTCCCCATATCCGCATGAATGGGAACTAACCGAGAGAGTGGCCTCAGGTCTGACCATAGCTTACTTAACAAAAATTGGCACAGGATGCGGAGTTCAGTGCAGTTGGAAATGCAGTTTTGAGAAAAGCTGTAAGGTTGCAAGAGGCAGTAAGAAAATACAGAGTAGATTTTGCAGCTAAAGTCACGGTGAATACCTGGATAACAACAGGCGCTTCAGCCGGATGATGAGGGCATCCTATTTAGTTTAAAGGAGCAGTGACAGGGAAATGCTTCTATTGAAGCAAGGACACATAAAGTCATATTTTCAAAACCTGTTGTTAAAAAAGAAGAAGAGTAAGTCTGTAAAAAGTGGACTGATAGTTGGGATTTGGTGAGTATCATTTTATTTTATGAGTATAAAAACATGAGTTCTATGGGGATTTATTTTTGACCCTTTTTATAACCCAGAAAGTATAACACTGTAGTACATCCATTCCATTCTTATCTATTGACTTATTTTATTCACTGATTTCTCAAGTGGGGAAACTGACTAAATGATTTCACAAAGCTTTCTCTGTAATCAATAGTCATTTTTTAGGTTTATTCATGGTGCATTATAATTCTGGTAAACGACCACAAAGCAGAAGATTGTAAGAAAGATACAAATATTGACAAAGCCAGGAGAAGTCATTTCTTTAAATCTTCAGGGTCTTGATATAGCAAATGATACTGCTATTAAAACAGAAAAGATTGAAAAGGCATATTTCCTAGAATATGAAAAACTAAAATGATTGAATAACTTAAAGGCAATGCCCATCTGAATGTTTTTTAAATATCTCAAAATTTCCTGAAAGCTTTGAGTATCCTCTTTTATAGCATCATTAAGGGACACAGAAGCAGTTGGGGCATATACAGAAAGGGCAACAAGAAAAAACTCATTGCAATTTTATTCTTTCAATTTTTTTTTCAAGTGCTATTAAAGGCATGCACAGAAAAATACAGATGTATCCTCCAGACGTATACTGAATTCCTTTCAGTGACAGGACAAGGAGATAACATGCTTAATAGATTCAAGGGGAGATTTACCATTCCGAGCACGACGTCACTCTAATTATGTTTACTCTAATTGAAAGCAAGGTTTTTTTGGAATCTGAAATTACTTTCGGAATTTTTTTTTTTTTTTTAAGTAATGCAAGTGGATCAAATGTTGGTCACAAGCATTTCAATCTTTTGAAATGTATCGGAAAATTAAATGAAAAGTAGAGTTTGGTACAAACAATGCCCCAGGGCAAAAAACAACTAACACTAGATTTTCCAATCCAGCCATAACACAAATCAATTTGAGCACACTTCTATGGCCAGACTGCCAGATTGTTATGACTGCTAATTCACTCAATCAAAGAGTGCATTAGCACACCCGGCACAAATAGCTTTAACAATAGAGTGCACTTTTGAACAATTCTAAGATATATCACAACGGAGAAGTAAAGAGGAAGGTCATTTATACATCTGCATATTTACTAAGGGACCCATTTCTGTAATAGAATAGAAGACAGAGATAAACTTCAGGCATAGGTTTATTAAAGAGCTATCAAAGTTTGGCAAATCTAGAAAGATATCAGGGTACCAGTAGTTCACTGACTTTGTTAAATGTTTCTCAGGAGAGAGTCCAAAATTGATGTTTGCACTTCAGTAGTAAATCATTGAAGATGGAGAAATTATGCCAAGTAACTCTCTCAAGCCTTTTTAACTCAGATGCACGGCCTCACCAATCAACTCAGCAGATAAACCTCAACTACCTTAAGCAAAGATTTTCCCTGCTTTTACACTTTCAGTCTCTGATCTCCCCACTTAGTGTTCCAGCTTTTGGCTTTTGATGGCTCTCACTTTCATAATCTTCTCTTTTCGAAACCCCTGCCTCCTCAACGACGACTAAGACTTTTATTTCACTGATGCTTTCACTGATCAAGCACAGAGAGCTTAGTGATGAATTATCCAAAGGACAGAAGGTGGGGAGCTGAAGGTGAAAACACTGTAACTTGAAGTACTCAAAGTGTATGTTACACGTTTCCATTTTTAATAGTTGGTTAAAATGGTTATAAATAACCCTGATTTGTTTTACAACATAGAAATGTGTGGACTGTATATATGCTTACTGAATACACATAATAACTGTATATTCACATTCATGTTTACATAGATCCCAGAGCCAAATGGTACAGTTTGGCACCCCTGTTCCTCTCTCCCTGACCTTCTTCCCCACCTCCTACCCCCGTTCTTCCTGGCACTGAACGAAGGTGACATATGGCAGAGAATACTTTGCTGGTTATGGAACATATTTTAAAAAATCTTTAAACCTATGTAGGGGGAGGTAGGATAGTGGCAAAAAGAATAGCTACAAAGAAAAAAATCAGCATATAATTTTTTTTTTTTCTGACTTCAAACCTTATCATTTCCATTATAGCCAATTCCCCATGACAGTTTAGTTGTAGTTTCCTATCCTTAATTATTTCCATGGTAAAAAAGGGTAAGTGTCCTTAATTTCATTTGTAGGATGGTATTAAGGGTTTTATGGCCAAATATTTGATAAAAAGGAAAACAAACACTGCAATGTTTTTTTAGAGTTGGATTGTAAAACAAAGCAGCAACAAAAACAGTATCTTCAGCTCTTAAGTCAGACCATTATGAGAGGAATAAGACTGGATTGAAGTTAAGGTCAAAAAGCCAAGCAGATATTTAGATCCCTAGTTTTCCAGAAAATACTGTGTATTTTCATGTATAGCAGTTTTCTAATTGTCATTTTCCTTTCTCTTAAAATTAAATAACCAAAAACTCTTTTTCTCTAAAGAAGATCAGTGTTAAAACATATGAATTGCGTAAGAGTGCATAGTTAGGAGTGGGAGTAGGGAAAAAGTCTTAGGGTTTGTTGTATTAAACATGCAAATGCATGTTTAATAGTAAAACACAAAATATTGTATAATTGTATAATGTTGGAAGAAATATATTAAATTGATTATAAAAGTTTCTATTGATTCATTGTCCACTTTTCTGTGTTGTTGTTCTTGTTTTAACTTATTAGCATGGTTCGCTTTCTTTCCTTTTGCTTTATTAAATGAAAGAACAGGTCATTGTCTGACAAAATAGCCTGTATCAATTGTTCTCTTTGAAGTCAGAAATTTCAAGGATTGTTAGAAAAGAATAAACTTCTCATTTATTTATTGTCCTTCAGAACAAAGAGATTTTTTTAAAAGTTAAAAGAACAACCATTGCCACCTTTTAGCCTGAGATCTTGTACGTCAAGTTTCAGCCCAGAGCAAATTTTTACAACAAGTTATAAACCCCTGTAACAGAGGGTTTATTATAATGGAAGTGCTGACACAACCTTAACTATAGCGTTGTAAACGGCTATGCTATAATATCCATTAAGCAGAAAGAAAAATAAGCTGGCTGATCAATAATTTATACAAAGAGTACCAACTGCAGACATAATAACTGTAATGTTTGCAAAGCAATCTCTCTGCTCTCCAGGCTTAACAGTAAACGCAAACTAGCAACGCTGTTAATTTCCAACTCCTACAGATAAGAATACAAACAAATTACTTAAAATTATATTTTGCTCAACATTTAGCATGCCTCGATGGGATAAAATAAAATTTAATTATGATGCAACTTGTGCCGGATGCAAAGCTGTTTTGTTTTCCAGCACATTTTATTATGGAAGGACATTCATTTGGAACATCAATTATGGGGAAATAGTATGTTTCAATGGGTTGACTTGGGTCAGGCAGGCTCTTCTAAGAGTTAATTCAGACATGGAAACAGATTGACACTGTTTAACTTCAAAGAAAGTTACAGGGTTTTACAGAGCCACAACCTGAAATACAATACTTCATGCTCTGATCCGAGTCAACTGTCAGTAAAAACACACCTTGTAGTTAGAGTTTATGGGAAAAAAGACATTGGTTTGGAAAATGTGGCCATCATTAACATCTAGGGATCTGGGAATGTTCATTTAATAGTAAGTCTCGTTTGCATGGAGGTTCAGTGTGTCATTTCTACCTAATAAATGTAGGTCATAAAATGTGAGCACTATTTTCTGCAAAGTTCTTTTTAATACATTTTAGTAAATGTCCACATTTATTAGTGCATTCCTTTTTATAGTGTCTAAATATGTTGAGTGCGTTATTTTGATTTTTTAATGGTGATGTCTTTTAAAGCAGGAAAAGAAGATTTGAGAAGGGTAGATGAAGGAAATAGGAGAATTGAAGGATCTCAAATTGCCCGCTATGTACATACTTGAAGTTGAACCAGATTGTACAGTGCTGAGGTTCACATCTCCATCAGTCTTTTTGTCTGTTCATTTCCTTGGGGGAGAGGGTGTGGAACCCAGCAGAATGAAGAGACTTTGCTATCAGAGTTGTAAAATGGTGTATTACCCTGTGAGCAACTGCACTTGGAAAGGAACCAGTAATTTATATGAGAAGTGGTTAAGATTGCCTGCTCACCCAGTGATCCATGCCAGGTCAGTTCCAGTAATGCTAGAAAACAAAAGGAGGTGCACATCACTGAGAAAGAGACACCTTATACGCCTTAAGGACTTGTGAAGGGAAGCACTAAAATGCCATTTTCTCAAATGAACTGATCATTACCATTTAAAATCCTGAGAGCTGTGGGACTGGGGAGGAGAGAAAGATTTTTTTTCCTTGTGATTTAACAGGGCTCTGAAGTACTAGTTTTTAAGGGGGAGGTGTTTTGTTGTGATTGTGTCTCAGTTAAATCTTGAAACGAAGGTGCATTTTTAAACAATGGAATGGAAAAAGATGAACACAATGCCTCTGAGAATGTACTTGGTCTGTTTTAAACTTAGAAATTAACTGTTTTGAAAACCACCAGTACAAATAGTAATACAACCCTCTGCTAATAATGCCGATCCCCAGCCCCAGGATGTTGTTGTTAATTTTTTACTTGAATGAATTTCCCCAGACCAACCCCTCACTCCTCCAGTTTTCAGGAGAGGACCGTGGGATACTGGCAGAGTGTTATATAAAAAAACACTTCTTAAGGATCCTTCACAGACCTCTTTATTCCTGTTTAACATAAGCAAAGTACAGGTTCTCTGATTATACAGGCATTGGGGAAGAGGTTGCAAAGTGGTCATCATCATGTACCTGCTTTCCCCACTATTTAAAAAGTCATTTTAGTTTTTGAATCAGGCCTCAGTTCTTTTACATGTTCAGCGTATGCTATGATTTTCCGTGTTATCCACTCTTGGGTATTTGGACAAAGAGCTAAAGAAAATGACTATATTTCCTATATAAGTCAGAATTTATAATTTACTGACTGGCTCAAGATTTGGCACATCCAGGAAACTTTGCTGATTTATTCCCATGTATAAAAAAAAAAAAAATTTATCATGATAATTTTCACCCTGCATCTGGTGGTTAAGACAATTACACTTTTACACTTGTTGATATGTTTCTCTTCTGTTGGTCTCAAGTCATTTCTATTGCTTTCAGATATCTAGTATAATGCTTAGCACTTGCTGTGTGCTTAATGACTGGGTAATTAAAACTGCTTCTGTAGTACACCACTCATTTCCTTTGCCCCCAGTTTGTATTAACTGCTCATTCCCCAAATCAGGTATTATTTGATTCAGGTCAGGATATTGAACAGAAACCAAATTTTAGATACGCTCATTTCTATTCTAAAAGACAACAAATTTAGGGAAATTTTTGAGGCAAAAATCCAGGGACACTAATATGTTGGGTTTCAAGTAGTTGGAAAAGAGAATCTTAAAGCTGTACATAAGGTTTATATTTGAGACCCATACAGAATCTTCTTTGTCACTGAGGATCCCCTGGGGAATCTTCACCAAGACTAAAAATTTAAGAGTACACCCTGAAGTGCTACTGTAGGTGATGAGAAAAAAGCAGATTTGCATGAAATTCTACCATCCAAATGTGAGTAAGCAGAGGGTGTGTGGAAGAATTTGTATAGCTTTTATTTTAACACTGTAATATACATAACATTCTTTACTATACAACCAAAACCAAAAACCAAACCCAGTGCCGTCAAGTTGATTCCGACTCGTAGCGACCCTGCAGGGCAGAGTAGAACTGCCCCATAAAGTTTCCAAGGAGCACCTGGTGGATTCAAACTGCTGATTATTTGGTTAGTAGCTATTGCACTTAACCACTACACCACCAGGGTTTCCTTATTATACAAAACACACTTATTTTTGTGTACTAAAATATCTGTATACTTACAGTACAGGATACAAGGATGAAAGACATTCATTTAATTGGATTTTCATACACACTATCTCAATTGCTTCTTATTACCAGAACATCATCAAAATTTAGTGTTGGGGGATCCAGGAAGATCATCTAATCCTAGGATTGCAGGTCTCATGCTGCCATTTCCCCCATCCAACGACCGTGGCAGATAACACAACACAAAGCTTCTCAGATCCTTGCTAAGTTCTTGCTCAGTGACAGGCCTCAGAAATACTCTGTGCATAGGACTGTAGGCAACCTCTCACTACCATCCTTTAGTTTCGTCCCTATATGCCATCCCTGATCTTGCAGAACAGGAAACTGAAGATTTGCAAAATATGAGAACTTCCCTATCTACTTGCCGCCAACTGATGCTTAAGCCAGGAATTGGGCTAAAGTCCTCGTTGGTATTTTTCCCCCAGCTATCTTCAAAAAGGAAACCCTGGTGGTGTGGTGGTTAAGTGCTACAGCTACTAACCAGAAGGTCAGTAGTTTGAATCTACCAGGTGCTCCTTGGAAACTCAATGGGGCAGTTCTACTTTGTCCTATAGGGTCGCTATGAGTCAGAACTCACTCAATGGCAACAGATTTGGTTTGGGTTTTACCTTCAAAAGAGACATTTGTGAGGTAAACAGAAGATAATTTTTATTTATTTTCATATAAACCAAACCCATTGCTCTCCAGGCAATTCTGACACATAGCTACATATATAAAGAAAACCAAAAAAAAAAAAAATCTGTTGCCGTCGAGTTGTTTCCAACTTATAGCTACCCTATAGGAGAGAGAGTAGAACTGCCACAAAGGATTTCCAAGGAGTAGCTGGTGGAACCCAACTACCGACATTTTGGTTAGCAGCCGAGCTGTTAACCACTGGGCTACCAGGCTCTAATAGACAGGTATAGTTGATCTAGACACATGGTTCTCTGTTTTTACCACTGTATAACAAATCTCTCCATGCTCTCATATAGCTACTAATGTGTCCACAGTATCTGCTTAGAGTTATGCACTCAGTGCTTCAATGCAGCATGATGAGCAGTAAGCACCCTGAAAATTAAAAAAAAAAAATCTTTGAAAGAGAAATGGTTAACCAACAAGTGATGTCGACAACTGCAAAAACCCCTGGAGTTCCTTGACTCTTGTGATTACCCCTGGTTTCTTTTGGTTACAAAATGGCAGCATCCACCAGTAAAAGTCACCTTTTGAAGAGCTTTGCAAAATCAAGTACTAAACTAGCAGTTGATTGTATAAGCCCTAGTCTACTTTTCCACAGGGGACTATCCAAGCTCTTTCTCTGATCCTTTTTCATCCTGATTTCAGGAAAGGTCACTTTCTACTTCTTTCCCAGGAGATGATTCAGGGATCACTCCAGTTATTCCTAACAGAGCAATAGCACGCCCTCCTGCTGCCCTATTTAAATTGCCTGAGCTGTGTGGCTTTTTCATTTACTCTTCCTTTGGAGTGAAGCTGCAAAGTAGGGAAGACTTGAATGGGCTGTGTCTTCAAAGAAGTGCATCGAGCTCTGGAATGCAACAAAGTGGAAGAAGGCACTAAGCACCAGCAAATGTCAACAATAAGGCAGGAATGCTTGGGCAGGTGGATTGGGACTTTCTAGGCATTTTTAGGGACAAAACAACCAACTCAGCTGAGTATGAAAACTGGCCTTCCCCTCCCCCCCAAAAAAACGAACTGATTTTGGAACATATTGATATCAGCATTAGCATAAGCTTAAGTACATGTTCACCAGGAGGTTCCTTATTATGTTTTTATGTTAAGTGATTTGATTGACAAATTAATCCTTGTTATTAAGCCAAGGAAGGATTAAAATTTCCATTTAAGAATAATCCAAACATTCTGCTCTTAATAGGAAGCTTTAGGCCTTGACTGAATAAAACGTTTTAAAAGACATAAGATCAAACTAATTTTAATAGTTAAAATGCATTTATGCTTAATTGCACTCTATTTCATGTTGATCTTAAAAGTAGGTAAAATATTCCCAAATATTGTAAGTCAAGAATAGCAGTTGAAGCTTATTCCTAAGCAAAGAATATAAAAGGAAAAATACAGAGTTAATAATCTATAATTAATAAGTTTTGGGATAAATACAATAGGTATTAGATGGTAGATCCAACACCTAAACAAAAGAGTATTTCACATGCAAATGTGAAAAGACAAACATATCTTCTGTGTTTCTCTTGACCTTAATATTCAGAATAAGCATCATCAGCTTTTTGGTACGTTTTCTTAGCTAAAATGTTCTAAGTCCAACTGCTACTTGCTGAACCTCCAAAAGAAACCTCCCAGTTAGAAATTGTCAAAGGTAAAACAACATGCAAAGAGTTATTTACACATTTTGGATTTAGGTGGTTAATATTAAGAAGCAGCATAAAACATAAGACATTTAAAAATCAACATCAAAGTAATATAGCTTGAAGTCCTCTAGATACTAATGACACTTATTTTATGCTGGCATTAAAAATATATATATTTTCTTTAAAAATATACTTAGATTTGTGTAGTTTGATAATCTTTTGTTTTAATAGCATGATCACTACAATATCTTTCACAGGGTTAGCTACACAGAAAGGGTTCCAAGGAATTGCTATACACAGATACAGACACACAGTTATTTTCAGAATTTTCTAAATACCAATTACTTTCTCTGGGTTTATGGTCTATAACTCGTGGTATTTCTGGTATGCAAAAAATATATATACTTCTTGTTTTCATTTAAGTCATTTTAGTCTAGAAGTACTTACTAATCATAACTACACAGCAAAGCAAAAGTTTGTTATGTAAACATTTCACTTTAATATCAGCCTTTGTTTTCCAATACAATGCTTTAAAAATATCCTTTGTTGTATAAAGGACATTGTTGCAATAAGGCAGCTCAAAACTTGTCCTTCCCTTCCTTTCATTGATCTGTTGCCTCTTAGGCAATGTGAACAGCTGTCTTCAGCTCACCCACAAGCAAGCTGAACATAATAATAAGTTAGTGTTACTGGTCTGTATCTATGAATGATTATACAGAGGGTGCCAGTTCTTTTCCATTAAAGATAAGCTAACAAAGATACCACAGAAAAGTAAACTGGTTAGTAAAAGCAAACACGTACTTCTGCCTTTATGGTTTAGTTATTCTCTGGTAACCACTGAGTTTCTCTTGCAGTTGGGTTTCCAATAAGGTGAAGCTGCCCTCTGTAGGACACTTCCAGTAAATGCTGCTTCCTTACATTTGGGTAACAACCTAAGAGTTTTTTCCGCCAATTTAAAAATGAATAAGTAAATAAGTAAACAAACAAACAAATTTCACTCAGAACTGTACATTAGCGCTCACTTAAATTATTTATAAATCTTAGGGGGAATTGTTACAAGGCCTACAATCAGTTATGTAGATCCAGTGTCTTTTCAAAATGAGGGAAACTGAATACTGAGACAGCTGCAAAGCACATTGGGGTTTGATATTTACTGACGTCGTAGTAAGAAACAGGACGAGTATTATAAATTCAGAGCCATTGCTGAAAACAGAAAAACAGAAGGCCCCGGCATAGTTGAGTGAAAAGTGGATCTAAACAGAAGAACCCACATGAAGAAAGACACATTCACCACATAATAAATACACCTCCCCAAAAGGTCTTCTCATCTTCTCTTTTTATAAAGGTTACCATAATGCAGATTCATTATCAGTCCCACTGGGTAGCATATAGCTCAGTAAGAAATTGCTTTTGTTAGCATGCTCATAGAAAGAGATTAGCTATTTCACCAGATCTCTAGGGGCTATTTGAAATTTTGGGAATTCTCTCTGTAATTTAAAATGGAAGTTAAAGCCAATGTGAATAGACTAGGGAAAATCTCACAAATTAAACCTCTCCATCTGGAAGTTTCTTCATCACTCATTGCAAAAGTACAAGCTGAAATCACATTTGTTACAGGCAAGAGAGATTTCATCAGTGATGATGAAATTACATTTCTATTAATGTTTTAGTAATTAAGCATTTTTGGTTATAAAGAGAAACCTAAAATATAAACGCTTAACAGTGTTTTGGATTTTAATTCTTTATTGTCTTTGTGTACAACTTAGATTTTATCAATGAAGTCACCTATTTAAATGTTTTGGGCTATGGCTTTAGCCTCTATAGGATGTGTGTAGGAGAGTCTAGTATCTATTGCAAGTTAGAGGATGAATAAGTGGACATGTGGGCATAGGAAAAGGGGATGCTAGCCTCCTTTTCACCTATACAACTGCATTTATTTTTTAATATCAGCTCAAACATCTTTTGCTCTGTGATTCTTTCATAAATCTTCAGGCTGCCTCCTCTATGCCCCCATAGCACAGGGTATATGCCTTTTCTATAACAACAACAGCATCGATGGAACAATTGTAGAAGTCCCTGAGTGATGTAAAAAGTTAAGTTCTCGGCTATTAATTAACCAAAGGTTAATGGTCTACACAGAGGCTCCCTGGAAGAAAGACCTGGCAATGTGCTTCCAAAAGATCACAGCCATTGAAAAGCCTATGAAGCACAGTTCTAATCTGAAACACATGGGATCATCCTGAGTTGACGTGGACTTGATAGAAACTGGTTACTGGTTAGGCGCTGTATTAAATACTTTATATATCTCATTTAAACTCATAACACATAGAAAGAGAGGCAATTATTATTATTCCCAATACAAAAATGAAGAAACAGGAGCTTGAAGAGATCAAATTTCTTGTCCAGTCTACCCTAGAGCTTGCTGTCTTTTTCTCTGTGATACACTTCCTCCTGATCTGCTTATTTTCTCACCTATCTTTCACATATTCAACTCACTTGCGCCCTCATCTGCCAGGACAAGCATTTCAATCTCCTGCCAGATTGCCATGGTAGCATAGCAGACTGCCATATTGGATGACTGAGCATTGTTATAGTCTTTCCCCCAGCTATACAAGTTTGTATCCTTAAATACTCAAGACTCGTAGTTGCAAACTATAGAATTGGAGCTAGTTTGTCTTTACAGGGGCCAAATAAGCTCACATCATCACATTAAAAGAAAGCCAGACACAATAGTTAAGTGTTCAGCTGCTAGCCGAAAGGATGGCGGTTCGACCCACCAGTGGCTCTGTGAAAGAAAAGACCTGATGATCTGCTCCTATAAAGATTACAGCCAAGGAAATCCTATGGGGCAGTTCTACTCCTATAGGGTCATTGTGATTTGATGGCACACAACAACAACAACATCTAGTCTTAAAAAAAAGAAGCCCAGAGGTTCAAGTGAGTCTTAAGAATGACTGCCACCAGAGACTTAAACACCTCTTTGTATCATCTCTGATCTCTGAAGACACATTTTTCGGGGTGTCTTCCACTCAGCTTATCAGGTTATGTTCAATGCTTCCAACTCCAGCACAAGAAATGCATTATGATGTGATTCTTGGTACCCAAAATCAGAACTCTAAGGAGGGGCTCCAACTGGCTTACCTTGGGACAGATATATATTTCAGGACAACTAAAGTGTGGTTGAGGGCAGTGTGAGGTAGTGGTTAAGAATGTGTGAGATGTGAAGCCAGAATCCTTGCATATGTGACTTGGGACGAGTTTACGTGCCGGTACCTCAACTTCTTTATCTAGAAAAAAGATAATAATTGTACTTACATCATTGTATTATGATGATTAAATGTGTTGATATAAAGAATTTAGAATAATGCCTGGTTCTGAATGTTAGTTATTATTGATCATTCAGGCCTTAGGATTGGTTCAGCTTCAGTCAGCTATACACTCAAAACTCAATCACTTTGGCCAGTGAGGCACAGCAATTTAAGACCATTGAAGCTTACACTTGAGGGATGTACTTATTGTGGGGGACTGAGCAATTTTCCAGAAGGGGAATACTGTCCAGATGAAGGAATAGCTAAAGAGGCCTAGCCAGGCAAATCATCAGGTGCCTATTATACAAACATGAAAGACTTATGGGTTCCAATATCAGTGGAAGGCCACTCAACAATCTTCTTCTGTGTCTTGATCAGTTCCAACTCCTGTTCCCTTCTCTGATGACCTTAAAAGTTCCTTAAATGCTAGACCCAACTTCTAGTCTCTCATTCTCTAACAGCACCACTTCTATTCCAACAGGGAAGTTAAGATTGTAATGTCTTCATCATTTCTCGCTTGGACTATTGATAGAGCCTCTCAGCTGACTCCTTTCCCATTATTGTTCTTCATCAAACCTGATCCACACTGAAGCTTGAGTGTAGTATTGTTAATATACGTCTGTCCATGTAATCCATATGCTTTAAACTCTTCGAAGGTACCTCTTTACCTCGAGAATGAAGTTAGCGCTAGTACTGGTACTGAGCATGACACGGGAGACCTTCTCCTATGTGACCTTCTCCTCTCAGGTTTTATATTTGAGAACTTCCCAAGTGTAATGTTTTGTTTTAGAAATTCTGAAGTACTAAATTTATAAATTAAATCATACTATTCCTGTGCTGAAAACACTTGTATTGCTTCTCATTAGTCTTTGAGCAGCACTTTTTTTTTTTTTTTTTACAGCACTATACGTAAGGTGTGATTATACATTGGTTGTTTACTTTTTAGTTGTCAGACTATTCTCACTGGTAATTAGTCTTTCAGACCATTTCTATTCTATTTTTTATTACATTTTCTGTCTTGTATAGTGATTGAGGGAACCTACTACATACACACTAGGTACTCACTATTTGTTGAGTGAGAAATGGCCAACTACTAGTAATATGAGCACACTGTCTTATTTCAAGAAACCCTGGTGGGGTAGTGGTTAAGTGTTACAGCTGCTAACCAAAAGGTTGTCACCTCAAATCCACCAGACACTCCTTGAAGACTCTATGGGGCAGTTCTACTCTGCCCTCTAGGGTAACTTTGAGTCGGAATCAACTCGACAGCAACTGTTTTTTTTTGTTTTGTTTTGGTTTTATTTCATGTGTCTGGATTTTTCCTATAACTATCTCTCTGACATTTATTATCGTTGTTGCGAGGTGCTGTCAAGTCGGTTCCAACTCATAGCGACCCTATGCACAACAGAACGAAACACTGCCCGGTCCTGAGCCATCTTTACAATCATTGTTATGCTTGAGCTCATCGTTGCAGCCACTGTGTCAATCCACCTTGTTGAGGGTCTTCCTCTTTTCCGCTGGCCCTGTACTCTGCCAAGCACGATGTCCTTCTCCATGGACTGATCCCGCCTGACAACATATCGAAAGTATGTAAGATGCAGTCTCACCATCCTTGCTTCTAAAGAGCATTCTGGTTGTACTTTTTCTAAGACAGATTGCTTCGTTCTTTTGGAAGTCCATGGTATATTCAACATTCTTCGCCAACACCACAATTCAAAGGTGTCAATTCTTCTTCGGTCTTCCTTACTCATTGTCCCGTTTTCACACACATATGATGCGATTGAAAATACCATGGCCTGGGTCAGGCGCGCCTTAGTTTTCAAGGTGACATGTTTGTTCTTCAACACTTTCAAGAGGTCCTTTGCAACAGATTTACCCAATGCAATGTGTCTTTTGATTTCTTGACTGCTGCTTCCATGGCTGTTGATTGTGGATCCAAGTAAAATGAAATCCTTGACAACTTCAGTCTTTTCTCCGTTTATCATGATATTGCTCATTGGTCCAGTTGCGAGAATTTTTGTTTTCTTTATGTTGAGGGGCAATCCATACAGAAGGCTGTGGTCTTTGATCTTCATTAGTAAGTGTTTCAAGTCCTCTTCACTTTCAGCAAGCAAGGTTGTGTCATGTGCATAACCCAGGTTGTTAATGAGTCTTCCTCTAATCCTGATGCCCCATTCTTCTTCATATAGTCCAGGTTCTCGGATTATTTGCTCAGCATACAGATTGAATAGGTATGGTGAAAGGATATAACCCTGATGCACACCTTTCCTGACTTTAAACCACTCAGTATCCCCTTGTTCTGTCCGAACAACTGCCTCTTGATCTATGTAAAGGTTCCTCATGAGCACAATGAAGTGTTCTGGAATTCCCATTCTTCACAATGTTATCCATAATTTGTTATGATCCACACAGTCGAATGCCTTTGCATAGTTAATAAAACACAGGTAAACATCCTTCTGGTATTCTCTGCTTTCAGCCAGGATCCATCTGACATCAGCAATGATATCCCCGGTTCCACATCCTCTTCTGAAACTGGCTTGAATTTCTGGCAGTTCCCTGTCAATATACTGCTGCAGCCACTTTTGAATGATCTTCAGCAGAATTTTGCTTGCGTGTGATATTAATGATATTGTTCTATAATTTCCACATTCAGTTGGATCACCTTTCTTGGGAATAGGCATAAATATGGATCTCTTCTAGTCAGTTGGCCAGCAAGCTGTCTTCCATATTTCTTGGCATAGATGAGTGAGCACCTCCATCACTGCACCAGTTTGTTGAAACATCCCAATTGATATTCCGTCAATTCCTGGAGCTTTGTTTTTCGCCAATGCCTTCAGAGCAGCTTGGACTTCTTCGTTTAGTACCATTGGTTCCTGATCATATGCCACTTCTTGAAATGGTTGAACATCAACTAATTCTTTTTTGGTATAATGACTCTGTATATTCCTTCCATCTTCTTTTGATGCTTCCTGCATCATTTAATATTTCCCCCATAGAATCCTTCACTATTGCAACTCGAGACTTGAATTTTTTCTTCAGTTCTTTCAGTTTGAGAAACGCTGAGTGTGTTCTTCTCTTTTGGTTTTCTATCTCCAGCTCTTTGCACATGTCATTATAATACTTTGTCTTCTTGAGAGGCCCTTTAAAATCTTCTGTTCAGTTCTTTTACTTCATCAATTCTTCCTTTTGCTTTAGCTCCTCAACATTTGAAAGCAAGTTTCAGAGTCTCCCCTGACATCCATTTTGGTCTTTTCCTTCTTTCCTTTCTTTTCAATGACCTCTTGCTTTTTTCATGGTGTCCTTGATGTCATTCCACAACTTGTCTGGTCTTAGGTCACTAGCGTTGAATGCATCAAATCTGTTCTTCAGATGGTCTCTAAATTCAGGTGGGATATACTCAAGGTCATATTTTGGCTCTCGTGGACTTGCTCTGATTTTCTTCAGTTTCAGCTTGCACTTGCATATGAGCAATTGATCGTCCGTTCCACAGTCAGCCCCTGGCCTTGTTCTGACTGATGATATTGAGCTTTTCCATTGCCTCATTCCACAGATATAGTTAATTTGGTTTCTGTGTGTTCCATCTGCAGAGGTCCATGGGAATAGTCACCGTTTATGTTGGTGAAAGAAGATATTTGCAATGAAGAAGTCATTGGTCTTGCAAAATTCTTTCATTTGATCTCTGGCATTGTTTCTATCACCAAGGCCATATTTCCCAACTACTCATCCTTCTTCTTTGTTTCCAACTTTTGCGTTCCAATCACCAGTAATTATCAATGCATCTTGACTGCATGTTTGATCAATTTCAGACTGTAGCAGCTGATAAAAATCTTCTATTTCTTCATCTTTGGCCCTAGTGTTTGGTGTGTAAATTTGAATAACAGTCGTGTTAACTTGTCTTCCTTGTAGGCGTATGGATGTTATCCTATCACTAACAGCGTTGTAGTTCAGGATAGTTCTTGAAATGTTCTTTTTTGATGATGAATGCACCACCATTCCTCTTCAAGTTGTCATTCCCAGCATAGTAGACTATATGATTGCCCAATTCAAAATGGCCAATACCAGTCCATTTCAGCTCACTAATGCTTAGGATATCGATGTTTATGCATTCCATTTCATTTTTGATGATTTCCAATTTTCCTAGATTCATACTTTGTACATTCTAGGTTCTGATTATTAATGGGTGTTCACAGCTGTTTCTTCTCATTTTGAGTGGGGCCACATCAGCAAATGAAGGTCCCAAAAGTTTTACTCCATCCACGTCATTAAGGTCGACTCTGCTTTGAGGAGGCAGCTCTTCCCCAGTCATCTTCTGAGTGCTTTCCAACCTGGGGAGCTCATCTTCCAGCACTATATCAGACAATGTTCTGTTGCTATTCATAACGTTTTCACTGGCTAATGTTTTTCAGAAGTAGACTGCCAGGTCCTTCTTCCTAGTCTGTCTTAGTCTGGAAGCTCAGCTGAAACCTGTCCTGCATGGGTGACCCTGCTGGTATCTGAATACCGGTGGCATAGCTTCCAGCATCACTGCAACACACAGGGCCCCACAGTACAACAAACTGACAGATAGGTGGGGGCTGACATTTATTATCTTAGCTAATTTTTTTTCTTATGTTCCAGAGATATATCTCCCCCAAAGAGATTCTCCTAGCCCGCAAAAGAGCTATTTCACATGTTTTTCAGGGTGTCTTCTACTCAGCTGGATTCATGATGCCTAGAGGTTATCATGTTCAATGCTCCCAACTCCAGCACAAGAAATGCATTGTGATGTGCTTTCTTGGTACCCAGAGTCAGAACTCTAAAGAAGGTCTCACATCATCATGTGAATACCTCTGTTCATTTATTTGCTATGCTATTTTTTTTTATGTAGATAGTGTCCATCTTCATTAATATTAGGGAAAGGTCTCTATTATTGTGATGGTTAAGGTTGTGTGTCAGCTTGGCTAGATCATGATTCTCAGTGGTTTTGCAGCTATGTAATGACGTTGTTTGGTAGTTATGTAATGATGTGGTTATCCTTCACGATGTGATCTGATGTGATTAGTCAATCAGTTGTAAGGGGAGTTTCCTAGGGAGGATGACTTGCATCCAATAGATATATGGACATTCTGACAAAGCTTGCTTGCTTGTTCTGGAACCTGCATCTGGCAGGTCATCATCTGACCTTCAGTTCTTGGGACTTGAGTCAACGACCTACCATATTGCCTGCCACTCTTGAGATTTGTTGGCCACCACAGTCTGGGAGCCAACAGCCTGCTTGTCTGCCTTCTTACCTGCCAATCTTGGATTTGTTGGCACCTTCAGATACATGAGTCGGGGGAGCCTCCAGCCTGACACCTGACCCACAAACTTGGGACTTCCCAGCATCTACAACCACATGAGCCATTTCCTTGAGATAAATCTGTGTGTGTATGTATACATATACATATAAAAAAATACATACATATAGGTATATATATATTCACTGTTCTGCTTCTCTAGAGAATGTAGCCTGCCTAAGACATTTGGTACCAAGTGATTCTAAAGAAACAAAATTATAAGGATGAGTTTCTAAATTTGTTCTCAAGTCTTAGTTCTCAAGTCTGACTATTCTTAAATGCGTTCATGATTTTGCCTCCAGTAGTAAAGAGGGTGCTACTAATCCATTGTGCGAGGTGGCAATATTCATACAAAAAATGTCACCACCAATAGATTACGTATTGGTGAGAGGCAAGGCTTTGAGTGATCACACATTTGATACTTTTCCATAATCTTGTCAAAATGAGAAGTATAGGGAAGCTGGTTGGTTGGCCCTACTTTTGCTAGACAAAGTGATGAAAGAACGGAATGACCTCAGGGCTTCAAAGACACAGCTCAAAAGCCACATAAAATATCTCAAAATTGTCGCTTGTGCCTTTAAAGAAAGTCTTATTTCTTGTAGTAACAGAGCTGATATTGCTGAAAACCAAACCCAGAGTTTTATCACCTTAATAGTAGCTGAATTACAATGCCAGTTGAATTCCCAAATTTGAATGATGTCTGAAGTTAAAGTGAAGGCATTGATTGGGAACAAACACGATCCTGAAAGTTGGAATGGGAACATATGGACAGATAATCAGGAAGCTGGGGACACTGAGCCTCTAAATTCCGTTGAGTCACTCCTACCAACAGAACTAGCCCTCTTACTCTCATTTGAAGAGATCACTCCATCTTTGTCTGGTAAGCCACCCTCCCCTGTGAAACCATTATCCCTTGTACCCCCTTCTTATGATATTAACCCACCTATGCCTGAAGAGTCTGAGATGTCACCTGAGGCAGTGTCTGGGGCATTGCCTGGAGCATCGCCTGAGGTAGATACCTTAAAACACATTGCCGAATATTCCCAGGACCCACCCCTGCTACCCATTTTTACTTCTAGACCTATAACTAGACTTAAGTCCTAGCAAGCCCCCAAAGATGAAGTATAAATTGTGACCCAGTAGGAGGTATGCTACACTCCAAATTAACTGCTTGATTTTTCTAATATGTACAGAGAGAAACCTGGGGAATATGTGTGGGAATGGCTATTAAGGGTGTGGAATAATAGTGCAAGGAACATAAAGTTGGATCAGTCTGAGTTTATTGATATGGGCCCACTAAACACAGATTCTTCATTCAATGTTTCTTTTCAAGAGGTTAGGAAAGATTCTAATAGTTTATTTGGTTGGTTCACTGAAACATGGATTACATGGTAGCCTGCACTAAATCAAGTTGAAGTACCAAACCTGCCTTGGTATATTGTAGAAGAAGATATCCAAAGGCTTAGGAAAATTGGCATGCTAGAGTAGATTTATTAGGTTAGACCCACAGACCCACACATGAAGTGCCCAGATGACACACCTTTTGTGACAACCGTGAGGAACAAATTTGTAAAGGGAACTCCAGCATCCTTGAAGACTGCTGTGATTGCTATTTTATGTAAGTCAGATTTAACACTGGGAACTACCCTAACTGAATTAAGACATTTAACTACAATGGGGCTGATTGGGTGATAGGAGCCAAGTAAAGGTGCTCAATTATCAAAGACAAGGTGGGCATGGTTACTATAATGGAAAATGGAGTCAAAGCAGTAATCAGAATTGTCTGACTCGTATGGACTTATGGTGTTGGCTACCTAGTCATGGCATCTGTAGGAGTGAAATAGATGGCAAATCTACAAAATATTTACTTGATCTGTACAAGCACAAGAATTCTAGGTCAAGTGAACAGTAGTCTAACTTGAATTACTGGAATAGAGAGTCATGGCTTCTCAGTTAATTCCCAGAGTTGAGCCAGTTACAGACCCACATCCTTTGAATGAAAGGGTGCCTGGGTCCTCTTAAGGAGGGCTCCTACTACACTAGCAAAAATTTATATTGTTAATCTTTCTCCCAATTTCCCCAAAGGGTTGTATGGCCTTTTACAACAGTAACTGTTCGTTGGAGAAAGGGAAATAATCAGACTTTTCAGGGATTACTGGGTACTGACTCTGAACTGATACTAATTCTAAGAGACCAAAAACATCACTGTGACCCACCAGTCAGAGTGAGGGTACATGGAGGTCAGGTTAATGGAATTTTAGCTCAAATTCATCTTTCAGTGGGTCCAGTGGATCCTTGAACCCATCCTGTAGTGATTTACCCAGTTCCAGAATGCATAGTTGGAATAGATATCAGCAACTGGCAGAACCCCCACACTGGATCCCTGACTAATAAGGTAAGGGTTTTTATGGTAGAAAAAGCCAAGTGGACGCCATTAGACTGCCCTTACTTAGGAAAATAGGAAACCAAAATCAGTACTGCATTCCTGGACGGATTGCAGAGATACTGCCACCATCCCCATTCAACTTACCTATATGACATGTGCTAAAAGCACATGGATCTTGGAGAATGTCAGTGGATTATCACAAACTTAAACAGGTGGTGAGTCCAATTGTAAGTGCTGTCCCAGATGTGGTTTCATTGCTTGAACAAATGAATACATCTCCTGGTACCTGGTATGCAGCTATTGATCTGACCAATGCTTTTTTTCTTAATCCCAGTTTTGAAAGAACACCAGAAACAGTTTGCCTTCAGCTAGCAAGGCTAGGAATATACCTTTACTGTCTTACCTCAGGAGTTTGTCAACTCTCTAGCCCTATGTCATAATTTAGTCTTCTGGGACCTTGATCTTTCATAAGAGGTCACGTTAGTCCATTATGTTGAAGACAGGCACTATGCTGATTGGACCTAGTAAGGAAGAAGTGTCAATGACTTTTAAATTATTACTAAAACATTTGTATGCTAGAAGGTGGGAAATTAATCATAAAACCATTCAGGTGCCTTCCACTTCAGTGAAATTTCTAGGGGTCTAATGCTCAAAATATTCCTTCTAAAGTGACGGATAGGTTGTTACATCTGGCCCCTCCTACAAGTAAAAAGGAGGCACAATGGTGGGCCTCTTTGGATTTTGGAGGAACTTCTCCCTCATTTGGATGTGCTACCCTGGTCTGTTTACCAAGTTAGTAGAAAAGCTACTAGTTTTCAGTTGGGCCCAAAAGAAGAGAAAGCTCTGCAACAGGTTCAGGCTGAACCAAAGGTGGTTGAAGTGTCAGTGGCAGATTGAGATGCTGTTTGGAGTGTTTGGTAGGCCCCTACTGGGGAGTCCAAGTACAGACCCTAGGATTTTGGAGTAAAGCCCTGCCATCCTCTGCAGATAACTACTCTCTTTTTGAGAAATAGCTTTTTGTTTGTTATTGGGCCTAAGTGGAGACTGAATGCTTAACCATGGGCCACCAAGTCACCATGCAGCTTGAGATCCTCATTAAGAATTGAGTGTTGTCTTCCCCACAGAGTCATAAAGTAATATGAGCACAGCAGCACTCCATCATTAAATGGAAGTGGTGTATACGAGATCAGGCTCCAGCAGGATCTGAAGGCATAAGTAAGTTCCACGCCAAAGTGGCCCAAATACACATGATCTCCACTCCTGTCACATTACCTGTCCTCTACCAGTCTGTGCCTATAACTTCACAGGTAGTTCCTTATGAGGAGGTGACTAAGGAAGAGAAAACTAGTGCCTGGTTTACGGATGGTTGTGGGCAATGTAAAGGCACTACACAAAAGTGGACAGAGACAGCACTACAGCCGCTTTCTGTGACCTCCCTGAAGGACAATGATTAAGGGAAATCTTCCCAATGGTCCAAACTTGGAGCAGTGCACCTGCCTGTTCACTTTGCTTGGAAGGAGAAGTGGCCAGATGTGTGACTGTATACTAATTCATGGGCTGTGGCCAATGGTTTGGCTGGATGGTCAGGGATTGGAAGGAACATGACTGGAAAATTGGTGACAAGGAAGTATGGGGAAAAGGTATGTAGCTAGACCTCTCTGAATGGGCCAAAGAAGTGAAGATATTTGTGTTTCACATGAATGCTTACCAAAGAGTGACCTCAGCAAAGAAGCATTTTAACAATCAAGTGGATAGGATGACACGCTCTGTGGAATCCAGCCATCCTCTTTTCCCAACCACTCCCATCATTGCCCAATGGACCCATGAACAAAGTGGCCATCATGGCAGAGGTGGAGGTTGTGCATGGTCTCAGCAGCATGGGCTTCCACTCACCAAAGCCAGTTTGGCTACAGCTACTGATGAGTGCTCAATCTGCCAGCAGCAGAGACCAACACTGAGTCCCTGATATGGTGCCATTCCTCAAGGCAATGAGTCAGCAACCTGGTGTCAAATTGATTACATTGGACCATTTCCATCAAGAAAATGGTAGGGATAGACAGTCTGGATAAGGATTTTCCTCCATGCGTGAAATGCCTCTACCAAAACTACCATCTATGGATTCACAGAATACCTTATCCACAATCATGGTATTCTACACAGCATCACCTCAGATCAAGAGACTCACTTCACAGCATATGAAGTACAGCAATGGGCCCATACAGCAATGGAATTCACTGGTCTTACCATGTTCCCCATCACCCTGAAGCAGCTGGCTTGGTAGAATAATGGAATGGCCTTCTAAAGACACAATCACAGCTCCAGCTAGAT
Source organism: Loxodonta africana (assembly GCF_030014295.1). NCBI lineage: Eukaryota > Metazoa > Chordata > Mammalia > Proboscidea > Elephantidae > Loxodonta > Loxodonta africana. The sequence goes on along the minus strand of NC_087358.1, from coordinate 35,815,490 downwards.
GGCAATACTTTGTAGGTTTGTGGCAATGTTCTCCAGGAGGGTGTATTGAACCAGTGTTCAATACTTGGTGCTGCTTCTTCTGTAGCCAGGACTCACAGTTCCAAAAATCAAGGGTGGAGCTGGGAGTGGTACTTCTCACTATTACCCCTAGTGATCCACTCACAAGTTTTTTGCTTTTTGTACTTGTGACCCTATGCACTGGCAGTCTAGAGGTCTTAGTTTCAAAGGGAGGAGTGCTCTCACCTTGGAGACACAACACAGATTTCATTGAACTGAAAGTGAAGAATTCCATTGAGCCACTTTGGGCTCCTCATGTCTCTGAAACAACAGGCAAAGAAGAGAGTGACCGTATAGGCTGTTGTGATTGACCTTGACTACCAAGGGAAACTGGATTGATGTTGCATCAAGGAAGTAAAAAACAGTATGTCTGGAATACAGGAAATCCCTTAGGGAGTGTCTTAATACTACCATGACCTGTGATTAAAGTCAATGGAAAACTACAGAAACCCAATTCCAACATCACTTCTAATGGCCTAAACCCTTCAGGAACTACAGTTTGAGTTACCTCACCAGGCAAAGAACCACCATCAGTTGAGGTGCTTGATGAGGGTAAAGAGAATACAGAATGAGTGGCAGAAGAAGGTATTTATAAATACCAGTTATGACCACATGATCAGTTGCAGAAATGAGAAAACAACAATTGTTATAAGTATTTCTTCCTTGCATATGTGCATCAAATATTTTTGTTTTCTTAGCTTATAAAATACAAGATGTAGATAAGGCTTCCAAAAGAACGAACAGATCTGTCTTGAAAGAAGTACAGCCAGAATGCTCCTTAAAAGCAAGGATGGCAAAACTATTTTTCACATACTTTGGATGTGTTATCAGAAGGGATCAGTCCCTGGAGAAGGACACAATGCTTGATAAAGTAGAGGGTCAGCAAAAAAGAGGAAGACTCTCAATGAGATGGATTGACACAGTGGCTGCAACAATGAGCTCAAGCATAACAACGGTTGTGAGGATAGTGCAGGACTGGGTGATGTTTCATTCTGTTGTACAAGGGTCACTATGAGTCAGAACTGACTTGACAGCACCTAACAAAAGCAGCAACAACAAATGGGGCTAGTGTGTTTTTGGTGGTACTCATGTTAGTTGTATCACTTTAGGTGAAAGTATGACTTTGTCATTATTTACAGATTGTGTATGGTTTAAGGAGATGTGTACAGGTGCCAAGTTGACAAGGGGTGGACTGTGATGGTTAAGGTGTGTCAACTTATTCTCAGTGGTTTGACAGTTATGTAATGATGTAATTTGGTAGTTATGTAATGATATAGTCATCCTGCATGATGTGATTTGACATGATCAACCCAGCAGTTGTAATGGGAGTTTCCGCAAGGGTATGGCCTGCATTCGATATATATATGGACATTCTGGCCAAGCTTGCTTGCTCACTCTGGATCCTGAATCTGACTCATCATCATCTGACCTCCAGATCCTGCAACTTGAGCCAGTGGCCTGCCAATCTTGGAATTTGTCAGTCTCTGCATCCTGTGAGCCAGAGGCCTACCATCTTACATGCTGACCTTAGGATTTGTTGGCCTCTGCAGCCTGTGAGCCAGCAGCCTGCCGTCTTACCTGCCAATATTTAATTCATCAGCCCCTGCAGCTATGTGAGTCAGGAGAAACCTTCAGGCTGATACCTGATCCAAGGACTTGGGACAACCACTTGAGCCATTTCCTTGACATAAATCTCTCTCTATATATATGTATATGTATATACACTTGACTGGTTTTGCTTCTCTAGAGAATCCAGCCTGAGACAATCGTCTTTTAATTAACAGGGATTAATTAGTATAATGTCTAACACATAACAACTCTTGAAAAATTCTTCACAAGTTGAAGTTTGCTTTCTTTAAGAAGCAGATCAAACTCCATCTGAACAACTGAACAAATTTTGAATGAATAATTTTTCTTTAAACTATTATAGAATAAATGATCTATATATTTATATCATATTCTGCTTCTCCTTTAATACCTTTCCTGGTAACCTGAGCCTAAACACTTTTCCTGTTCCTTGCAATTATTTTAGCTATTAATAGCCCACTATCTTGTAAAATCTATTAAAATTATTGCCTTAAACTGCTATTTTCCTCCTGTGTAATTTAAATTTTGAAAGAGTTTATATTCCATTTTTTCATCTCAGTGGCTAGAAAAAAGGAGAAAAAGTACACATACATATGATCGTTTGTTCATCTTATTCAATTTGGATAAATTAAAAAAAAATAAAGTACATGTAAATTCAGATATATTTATAATATCTAGTCTACTGTATCAGTCAGCTTTTTGTGCATAACAATACACCCCAGAACTTAGTGACTTAACCCTTTTGTGACTTGTAGAAATACGGTATTCAACTCACTTTTTATGCCTCTGGAGTTCTTTGGGAGTTTACTTTTCCCACTGAAAATATTTGTTTCCCTCCAGTGAAACGTGAAAGAAATGTTCGTTGAAGCAAAATAGCTGGGTTATTAGGAAAAACCGGAGGTGCCCCATGTACCCAAATGGAAGGGGCCCTGCAATAAAGCCTGTTACTCAAGACCAATGGGCCTGACAGATTCCCGCAAGTCATGTATTTTCACATAATATTTCTCAAAATCTATATTACCAACCAAAAATTTAAACATACTCAATTGCTTAGCATGGATTCCACTACTGAAAACATATGGTATCAACAAAAAATTCAAAGCAGAAAATAGTTGGGTCTTGAAAGGATTAAAAGAATAACTATTTCATGTAGCTTGTGCTGTTGTGGGAGGGCTGGAATGGCTCTTTTGGTCTGGGATGGCTTGGGAGAGTATACGGTTTTAGGCAGCTTCATTATGTGTCTGATGATGAGTAGCTTGCCATGGTGGTCTGGGCTGGGATTTTATCAGGTAGTATGTAGACTGTGAATATTCTTGTACATGTTAACTTGTGGACTTATGCAAAATGTTCTCTAGGGTATATACCAAGGAATGGGCATAGTAGTAGGGTGTACATATCTTCAAATTTGTTAGACAGGGTCAAATTGTTTCTGAATTATTATAGCAGTTTACATTTCAACAGTTTTACCACATCCTCCCCAACACCTAATATTGTGACTTTTGAAATTTTGCCAACCAGCTGGCATGAAATGGAATTTAATTGTAGATTTAATTTGTATTACTTTATTATTAAAATTGAGACTTTCCATGTTTCTTGTCCATTTTAATTTCTTTTTTTAATTTTGTGAAGTGTCTGTTCTTTTACCCATTAAAAATTGTATTACTTATGTGTTTATATGCAGAATTTCTTTACATATTCTGAATATTAATCCTTTAGCAGTTATATATATTAGAAATTTATATATGTTAGAAATATGTTTCCCCAGTCTGTGGCTATATTTACACTTTCTTTGTTACAGATTTTGATGACTAGACATCCTTATTTTTAACATAATCAAATTCATAATATTCTTCTTTATTAATTTCTATTTTTGCATCTGGCTTAAGAAATTTTCCTAGCCTGAGATTATGAAATTATTCTCTAGAGTTTTTTCTAAATTTTTTTTTTTTTTTTTTTGCCTTGCACACTTAAATCTTTACTACACCAGAAAATGATGGGCTTAACGTCAGAGATAGTGTCGTAGAATGAATTATGTCCCCCCAAAAATGTGTGTATGAATTTGGCTGGGCCATGATTTCCAGTATTGTGTGGTTGTCCTCCATTTTGTGATTGTAATTTTCTGTTAAAGAGGATCAGGGTGGGATTGTAACACCCTTACTAAGATCACATCCCTGATCCAATGTAAAGGGAGTTTCCCTGGGGTGTGGCCTGCACTACCTTTTATCTCTCAAGAGATAAAAAGGAAAGGGAAGTGAGCAGAAAGTGGGGACTTCATACCACCAAGAAAGCAGTGCATGGGGTCCCTGTGCAGGGAAGTTCCTAGTCCAGGGGGAAGATTGATGACAACACTGACAGAGAGAGAAAGCCTTCCCCTGGAGCTGATGCCCTGAATTTGGACTTTTAACCTACTTTACGGTGAAGAAATAAATTTTTCTTTGTTAAAGCCATCCACCTGTGATATTTCTGTTGTAACAGCACTAGATGACTAAGACAGATGGGGTGAAAAAGTGCTACTGGCTTTTAGTGGGTAGAGGCCAGGGATTTTGTGCGTGTGTGTGTGTGTGTGTGTGTGTCAAATACAATGCGTAGCACAACCCCCACAACAAAGAATTATCTAGACCAAAACATCAATAGCATTGAAGATGAGAAGCCCTAAAAAAGTGGTTTGTATAATATAGCTTTTGAAATGTTTTGAGAACTTTTTATAGCTCAATATTTAATCAATACTCTGAAATATTTTACATAACCTTAAGAATGTATACAATCACGGGTGCATTTGGGTTCTATGTTCTATGTGCTTCTTTTAGTTAACCATGTTAAGTTTATGATTCAAAGCTTTTATAACCTTACTGATTTTTCGACTGCATGATTCATCATTATTGAAAGAACCATGTCAAAATCTCCCTGTATGGGGATTAGTCTAGTCCTCCTTACAATTATGTCAATTTTTGCTTTAAATAGCTTGGGGCTGATTTTAGGTGATACAAAGTTAGATTTATTATGTCTTTCTGGTGAATTGAAGTGTTTATCATTTTTTAGTGACTATCTCTTTCTCCTGTAATACATTTTTCCTTAAAGTCTATTTTGTCTAATATATTTATATACACATGACTTTTTATTTGTTTAGTGTTTGTCTACTCTAGCCTTTACCATCTGTCTTAGTTACCTAGTTCTGCAATAGCAGAAATACCACTAGTGGATGGCTTTAACAAACAGAAATTTCTTTTCTTAGAGTTTAGGAGGCTAGAAGTCCGAATTCAGGGTGCCAGCTCTAGGGGAAGTGTCTCTCTGTAAGCTCCGGAGGAAAGTCCATGGAGATAGAAAGTATTCCCCTAGAGCTGGCACCCTGAATTTGGACTTCTAGCCTCCTAAACTGTGAGAAAATAAATTTCTGTTTGTTAATACCACCCACTTTCTTTCTGCCTGAAATATATCCTCTGAAATTTTTCTTTAGTAAGGATTGCTCCTAAGTTTTCTTATTTTTGATTGTTTTCAAAAGTCACCAAATTACTTTTATTCATCTTTGTTTTTTTAATATAATTTTAAGATAAACCTTCAGAACCTACAGAAAGGATCATACTAAAGCTGCCCCCAAGTCCTTCGAAAAATTATTATTTCTTCTCTCATCTGCAAAGGTAACTGCTGTTTTGATTATGTGCTATGCATTCTTTGCATCTGTCTTTTATTTAAAATTATGTTCATGTGATTCATCCATGTTGTCTGCTGCAGCAGTTTGCAGGGCAATAGGTTTCTCTTTTTATGTGATCTTTCTGGCCTTGCTCTTGTAACTCCCACAAAATGATTGGGTGGAACTATGCAAATAAGGTGTGTAAAATTCTTGCCTGAATTGGCTGAGATATGCAAATAAGATGCCTGTTACCCGCCAAGGGATTGATCAGTTTTGCCATCCCATCCCACTAAGCTTAAAAAGAACTAATCCCACAGGTTGAGGGGAGACCTCACTACCATTAAGAAGAAAAGCCAGGAATGGAGCACATTCTTTGGACCCAGGATCCCTGTAATGAGAATCTCCCAGACCCAGGAGACAGAGAGTTGTAACATTGGGGATGTGTAACACTGGAGACATCAGCAGCACGAGATGGCAGTGGCACAGGATTGGCAGACGGCTGTAACGGGTTTGCTAACCCACAGTGCAAGAGAGCTGAGTGCTTTCTGTCCGGAACCTTCCTGGCAGAGTGGGGTGCCTCCAGGCACTTATTCACAAGCTAAAGGGCTGTAGCACTTGCCTGAGTAGGGCAGAGGCCAGGCTTGAGGAGGGCCTTGCATCAGAGGCCTGCCTGCAGGCATGGCCAAGGAGAAGCTGTCCTGATGGAAAAACATATCCTGAGTTGTTCTTGTTACTTCCAAGTTGATCCTGATTCTAAATTGTAACCTGTTACTTCCTGAATAAACCCCATAATCACTAGTACGGTCTGGGAGTTCTGTGTGATGATTGCAATGAAGTATGCAACTGATCAGAGAAGAAGAGAGTACCGTGGGAGGGAGGAATGGTGTCAAAACTGGTCAAAAAGGGTTGAAGAGAGGTGGAATATCTGACCTCCACCTCATAGGAATTACCTTTGGGCTGATCCTGATCTTGATTCTCTCTCCTCCTCCTGAAGTTAGAGGCAGCCTAAAGCCACCATTTTACACAGCCGTTCGTCTTTATGCTTGTGTAGTATTTCACTGCATAGGTACCAAAACATATTTATTCATTCTAATGCTAGTATGCTAGCAATTTTCAATTTCTTGATTAGGGTGTTTGTTATGTAGCGTGTTTACTTTGTGATAATTCGTTAAACTCAACATGTATTCTGTAACTTTCGGAATCCATGTATGCTGGCCTCCTCCTTGTCCTTGCCCTTTCTGTTGTATTCTCAGGCTATGGTCCTACTGCTGCATCCTCAGTCAACTGGCCACCCCACCTCAACCTCAGTACCACCTTCTAGGACTCACAGCAGTCTTTATTCTCAGCTCCACCAGCCTCTGATATAGTCTTGAACCCTAAACACACCACCAGTTTCTTAATTCCATCGCTTTTTCAGCCCTGACCATGTTCCATGAAAAAGAAAAAGAGGGCAAAGGTTCCAATTTGAAGTTTAAGTTTACCTGGTATTTAAATGCTACCAGATTAAAGCAGGTTTCAGTTCTCTTCGGTCTCTGAATTCCCCTCTCCATTTAGTTTTTGGTCTCAAAGCACACTAATTTCTCTCCAGCTAGTATGTATGCTTAAGAAGATTTTTAAAAATTAGTTTATTGAAAACTTTTAATTGTTGTAAAAGTGTTGCTCTGGGTACTTGGACTTCTCTACTGCCAGAAACAGGGGTTGGAGATAGACTTAACCTCTGAAGTTTTAAAATTTTAACCAAATCAATAAATTTCTAAATCCGTCTCAGGCCTAGTTCCTTAAAATTGGGAAAGGCAATTTTTGTTTAATGACTTTCTCAGGGCACATGCTAACAAACTTGAAATTAGACTCCAGGATTTTGCTGTGTCCTGACTTCCAGACTAATACTCTTCCTACATTAATCACAAAAATAAGCAAAGAGTGACATCATTGCTTGAATGAGGAGAGTAAGTGTTTGAACAACTTGCCTTGATTTATTTACTCGTTTTCCTTATTCCCCTTTGTTAGAAGAAATGTGTTCCACTGCTAGAAATAAAGATTGAAATCTCCGATCCTATAGATGTGTTTTTTCTTTGTAGGTACCAACTCTGCCTTCCCAGGTGTTATTGCTAAGGTTGTGTGTCAGCTGGGCTGGGCCACGATTCTCAGTGTTTTGGCAGTTGTATAATGTTGTGATCACTTTCCTGTTGAAATCTGATATGCGATCGTCTCCATGATGCCATCTGCTGTGAGTTGGTACTGGCAGGGTCAGGGCCTGTGGCAGCTTACCACTCCTCTCAGCCTTCATCTTTCCTCCCTCTGCAGCCTAGCTTTTCCTTCTCTCCTTGCCTGGGCTTTTCCTTGTTCTGGCTCCTGAAGCTGGCTCCTGTTCACCTGACCTCTGATTCTTGGGACTTGAACTAGCAGCTTGCCTGTGGGCTACCCTGCCAACCTTGGGATTTGTCAGTCTGTGAGCGACAGCCTGCTTTCCAACCTACCAATCTTGGGTTTGCAAGCCCCGGGGGCTATGTGAATAAGGAGAAGCCTCTTGCCTGACCCACGGACTTGGGACGTTACAGCTTCTACAACTGCATGAGCCATTTCCTTGATATAAATCTCTCTCTCTCTCTCTATAAGCTTTACTAGTGTTGCTTCTCTAGAGAACCCAGCCTAAGACACCAGACATCTTACTTTTTTAATCACAAGGCAAGAAAAACATAGATAAGACTCATTCTTACTCTTTGCTATGCTGTCATTTATCTAAATATTACCACTATTTTCCAAGTTTTCTGAATTAGGTAATTAAAAAAAAAATTAGGTAATTAGGGGCCACAAAAACTGCATGGTCAAGCTTTACACATAGTAAGTATAACTATTTGAAATATTCTGCATGTAACTATAATTGTGACACATTTCCCAAAGTAATTTTTGAAATAATTTTTAAACAATTCTGCATTTTATTCAAGAGGTGTGCTGATGAGTCACGCTCTGGCAGACATGTATTCATTCCTCCCCACATCGAGGTAATTCAGCATTACCTCAAGGTAGTAGCCCAGGTGCTATGGGGAAAGCTTACTCCTCCACAGCCATAGGTCCTCAGGTGCCATAAGCCAGTAAGCTCATGCTTCCAGTGCGGTTACTGTCACTTGTCCAGAGGTGGGCATGGCCTTTAGCAATACAGAGAATCTTGGCATTTTCATTCAGGATGCTGAGACTCAACAGGCTTTTGCTTTCCCTGCAGGTGATGGTAGGGGAATGTGGTCCCGATTGCTATTGGCAGTCATGAGGGAAAGGAGACTAGAGGTGAAGCAGGCTTCCCAGAAAGCAGAACAGACAGAAAGGAACAGAAGCACCCTGAATCCAGAGACCTTGGGGCCTACCTTATTTTTGGACTTCCAGTGACTGGGACTAATAAACCCACTTTGTTGTTTGGGCCATTTGATTTTGCCTTCTTTATACCTGAAACATAAAAAGTCCCAACTCACAACAACTTAAAAAAAAAAAAAGCAGAATGAAATAAAACCAAACCAGCAAAGGGTAAGGTATAAATCATAAGAAAAATTTAACTGTGACTAAAGATAAGAATCAGAGGAAGGGTATCCTTATTTACCAAAAGTTGGTCGCATGATAAGAAATTCTTTTGTAAATAGCCTTATTTTCTTTCAAAAATGGATATTTGTTACATATAGTGTATTAGCTTTTCAAAAATATGTATTATAGAAATAACTTTATAGCAAAACCAAAGCAGTTTAAATGTTTTTCCTAATAAATGTTCACAATTAGAAGCCTAGTGTCAGTATTAGTAACATATTCCTGTTAAACAAATAATACTGTATTTAAAACTTTTCTTGTTTATTTTAAGGTATATTCAGTTAGTGTACTTGTCATGGATTGAATTGTATCCCCTCAAACTATGTGTCAACTTGGTTAGGCCATGATTTTCAGTATTGTGTGGTTGTCCTCCATTTTATGATTTTCCTATGTGTTATAAATCATAATCTCTGTTGTGGTTAAAGAGAATTAGGGTGGGATGTAACACCCACGCTGAGGTCATGTCCCTGATCCAATATACTACCAAGAAAGCAGTGCAGGAGCAGAGCACATCTTTTGGACCTGTGGTCCCTGTGCAGAGAAGCTCCTAGTCCAGGGGAAGATTGACAAGAAGGACCTTCTTCCACAGCAGAGAGAGAAAGACTTCACCTGCATCTGATGCCCTGAATTTGGACTTCTAGCCTACTACTAAATTTGTCTTTGTTAAAGCCATCCACTTGTGATATTTCTGTTACAGCAGCACTAGATGACTAAGATAGTACTATGCTTCTTTGAGTCCATACTAAAGTTGTCTGTAAGCAATTCTGTGGATGACAAGAAACTTTCAGAGACATGGTGGACCTGAGCTGTGCCCAGAATTTATTCACACAGCCAAAAATATTAGGGAAGTTGTTTTAGTCATCTAATGCTGCCATAACAGAAATACCACAAGTGGATGGCTTTAACAAAGACAAATTTATTTCCTCATGGCACAGTAGGCTAAAAGTCCAAATTCAAGGGGTTAGCTCCAGGGGAAGGCTTTCTCTCTCTGTTGGCTCTGGAAGAAGGTCCTTGTCCTCAGTCTTCTCATGGTCAAGGAGCTTCTCAGACGCAGGGACCCTGGGTCCAAAGGACCTGCTCTGCTCCTGGTGCTGCTTTTTTGGTGGTAAGAGGTAGGTCCCCAGCTCTCTGCTTGTTTCCTTTTCCTTTTATGTCTTGAGAGATAAAAGGTGGTGCGGGCCACACCCCAGAGAAACTCCCTTTACACTGGATCAAGGAGGTGACCTGAGTAAGGGTCGTGTTACAATCACACCCTCATCCTCTTAACATAAAATTACAATCCCAAAATGGAGGACAACCACACAATACTAGGAATCATGGCCTAACCAAGCTGACACATATTTTTGGGGGGACACAATTCAATCCACGACAGCAATTCTTCTACTAAACAAACAAAAACAAACCTTGACTTAAAAAAAAAGAGTATATCTCTTCAAAAAGTTTCATTGACCTAGCCATCTGTTTACATTACAGTAAACTAAATCTCCATTTTCTGCTTCAACTCCTTCAAAATATCCTGTAAACTGGTAATGTTTAGGGGCACAAGCATGAAAAAAAATCATTAATATTTACCACTTTCCCAACACATAATTCAATGAATGCCACCTGCAAAGATCACACCCCAAATTCTCCTGATGCAATGGAAACTGAGCTCACTTCCTCTTTTTGATTTAAATGAACTATTGATAATCTCTTATTTTATTTCCTTTAGGACAAGCATCTTATCCGTGACAAATGATCTCAGTTTTCATTTTTCAGATTAAATGTCTCAATTTCCTTACCAGCAAGGAAATGATTATTTCCCACTAGCTCATTATGTTAGTTAATTGAGACTTGGTATTAGTATTGTTGTTTCTAAAATTCCTGGCTTATAACATTCAGTTTGAGAGATTAGAAGAAATAGGTTTCTATTTGCAGTCAGACTCTAACTCACAAGATACAAAGGTAAAATAAAAACTGACTTATAAATATTTTTCTTACAGATTTTGTACTTATTCTTCATTCCTGTATACATACTAATATGGAGTATGCATTCATGAAAAAGGAACATTCAAGATAAATGGAGGCATGTTCAAGAAATCTGAATGACTTAAAATTAGAATGCCTCATCCAACCATTAAGTAAAAACAAAAACCCAATGCCGTTGAGTCGATTCCGACTCATAGCGACCCCATAGGACAGAGCGTACACTATTAATGTAAAATATTTTTATTAATGCCAGTTTCTATTTCTTTATGTTTCCCTCTATTCATCACTTTTGATTTTTTTTTTAAACTCTAGACAGATGGATTAAGTATGTGACTCATTTTGATTAGTCCATGATACTTTACTGTAGTGAAGACTTTTCCTTTGAAATTCTTGCTTTTAGCTCCATCCCATAACCTACAACCTCTCAAAAGGTTTTCTATTAAATCTGCTTTGCTTTCTGTCCATCATGTCAGGCAGGATCTTGTTAAAAGAGCTGGATACTGTGAGGAAGGTTTAAAGAGAGTCACTAAGCAATTCAAACCTCCTTCCTGAAGGTTGTGCCCCCCAAGCAGGAAGAGTTTATTTCTTTCAGGAGTGCCTGCCTCCAAGTATGCTTACACTGATGTAGCAGTATGTGGACCTCAGCACTAAACATCTTTGTGAAACCTCAGGATAAAAGGTCCAATTTAGTACAACAGCTGAATTGAAACATTGAGGAAATACAGAAAAAGATTCCTGTCCTGCCCATGCATGCTTCTCTGTGAACAGAAATAAAACAGTCTTCAAAGTTAGTTTATTTTAATCCATTTGACATGCAATCCCTAGTGCCAACCCAGACTAGACTTTGCAGGGCAATGAATATTATACATTTAATATCTTAGTAATCATAACTATTAAAATAATCATAACTCTTTGCACTTACTCAGGTCCTTTCATCCAGAGATCTCAAAGTTCTCTCTAAGTATTAATTAATTCTCCTAACATTTCTACCAGGTAGATAAGTATCATTATTCCCATTGCCTTGGTGAGGAAACAAGCCTGTGAGGCTGTGACTTGCCCCAGGCTATTCTGTAAGGCTGTGGCAGTTCTGAGGGTGAGAACTCAGCAAAAGAAATTCCCATCCTATGCATTAGTCTTTCATTGCTTCAGTCTAAGTATGCTGAGTTCTCAGAGAATTGTGTGGCTGAATTTTGGAAAGTCTAGTTTTGAAAGTGTCAGTGAGCTGTAAAATAGTTTTAGGACTATACGCAAGTCCCTAATGAAAGTAATAAAAGTAGGACCACAAGTTTAGGGGAGCATGTGAACATTTCCCTGACGTTCATTCCTAAAGCTTCGTTGTCTATGTCACAACGAATAAGACTGAAGTCTCTAGTCAGTTTGTACTTGCCATGTCTCTTCTCTAAGTTTTGGTAATTCTACCAAATCACTGTTTTTACTTTCTCTACTTGTTTAATTTCTCTGTGGTGTTTCTCATAGAAAAGTTTAACTCTCTGGCTGATTAGATTTATTTTAAATTGGGATCTTATAGATGAAAATGGAAAATATCTGCATTCATTCCTTTTATACTTATGATATTGAACACTTTCAGCATGGACCTGTTTACACACCAAAAAAACCTTGGGTTTCTGAGATCAAGCTTTTGCTTTTTTCTTCTTCCGACTGTCTTGACATCGTGACTGCCGCTTAATTGTATGTTTTTTCTAGATTCTTTCTTCTATTTTCCAGTTTTATGGAGTAAAGCAGTTGAGCATTAGGGCTGTGACTATTCGTTTTGAATACGGTCTTACTACTAAGTATGACATTGTTCATCATATTCAGTCACACAACACAAAAATTCACACATATGTGTATTTAAGTAGGAGAGAGAATTTTTGCGAGTTAGGCAATTATGTCCCAGACAAAAATTTATAGTACCAGAAGGGCATAGACAGTGTCATAGATATTCAAATCCTATAAACTAATTCAGAACTATTTATGTTAATGGTTTATGAATGTCAATTGTAGAGCCCGGGATCTGCTAATGTCAAGTTAGAGTCTTGTAAGTAGGTAGTATAAGTTTGGTCCCAGAGCATGTACTTATCCAAGACTAGAAATCTAGTAGGGTTGAAGAATAAAAGTGATTTATATTTGTTCTTTATTTACTGGTATTCTAAAGCTATTTAAGTAAATTCAGCTTTACTTAAAGCATGTGGAACTTGTGGTACAAAATTGTATCACATTATCCACCATTTTAATATTTTTATGCTATTGAAATATATTTCATCTTTCCTCTACTTCCTTTTCTATAGTTTCCCCACTTTTCTTATCTTCTACCCACCCTCTTGCTACTCCATTTCCTGAAGGCTTGCCACAAAACAGCCTGCTTGAAGATATCTTCAAGCAAATAATGTGGATTGAAAATATTCTTAAGTCTTTGTAGGGAGATTCATGCTGGCTTTTCTGAACTTCATTGATGTTATCTAATTAGATTGCTTGTCATGATCACGAACATGACTATAATATTTAAAAAGTAACTTATCTTTTAGACCCCAGGACTACTGTCTTGTTCTAATTGAGTGCCTTCTCAACTTATGTATAGGTAACTGTGATTTTTACCTTGACTTTTTCATTTTTGGACTTCTTATTTTTGAACACTACAGAATTCTCATATCATTCCATATGCACACCAGTTTATATGACCTAGAAACAGAAAACTACAAGAATTCAAGTTTCTGATAGACGAAAAAGTAGGAAAATAACAAGAAAGGTGATAACGATTGCCAATAACTTTGACTCATTCAAGACACAAAGTGATGCTTAGATACATGTTTGTCTGTGAACTTTACCCTCGTAAAAGTTAAATCATCCTTCAATACTACTGGGACATCTTTCAATTTCTCCAGTTTGCTGCAAAGGATGGGGTATGTTTCACATACTTCTAATTGATTCAGAAATACCTCTTTCCAACACTTACCTTTAAGTACAGTTTCACACATCTGACACCTTCAACTAAGCCCCTGAGTCACTAAGAGCAGATGCAGTTCACCCCCTCCCACTCTGCACCCCAGGTTAGAGTCAGGGCTAGACTTGAAGGCAAAGGGGCCCCGGGCAATCTTTTCAGCTTCCTACAAAATAATTATTGAGTAATCACTCAGGGCAAAGATTAAGTTATTGTGGTTGAAGAATAAGAAGTGGTGAACAGAGAATAATTGAGTTCTGCTAAAACTATGCTGAGATGCTAGTTTAAAATATACTCTTTGGTGGAATATGGTATACTCCAAAAACAAAACAATCTAAAGAGTTAAAATATTCATATTTGAAAAAAAGTTTATGGCTCGATAATATTTGACTTGATATCATATAATTCATGGATGGCAGGAGAGAATTTTTTTGTTGTTGTTATTAAGGACAGAGAAATATATAATATATTTCACTCATTTAAAGAACAGAGAACTACAACAGTGTATTTTTTTCCAAACCAATGTAAAAGTACAAGGTTCAAATATTGTGGGAATTTGTGAAAAGACTTACAAACTGGAGGAGGCAGAATCAGAGGAAGATTTAGCCCCAGAAAAAGAGAGAGCAGATATGTGGAAATGAAGACTAGAAAACATTAGAAACACATCATGAAAACATGATCCTCTTTCTCATTTCTTCTAATTCTGATGACCTGGGTCCTAGCATCTCCTGGATCTCTTTTCCCTTCTGCTGTCACCTAACTCTGCTTGGACCAAAGAACCACATCCTCTACTAGGCTACCTCACTCCCTAACAGGCTGGGCAACGATCCACCCTTATTAGTTTCAACAAACTACCACTTCCCATGACCCTCTCCTCAGAGAGATTTCTCCTCTATCCACTTTCCATAGGCCTCTGGTAACTGAATTTGGCTTAGTTGTTCAAATTTGTGCATAAATTCAAGTGAGATACTGACTAAAGAAAAGTATCAAATCTTCCTGTAGGATTTTAAAATCCTTGACATTCATTTTTTTGCTGATTAAATTATATTTGACACAATTGTTTAAATTATATTCAATCAAAATCACTATGCTAGAATATATATTAATACATTAGATTTAATTATTTACATATTTATCACCTCCAATGGCCTTGAACTCCTCTATGGAAGGACTGTGCATTACTCGAATTTTTGTTCTTAGAGCATTGCATGATCCTCACATAAGCAGTTACGAATACATTTTTTAAATTAGCAAATAATGCGGCAATACTCAGATGCTATATTCACTCTTTCAACAAGTATTTATTGAGTGCTTACTGTGTGTCAGACACTCATGACATAGGGGAAACATCAGTAAACAATACAAAAGAAAGTCCTTGTCCTTCTGGATCTTACATTCTATCTGTAGATCTAGGACTGTAGCTTGTGTGAGAAACAAGTTAGAAGTATAGATAGATTTGGGAGAAATGAAGGCATCAAACTAGTTGCTCTCATGGAGTAGATGAAATCCTGGAAAGAGAGGGTGTTTAAAGAGACAAGAAGGACAAAGGCATAACCAGTGCCCACAGTTAGGGACATGTATTGCTTTTTGTCATACATATTTCTACAGATGCCTAAGAGTAGTTACTTTGATAAAAATTACTGATAAGTAATAGACATGACCGAAGAACATATACAATTGATATGAAACAAATAAACAACAAAATTTGGTTTCTGGGTACTATAAGTATCATGATAATTATTGAATTTTTAAAAAAGCAACCAAGTAAAATTGATTCAAAATAAACTTTTGTATGTCATTTTCATGTCTGAGAAGCTGGACCATATGAAGAAGAACAGGGCATCAGGATTGGAGGAAGATCCCATTAACAACCTGCGTTATACAGATGGCACAGCCTTGCTTGCCGAAAGTGAAGAGGACTTGAAGCACTTACTGATGAAGATCAATGACCACAGCCTTCAGTATGGACTACATCTCAACATAAAGAAAACAAAAATCCTTACAATTGGACCAATAAGCAACTTCATGATAAATGGGGAAAAGACTGAAGTTGTTGAGGATTTCATTTTACTTGGATCAACAATCAACACCCATGAAAGTAAGGAGTGTCAGAATCAGAGTTTCATGTCTTCTGTCTGGGCAACAGTATGGAAATCAGCCAAATTGCAAGTGAGAGATATGTTAGAAGACAAATCTAGATGATAGAGGTGGTGAGTTGGACTGTGGTGGTGGGAATAGAAACAGAGAGAAGTGGAGAGGCTTGAGGTATATTTTGGATATGTGAAGCATGTGTAAGATTTTCTAAGTTTCTGTGACTATTAGTGAAAAATAGCAAACAACCAAATATCATCACTGTGTGTGAGATTAAATACCTTAAAAGGTTTGTAGTAGAGCTGTATGTACTAACATGAAAAGATCTCCAAGACATTTTGTTAACGGAAAAAAAAAAAATTCCAGAATAAATATAGTACTGCTTCACTTATGTAACAAAAACAGAGGTGAAAACAAAACTATATGCGTACGTATCCACAGGGGAAGATGTATAAAAAAAAATGAACAATGATCATTCCTGGAGAGACAGCTTGCAGTAGGATTCTCAAAACATACATTCTCTTGGCTTTACCACTATTTTATTTGCTGGTTCATTTTGTTTCTATGACTCCTCTGTATTACTGAGCTTAAGTCCTCTTTTTTATCTTGCAGAAACTTGTATATAGTTATGTTGCATATGCATATAACTCTTCCCCACTAAAATCTTCTCTTCCTGTCTTTACCATCCCTGTACAACTAGCCTTTCAACTCCCAAACCTGGAAGTCATACTTATTGCTCTCCTCCCCTTATCTTTCACATTTACCTTGTCAGTAATATACCATAAAAAAACAAAAACAAAAAAAAACATAGGCCTGTTTATTTCTCTCCATCTTCATTGACAGTCTGCCAGTACAAGGTACTATCATCTTTCACCCGGAATACCGCAATGCTTCTTAACAACTTTTCTTTACTTCATTTTTTGCTCTTTCTGCAAGAAATTCTCCATAAAACAATCAGAGCAATCTTTTGAAACACATTCAACCTTTTACTGCCTCAATTAAAATCTTTCTGTGGCTTCCTCTAACACTAACATCCAAATTCCCTGAGATCATATTCATGGCACAACACAGTGTGGTCTCTGCCAACTTTACCTCATATAGCTCTTTCACTCACTGTTTACCATACACATTGGCTCCCCTTTTCTTTCTTTAAAACCCCAAGCTTGTTCTTGTCATATCATTCCTTCTCCCTAGAATACTCTTCCCCAAGTTCTTCACTTGATTGCTTCTCTATCATTATTTGGGTTTCTGTCCAGGTGTTACCTCCTTTTTATATCATCCTTTCTAACCTAGCAGCTCAGATAACATACCCTGTTTTTTTCCTATATACTCATTGCTGTCGAGTTGATTCTGATTCATAGTGACCCCATAGGGTTTCCAAGGTTGTAAATCTCTATGGAAGCAGACTTCCACATCTTTCTCCCACAGAGCCACTGGTGGTTTCAAACCACTGAACCAACGACCTTTTGGTTTGCAGCCGAGTGCTTTAGCCACTGTGCCATCAAAGCCCCTGTTTCCTATATAGCATTGTTTAAAATCTGAAATTATTTTAAACATGTTTTTTGCCTTTTCACCAGAAACTAAATGAAAGCAGTGATCTTCACTGTTTTTTTTTTTTGCCCTTCTTTATCCTCACAACCTAGAAGAATATCTGGTACATAGATTGTGTTAAAAAAAAATTGCAAAATTAAATCACATCTTCCAATATCCAGAGCAAAACAAAGATTCCTTTCACCAAGACTAACACTAGATGAACCTGAATAACTCAATTGTAATTCATGAATTTTAATTACTTTCATCCCTCTTGTAACTCCATTGTGTATTGGTTTTCTTCAGTAATGGGTATTCTATTTACAATATCAAATTTAAAGTATCCCTTGTAATAACTTAAAATAAGTTCAACTTCATCCTTCACATTAAAAAAAAAAAAAATCCACTGCCATAGAGTCAATTCCAACTCATAGGGACCCCATACCAACTCATACCGACCCTATACCCACCCACTGCGACCCTATAAAAAAAACAGAAAAAAAAAAACCCAGTGCTGTCTAGTTGATTCGGACTCATAGCGACCCTATAGGACAGAGTAAAACTGCCCCATAGGATTTCCAAGGAGCTCCTGGTGGATTCAAACTGCCGACCTTTTGGTTTGTAGCGGTGGGTCTTTACCGGTACACCACCTGGGTTTCCATCCTTCACATAAATAGTACTAATAATCTGTTTATCTTGTTACTACTGGTAACATTTTTTAGATCCCTCATCTGATATGGTATCCTAATCTCAGAATTATTTTCTTATTCATAAAATATTCTCTACTGGAAAAACACAGAAGTAGGAGACTTGATTTTAAATTCTTACTGGGTGGTTTTGGGATAAATAACTAGGCTTGGCATTCAGTTTCTTCATCTGTCAAATGAAAGTGTGACTTAGAAGTTCCCCTAAGTATCTTCCAAGTGTACTATTATATGATGCTAAGACAAAGGAGTAAATGAGAAAGCTGAGTGGTAAATTAGGACTCAAACTGAGCAGACATCAAAAAAGATAATGAAATGTAAAAATCCTGCAGGAAATTTTGGTGATAGCCTTACCATTTGTATTAGCCTTACCACTAATAATACCTTGTATTTTATCATCCTGGATTATACTGTGGTTTAGAATATTGCAATACTCAAATGCTAAGGTAGGTCACCATGTCAACCCCAACAACAGTAACAGCATTACATAACACCTTTCATCTTAGACTCCCAACTCACTTTGTAAACATCAATTAAATTTCATAATTTTCCCATGTTGGTATTACTGAACCCATTCAGCAGACAGAAAATTGAACAGTTTACTTGTTCAAACCAAAGCCTTCTCATTTTAAATCAGTAGACTTTCTTAAGTTAATAGTTAATATACTAATAGAGACCTGGGGATGAACTGAATGAGTGAGAATTTCTATGTGTGGTATTGCCATGCCTGTGAATTTATGGAGCTATGCATGGTGTCTGTAAATGTCTGTGGGTATAGGTATGGAATATGGGTGGATAAGATAATTAAAAGTGTATGTAGTCTGTGGGAAAAAATGGTAGGTGTCTGAGTATAGATACAGCTGTATGTATGTGCTCTGTATACATTCATTTTTAAAAAATTAACTAAAAAATATTTCTTAGCTGCATTTAACACTTCTTGCATTTGCATCTGTGTTCTTCCTGTTCTTTTCTGGCTTCTCTCTCTTCTCTCCATAATTTCTTATTTCTCTGTCTATCCATACTCATAGTTCTGTGTTCTGTTTTTAAGCTCATCCCATGTATTCTCCTTGGTGCTCTTGTGCCCATTACCATGTTTTCATTAATGCTCTACATTCTAATGGTTCTTGTCATGGATTGAACTGTGTCCCCCAAAAATATCTGTCAACTTGGCTAGGCCATGATTCCCAGTATAGTATGATTGTCTACCATTTTGTCATCTGATGTGATTTCCCTATGTGTTATAAATTCTATCACTACAATGTTAATGGATTAGCGGCAGTTATACTGTTGAGATCTACAAGATTAGACAGTGTCTTTAGCCCTTCCCTTTTGAGATATAAAAAAGGGAAGTGAGCAGAGAGATATGAGGACCTCATACCACCAAGAAACAAGAGCCAGGAGAATAGCATATCCTTTGGACCCGGGGTCCCTGTGCTGAGAAGCTCCTAGTCCAGGGGAAGATTTATGACAAGGACCTTCCTCCAGAGCCAACAGAGAGAAAACCTTCCCCTGGAGTTGATGCCCTGAATATGGACTGTCAACCTACTAGACTGTGAGAGAATAAATTTCTTTTTGTTAAAGCCATTCACTTGTGGTATTTCTGTTATAGCAGCACTAGATGACTAAGACAGTCCCCAAATCTATTCCTCCAACTTTCCTCTCTCCCCTAAGTGTCTCCACTGAGTCACAGAAATCTCTGGGTAGATATTCCACAAATACCTTAAACTCAGGATCTGTTAAGTGCACTATCAACTCCCACCAGCCTTGCCACCCAAGCCTATTTTTGTTCTGCACAATGCAGAAACCGAGCACTCATTCTCCGTTTTTCCATTTTCCTCACCTTCTACACTCAAACAACTAACAAGCCCTACTTGCTAAGTGAATTTCTATTTGCAATTTCTTCACTCTCTTGATTCCTCTTGATCCTCCATCATATCCTTAGGAAAAAAACCAGGTGCCATTGAGTCAATTTTGACTCATGGTAACCCCATATGTGTCAGAGTAGAACCGTGCCCCACAGTGCTTTTAATGGCTGAATTTTCAGAAATTGTTTGCCAGGCCTATGCTTTGAGGTACCTCTCAGTGAACTTATACCTTCAACCTTTCAGTTATCATCTGAATGCTTAACAGCTGTGCCACCTAGGGACTCCATCCTTGGAATTGGCTACCATTGTTTGCTTCCTATGTAATGACAAAGTCCTTCTAACAAGTTCTTAATTCTGATGTCAGAGTGACTTTCATAAAACAATAACCTGATCATGTCTCTCCTGCACATTATCATTGCTAGTTGCCACCCAGTCATCTCCGACTCATAGCAACCCCATGTACAACAGAATGAGATGTAGCCCAGTCCTGTACTATCTTCATGATTGTTGGTATGCTTGAGCCCATTTTTTGTGGCCACTGTGTATTTTGAGTGCCTTCCAACCTAGGTACTCATCTTTCATCACTATAATGGACAATATTCTGTAGTGATCCGTAAGATTTTCCATTGGTTGATTTTTGGATGTAGATTGTCATGTGTTTCTTCCTAATCTGACTTACTCTGGATATTCCACTAAAACCTGTCCACCATGGATGACTCTGTTCATATCTGAAACATTGGTGGCATAGCTTCCAGCATCAGAACAACATGCAAGCCACCACTCTATGACAAACTGACAGACAAGTGGTGGCTATCCCGCATAAAACCCTTCACTGGTCTCCACCATTATTATTAAAATCAAGTCCAATCCTTGACATCATATTCAAGGTCCTTCATGACTTACTTCTTCAGATCACAGCATGATCATCACTTCCCAATTCTTTTTTCAAATTCTATCAATGATAACAACACACACACATTTTAACTAATTTCTTGAATTTTATGTTTTCTCTTACTCTGGTTCTTCCATGTGCTGTCTCCTCTGCCAGGAGTATACCTCTCCCACTCAGTTCTTGACAAATTCCTACTTCTTCATTAGGTCTCAGCTCAAAATCACATCCCTCAAGAAAGTTTCCCTTGTCTCTCACACACTCTTCTATACAGAGAGTTCACTGTGTATCACTTACGACACAGTATTATTATGGCTTTGTTGGCATGTATCATTTTTTTCTCCTAGATTTTAAGTTTGGTGAAGACAGAAATGGTGTCTATTTTACAGTCATATCCCCAGTGCTGGCACAGTCCCAGACACATAATAGATGCTTCACAGGCATTTGTTGAATGGCTGACTAACTGAACGAGTGACCACACTAAGCGTGGATAAGTAAGTCAGTGAGGTTACTGTTTTAGGTGGAGCTTGTAGGAATAAGGCAGATCTAAGGAAAATGAGCCAGACCTGTGCTGCTCTAAATAAACCATGTTGCTCTAAATAATCTGAGAGCCGTAGGTCAGTCAGTCTAAGCAGTGTGCTCCAGCAGAAAAATATTTATGTCCTTAAATCTCCTACTACATACCACGTGTGACTGTAAAGATGTTGTTAGCTGTCACTAAGTTGCACTCCAACTCATGACTGCCCCATGCACAATAGAGCAAAACACTGCCTGGTCCTACACCATGCCCATGATTTGTTGTATATCAAACCATTGTGATCCATTGGGTTTTCACTGGCTGATTTTCAGAAGTAAATCACCAGACATTTCTTCCTAGTTTGCTCTAATTCTAGAAGCTCTGCTGAAATCTGTTCAGCATTAAAGCAACACTCAAACCTCCATTGACAGATGGGCAGTAGTTGTGCATGAGTTGCATTGGCTTGGAATCAAACCAGGATCTCCCAGATGGAAGGTGAGAATTTTACACTGAATGACCACTGTCTCTCACTCTAAAATAATGATGCTGATTTCATGTGCTGTTTATGAAAATAATCTGCTTGAGTTTGTAGTCCTGTTCATCAGTATACCCAGGCAGAAGAAAGCCCTGCCCTGGTCCCATAAACCTCTCTACAGAAGGCAAGAAATCCTTGGGACTATGGGAACCATGTCTAGGCAAAACCCGATAAGCCCTACACGAACAATTTAAGCCTACTTTCCTGGAGCTGGCAAAGGCCTGATCTGCTTCTTGAAGACTGGACCACTGGTGTAAACACCTTCAGGTCAGAAAGGTGAATAGGGGACAAATGTTTGAGGGAGGTTAGGAGTGAGTATGGACACGAGTGCTGGGGCTTCTGTAGTCACACCAAGATAGCTCCGTGCTGACTGGGGTGGGAAAAGAAGGGTCAGCAGTGGACCTCCAAGAGGTCTGAGGATTCTTTTATATTTGTATCTGGTCATTCAGATTATTATAATGTATATATGTCATGAGAGGAAGATATATTTTACTTAACAGTTTGTTGAATTGCTTTCCAGCCTTTGACTATTCGAACATATGTTGTGGGCCTCCATTTGTCTCTTGCGCAGGCCCCACAATTATTAGGTGCAAACCTGCTGTTTAAAAGCAATCATTTCCTGGAAAATTTTTGATTCTTCTAAGGTAGTATAAAACTAATTATTAAAACAAACAAACAAACAAACAAAAAACACAAACCAGTTGCCATTGAGTCGATTCTGATTCACAGTGACCCTATAGGACAGAATCAAACTGCCCCATAGGGTTTCCGAGGGGAAGCTGGTGGATTTGAACTGCTGACCTTTTGGTTAGCAGCTGAGCTCTTAACCACTGCACCACCAGAGCTCCCTTAATTCCTTCAAACCTGTCAGTACTATTTTAATGGAATGGTAAAATATATTTCAGTTACACCTCAAATCAAATCATGGTTTTTATCATAACAGAAAACTAATATTGCATAAGTTTTATATGACTGTTGATATAATGATAACAAAGGTACTTTAGTAAGTCTTCGATGCCAGGATTAATGGTAGAGAAGAGACTGAAAAGTTAAATTGTATTTTTACACCTTTTTTTTTTTTTAAATAAGGTTGCCATGTTTCAGCAGCTTCTTATCACTTCAAAACTTCTTACTTAGTAAAAGAAACCAGAGTTATTACTAATTCGGAGGATTTAATTTCATTTTTGTACAAGAATGTTATGTATTTATTAGACAATAAGCATTTTTAGAATTTAATGAGCACTTAGTATGTTAGAAGTATTAACTCATTTAGTCCTTATGACAATATTTTTTGGTAGGGGTTATTATGATCTCCACTTTACAAATGAGAGAACATGGTAAAAAAAAAAAAAGGTTTAGGAAATACGCTTAAAGTCACATATATAATGAATAACAGAATGAGAACACAAACTCAGGTAGCCTAATTCTACAGATGTTGCTCTTAACCACTACTCTATACTGCCTAAAAGAATGTTTAGTTAAGGACACAGGTCACAGGGTTTTATTGAAAAACTAAGAGTGTGAAAATACAATTTTAACAATAGTTAATAGTCATTAAAGGAAAAGTAATAAATGGACAACTTAAATGCATTTAATTTTTATATTGTATAATTTTAGATTTTTGAAAAATTTTCATGTCCTATTCTCAGTCTGAACACTGCATTTTATTATACCTAAGAGTTAATATATTTTGACCAGGAAACAGCACCTGGCTAGCATGTTGCTTTAATTTTTTAGAAAAACCAGTTGAGTTGTATTCTACAGAATTCATAGCACTATCTCCACACATATAAGCTTTCTTTCCTAACTTACCATTATTAGAGAGACCTGTGTGTTTTTGATTTTTGTTTTTAGATATTTACGAACAACAGCAGTCACTAGCAAGTAGCATAGAAAACTGAAGCTTGTAACTGTGATGTAAATGAATGAGTGAATTTTAATGCCCTTGATTAAATGAGTCTATTTAGCTGAAGGAAACACATATGAAAGGGGGAAGTAATGCTGACACTTTTTATTGCACAATAGGTTCGCATGTTTCTGTTAGAAGTTGGGAGAGCCTGAGTTAATCGTTGATGAGGCAACCACACGTGCTGTGGAATGAATTACACAATTTCCCTTCTAGACATCTACATAACAATAATCACTTCATATTCCTATAAAGATTTAAAATACATATTACACCTTTTAGAATATAATTAATATAAACGAATAATCTATATGTATAGATAGCAGGCATTCACCAACTTGATTATGTAAAAAAATCCATTTCACATTATATGACCTAATTTTGCAAACCACTGAGAAAATATATTATGACTTTTCAATACAAGTTGCGTTTAATAGTCTATATGATGAGAACCATTCTTGAATGTTAAGAAGGTTTCCATATTCCTCCTCCTCCCGCCCCCCATAAACACAGAAGAATCTTATTTGGCCTAGATAGCTCCTCGTATATAAATTAGACTGGAAAATTGCATCAGCTTTATTTAGGAAAATCCACAAGAGAGATTTTGTAATTATTGAGGTCATTGCTGTGACTATAGTAGTGCCTCAAAAACCAGTCTCACAGTTAGGAACTTGGTTATAGAAAGTAATTAAACTTAGCCAAAATTAGGGGAAATCATAGGAAAGGCTAAAAAACATTTGTACTTTTAAATCAATATCCAAAAGATAAAAAAGTATATTTATTTTCATTACAAATATCTCCCACAAATGTGAATATTATATGAGAGGGGGTTAATTTTTTTAGTGCCCAATAAGCCATATGCCTTATCCCATCCCTACATGGGAAGTATAGAACAAGGCTAATTTAAGCACAGATTGTTACCGATTACACACACACATACCATATAGCCCTTTAGATGGATGGATGGATGGATGGACGGATGGACGGACAGACAGATGGACGGATGATAGAGAGAGAGATAAATTAGGACTTTCTTGAGCCTCCTCTGCTGGTACTTCCTCCTCTGCTAAGAAATTATTTAAAAAAAAGAAGAGATTTTAGAACAATGGTTCTGTCTTAGTTATCTAATCCTGCTGTAAAAAGAATACCATAATTAGGTGGCTTTAAAGAACGGAATAACTAATTTATTTTCTAAGAGTTCTTCAGGCTAACAGTCCAAATCAGTGTCTAAGCCATGTTGATTCTGTCTGTGGCCCTATCTCCTGGCTTCTGTGTCTCTGGCAATCCTTAATGTTCCTTTGCTCATAGATGGATCCTCAAAAGGCATCTGTCTTTCTTTCCTGTGTATGTCTCTGTGTCTATTTTTTTTACTTTCTATAGCTCACATGTGTGATTAGGTCTAGGGCACACCCTACTCTGGTAGGACCTTATTAACATAACGATAGAATATCTCTATTTCCAAACAGAGTCATTTTTGTAGGTACAGATGTTAGCATTTTAACACATATCTTTGGGGAACACAATTCAATTCATAAAGCATTCCCAGGTATTTGGATTTCAGGAAACTAATAAGCTTTGTTAAAAAAAAAAAAAAAAAAAGTCCTAAGATTGGGTTACCATGTTTTAATTTTACCTAATAAATGTAGTAAAAACAAAATAGAAAAATTAAATATTCCCTTATACTATCACTACCATTTCATCAAAGGAAGGACACGGGACACCTGCAAGAACTACATAATCTAAGGATATTGGGTGGTTCTTACTCAAAAGAAATAACTGATAACTTTACACCGTTTTCCACCAGAAAGTACCAAAATATTTCTTTTGTACCCCTCTCTGGTTTCACGAATTGTAAAATAGTATTTAGTAACCTATCCTGAACAAAAATGTCATTCATTTACTTATTCATTCATTTATTAATTCTTTCCTTTATTTATTTATTCTATTTACAAAGTTAATAGAATAATAAATCTATGATGTGCCAGGCCCTTCTTTAATTACCAAGGATTCACAATGACTAAGAGAGGTAAGATTCCTGCCCTCATGGAGCTTACTTTTAGTGGGCTCTGTTAGCAAGTTGGAGCCCTGGTGGTGCACTGGTTAAGAGCTCAGCTGCTAACCAAAAGGCCAGCATTTCGAATTCACCAGCCACTCCTGGGAAACCCTATAGGGCAGTTCTACTCTGTACTATAGGGTCACTATGGTACAGAATTGACTTGATGGCAATGGGTTATTAGCAAGTTACGTTGGCTCTGTCACCATGATATATGTTTCCAATGCATCTGCTTTTCCACTTCTGCTGCCACCACTGTCATCTCTTGTCTTCTTTACTGCAATGCTTTCTTGACTTGTCTCTGGAGTTCCATTTTGCTGCCCTATTCCAGCCAAAGTCTATTATCCAGGTAGAAGCCAGAGACATCTATTTAAAACCTGTCAGACTATGTCTCTTCCATGTTTAAAACCCACGTTGTTGTTGTCGTTAGGTGTCTTCAGTTCAGTTCTGACTCAGACCGACCCTATGTTTAACAGAATGAAACATTGCCTGGTTCTGTACCGCACTCACAACTGTTGCTGTGTTTGAGTCATCCTCACAACTGTTGCTGTGTTTGAGCCATCCTCGCAGTCGTGGCTATGTCTGCTATGTTGTTGCATTCACTGTGTCAGTCCATCTCGTTGAAGGTCTTCCTTTTTTTCTTATTATACTTCTTATGGTTTCTTTACTATACTCGGCCTTTTCATCACGCTACAGCATTGAAGGCAGCGCATTCTAGACTCTTCTTACTCCTCTCTAACATTTCACTCTAAAATTCAACCCCCCTCTCTTTCTGTTATACTTGCTTACCATACTTACTCCTATTTCAGGGCCTTTACGTTAGCTCTTCCTCTGCGTTTCCTCCAGGTCTTTATGTGGCCAGGTTTGTATGATCTAGTATGACTTTGACTGTAGGTAAAAGAAAATTCCTACTAAAATATTGTAGGAAAATAATTGCCTTGCGTAAAAATAAACAAACAGAAGAGGTGGTTTCTGGGCTGGTCCATTCAATGGCTCATTGATGTCAAAAAGGAAACTACCTTTACCTTTACCTTTCTATTACATCATCTTCAGTATGTTTGCTTGATTTTGGCCTTTGAGTTGACCCCCAGTGGTTGCAAATGACTGCAGAAATTCCTCCATCCTATCCTTACTACAGACAACCAGAGGTAGGAAAAGCCAGTTTACTAAAATACCTCAGATTGAGTACAAATATACATTCCCTGGAAGCCCCCCAAGCATATCATCTCTCTGAAACACCGGTCAGCTGTAGCAAAGGCCCATTTCTAAGTTAGCCTCTGGGAAGTGGAATGGAATGACTGACTGCCTTGGACTCATCAAAATTTAACCTCCAGCTCCCAACCCCCTGGATCTTGGGAGAGTCACTACCACCACCACCCATTGCTATTGAGTTGACCCTGACTCATGGTGACCCATGTGTGTCAGAGTAGAACTGTGCTCCATAGGGTTTTCATTGGCTAATTTATTTCAGAAGTAGATCCCCAGGCCTTTTTTCTGAGGTGCCTCTGGTGGATTCAAACTTCCAATCTTTCAGTCAGCAGCTAAGTGCCTTAACCATTTGCACCACCCAGGGATTCCTGGGAGAGGCACAGTCTCCCTTAAAGCATATGTCAGCATCTTGTCAAAATGATAAAATGGGAGACATGTCTATTGGGTAGGCCATCAACACTGACTAGGACTTGACTGAGATGTTATATTTCCTCCTTAGGCCATTCTGTCTTAAAGAGCTGCCTAGTTATTTTCCAGAATCTCTATCCACAATTATCTTGTTTTTTGTTTTTTTTGTTTGTTTATTGTCAGTCTTCTTCTGCAAGAATATAAGCTTAGGAAGACTGGCACCTTGTCTATTTACCACTGTATTCACAGTTTCTATAACATGACCTCATACAAAGTAGGTACTCAGTAATGATATCTTAGTTAATTCTTCCACCATTAGAACTGAGTTTCAATTCTGGTCTGCCAATTATTTGTTATACAACTTTGGCAAGCTTTCTTAACCTCCCTAAAACTAAATTTCTGCATCTTTAAATGGAAGAATTATATCAAACTCTTAAGCTTGATGTGAAGAATAAATGTGAATAACAATTATATATAGCTTTTATGTAGTACTTACTACGTGCCTTGCACCACTGTTTCCGTCTATTTGATTATCGATACTTACACCTGAACTATGAAGTTATTGTTGTTGTTAGGTGCCATTGAGTCAATTCCAGGGACTGATAACATGTCCAAAGTACATGAGATGAAGTCTCGTCATCCTGGCTTCTAAGGAGAATTCTGGCTGTACTTCTTCCAAGATAGATTTGTTCGTTCTTCTGGCAGTCCGTGGTATATTCAGTATTTTTCACCAATAGCTTAATTCAAAGACTTCAATGAAGTAGATGCTGAAATTATCCTCACTTTATGGATAAGGAAGGCTAGGCACAGAAAGTTTAAGAAACTTGACTGAGGTGATACAGCCAGTGATTAGAAGAGCGGCATTCAAACCCTGATGTCTGGGTCCAGAAGTTCTGTTCTTCGTTCGTAGTCTTACGTAGTACTTACTTTCAAACCACCATAAGCTCCTTGTAAATCACTATGCATAATTCTGGACCAATTGGGAATACTCAATAAATGTGTGTACCCATGTGTGTTTAAAAGCACTGGCTTGTAGGGTCCCATAGTCTTGAATCATATCCCTACTTGGTTCATATCCCTACTCTGCTACTCAACAGCTGGGAAACCTTGGGCAAATTATTTTTACTGATCTGCACCATCATTTGTGAAATGGTGATAATTTAGTACATATTTCAAAGCTAGTCCATATGAAACACTTATCAGAGTGTCCAGCACTCATTTTATTTATTCAGCAAATATAGCTGGGGTACCTTATAGGTACAAGAGAATTTTCCTAGGCATTCGTGGTTCTCTTGGAACTTACATTCTACTGGGGAAAGAAATACAAAAGGATAATAGATAAATAAAATATATAGTTGGTAAATGGTAATTAGTCTTTTGGAAAAAAATAATGCAAGAAAGAGGATATAATGGAGGGATGTGTTCAATTTTAAGAAGTGACACAACAAATATTTTACCATTATTTCTGGAAAGATATCAGAGATTTGCATTTCTCTTCTCTTAAGCATTGGTGTCACTTTCCTAGGTTTTATAATAAATAGTTGTGATAAAGTTGGAAGTAAAAGGTACAAACTATATTGGAGAGCAACCAGTATGTCCCACACACTTCACTATTTAATGTTAGTGTTTTCACTATCGTTTTTCATTTTTGTCCATTTCAGCCCCATTTCTTATTCTCTTGTTTGATTTCCTGCCCACTAATGATTTCCTTCACTGAATAGTATTCAGAAGTAAATAATAGGCTCAAAATACGGAACAACAAAAAACAAGCAAAATGGAATTAACTTTAAAGGAATTTACTTTTTGACAGGTAAGAATGCATTAACAAAACATGCATCTCAGTGTGAACCTGTATACAAAATATGGAATGAATATTAAAATGAGATAAATAACTTTGACAGAAGGATTGACCATAGGATTCTTTTTCAAATGTTTTCTCTTCTAGTGTGACAAAAAGTTTTACTTTGTAAAAATCACATTTACTCATAACTTTTCAAGAACATGTCAATGACATCAAATTTAATCTTAAGTAAACTTTTATAGAATATTTCTTTCCAAGTTTGCTGTTGACTGTGAAATCTATTTGTGTCTATAAAAATGAAGTCAGTGTACATGCAATTATATTTTTATTTGCTATTACACAATATACATCAATTATCATCTTTTCCTATTTCTCAAATTAAACTGGCCAACTTTTGTAGTTATTAAATCAAGTCTTTTAGTTTTCCAAAATAATTTTTTTATACCTTCTTATATCCTGACTCAAACCTCAAAACATAAACATTTCGATAATTTTCCTCACTTTCATTTGCCACGTGCATCCTAATATCCACCTAATTCATATCTTACATGCATTTGCAGTGTTTTTGTAGCTGACATTTGAAAAAAGATTTGTATTTCTAAGCCTTGGAATTATTCAATAGCAATGCAGTTCTCCTTTGTCTTTATAAAGGTCCTGTCAAGACATAATTTTGGAAATCTAGTACAATTTGATCATTTAAAAATATGAAATAAATGCTTATACCTACTTTTAATGTTTGAATAGTGAAACTTCCTTTTCCTATTTTTATGACTATTTTACATTTACACTGTATTTTAAAATATGTGGCTCTCTTAAAAAAAAAAAAAAAGGACTGCAAAAGGATGTTAAGCAACTAGGACAAATGAAAATTACAGAAAATCCTCTTCACTTGTTCTTAGATATGCCTCCTAGTTTGAGTATTGATTTGATATTTCCCTTCAGATAATGTATTTTTTTTTCCTGTCCTCTCCTTCTGCAAATTTAAGTTCAGAAAAGTTTTAATTATTTGAATAGCTCTATTTTTTACAATTTCTTTTGGTCTTCAGTTGGGTGTTTTCATTGCCTGTCTCTGCATCATCCCTTTCGGATACCACTTTTAGAGTTACCATTGGCTTGCTTGCTAACAGGAATAAGGAAAACAAATATTTTAGATTACAGTTTGCATTGTGAGGATATCCCTGGATAACTGCACACTGGGTTTAGTATGAAAATTGTATTTGGAGTAGTTTGATTTGCAGAAATAACAAGCCTAAATTCTTCAGTTTCTAAGGGTAATTAGTTTCAACCCAGACAGTCTGGATAGCTATATATTTATTACCTTGTAAAAAACTATCATAACAAGCCCTTAAGCATTATTTGAAAATTAATAAACTAAAGTAGGAGGAAATCCTTTACTTTCCCATAGCTACACTGACTGAGGTACATTATTTTATTGCGAAATTTCACTTTTCAATTATAGGTTTACTAAATTAAGAGGCTTGAAAAGCATAAAAAACAATTCTTAGTACATGACTAATGAGAAGTCTATTTACTGCAAGAAAGCAAAGTTTGTTTTTGTTTTTAAAGGAAATTCTTTCCTTGAATCACTTTAGAAAAAGCCTTGATTCACAAATGTCGTTTGTATGTATTAATACAATGCATTATGTATTTGAGAGTTATTTCTAAATTAGGAAAAAAGAAATCTTACACAAGAATCAAACTCAGCTTCTTTTCAAGCTGATATTTTTATATTTTAAAAATGGAACTTGCAAGTCTAGAAACTGAATTGGTAAAACCTGCAAATGTACAAAAGATTCTATAGTCTCCATATGAAATAAATAACAGTTGCTACTGATAGTTATGTGAGATTTAAAAGCTAAAACTGCGTGTAAATTGGGTTAATTACTTAGAAGGGTATAAGGAAGACAAGAATTTCTTAACCTAATTCCCACCACCACAGGATGAGAGTGGTGAGTCAGTGTTACTACTCCCTGGCCAAGAAGAGTAATTTGCTACCTGATTCAGGACGGTAGCTCTGGGTCATCGAGAATGTACACATTCTTAGAGATCTGATGTCTGACCCCTTGTGTGAATGGTGTGTGCACACCTGTGTGCGTATGTGTATGTATTATAGTCTAGAGAAAGAGCAAGAATCAAACTTTGCAGAGACTTATTGAAAGAGTGAAGTGCAGAAAGGCTTATTCTTTTCTTCCATTCCTGCTCTCACACACCGCCTTTAAGTAGACACAATTGTTCTGTTTTATAGACTGTAGACTATAGTGCTTTACAGACTATTGGAGAAGGGCAGGGACTTTGGCCCAGACAGCAAGGGGTGAGACCCTCGCTTCAACTCTTACCATCTGTGTGACATTACTCAGATCTCTTAACCCATCTGTGATTCAGTTTCCTCATCTACAATATAAGTATAATCTCACAAGATTGTTTTAAGAATTAAATGAATTATTAGGCGTGAGTTTCTTAGAACAGAGCCTGGCACACACAAGTCAGGAACACAGGACCTAGACAAATGAGAAGAGTTTTAAAGACAAAATTCTTATGCTTGTAGATTCTGTTTGTACTCTCAAATTCTTAATTTAGTCATGATAAAAGGGAAAAGGACATAAATTTAAAGAAAAGAAAAAGAAATGGGGGGTATGAATTGTTGAGTAGAAAGTCTCTAAGTAGTTAAATTTAGTACTTTTAATTTCCAAATAGGTGTCCTTGAGTTTCTACGAGTTTCTAAAAGCCAATTGGGGAATGAGATACTCAAGTATGTATTGCCAATATTAACAGGTAAATCTTCTAAGGACATAGAAAGAGATCAATCAATCAGTTAATTCAAAAGACATTCCTGAGAGTTGTAAAAGTGTCAGTTTGATCCTCAGTGAAGAATACACAATGAAGTATAAACTTATTATTCTGGACTAATCAAGAACTGTATATGCTCCTATGTAATTCTAATTCTCCCCCTCACCATCCACGTAACAGGTGCTCATTTAGTACCTGTTAAGTGAATAGAATGAATGGATAAATACACCCTTGACAATCGTGATAGGTAAGAGGGGTTAAAAATATTTATGACCAGAAAGTCTAAATTTGATCTCCAGCTATATTTTTGTTCGGCCTATCTAGAATGAAATTCTTAAAATAGAATTAATTGGAAATTTTAAAATTTAGAAGATTTCACATAGAAACCTATATTCCTGGTTTCTCTCAAAAAATAGAAGTTTTGTTTACACTATGGAGTCCCTGGGCTATGCAAATGTTAATGTGATTAGCTGCTAACTGAAAGGCTGCAGGTTTGAATCCACCCAGAAGTGCCTCCAAAGAAAGGCCTGGTTATCTACTACCAAAAAATCAGCCACTGAAAACCGTACGGAGCATAGTTGAACTATGGCACACATGGGATCGCCATGAGTTGGAATCAACCAGATGGTGACGGGTGGTTTACACTGGGCCTTTGTTCTTACATGACAACAGGTAGAGGCTGCTCCCTTTAATGTGTCGATATTTAAATATGGCCATACTATCCTGGCTGATTGACTTACTTATATTGCCTTCCAGGTCCCCCTTAGACTTTGAGCTTGTAATCTTTTATCTGTAATTGCAAAACTTTTTGCCACACATTGATTCCACTCTAAGGTTTTTTTTTCTAGCTTAAAACAAGTGAACGAAACTCTTAAACCATCAAGAGTTTTGTCTCTCATTCATCATTAGCGCCCAGATTGAGTGCTTTTCAACCTGATCACTATTAGAAGTTTGGACCAGATAATGTTTTTCATTGGAGGCTGTCTTGAGCATTGTAAGAAGCTTAGCAGCACCCCTGGCCTCTTCCCACTAGATGCCAGTAGCATCCTCCCGCCCAGTTGTGACAACCAAAAATGTCTCCAGGCATTGCCAAACGTCCCCTGGGGACAAGATCACTCCCATTTGAGAACATGGAGTTAAAAATCAAACTAGAAGAGTACAGATATGTTTCAGATGAACTTAAGCTATTCAAACTTGAGTGTGATGCCAATATTAAGTTTTTCTAAAATCATTGATATTTAATGGACCCAACAAGGACAAGGAAGCATAGTTAACAAGGTGACATTATAAAATGCACCGTTCTGCACATGATAATATCTGGATAGCATTCACAAGCTAGCAGTTCACCCTGTTTCCTACTCACATGTTGTTAGTGATCAATTATTTTAAAGGTATGACTAAATTATTCTTTATACAGGATAACCATTATTTATGCAACTGAGGTTTACCACTAATATTCCAATATGGATTTTTTTTTTTAACTAGGGGATTTCAATAAAGTTTCTAAGAATAGAAATATCTGCTTAGAATTAAGTATTCCATGTGGAGCACACCATAACAGTGGGAGAGTTGTACAAAGCAGTTGAACCTTTAAATCATAAGGGAATTTTTAAAAACTGTGAATTAAATAAAACATTATTTACAATAATTACATATACAGTTAAATTTTATGTACACATCTGTTAGATTATTTCAAAATATTCAAACAGATTTAACTGGTAGACCAGAACAGATTTATCCCACAGGAAATCTGCCTCATATATTTCATTGAGATAAAAATTAGGTAATACTATGTAGCAATTAAAGTACAAAAGCATAAAATTATGCATTATTTAAATTTTATTTTTAACAGAATCAGAAAAATAAGTACCATACCAAAAAAAAAAAAAAAATCAGTAATTTTATACAGTCTGTCTGTTTTTATTTTTCTGGGACTTTCTCACCACCCCCCCTTTCTGCTGGTGAAGGTATATTCCCTTTATTCTGTCCTCTGATGCCTTGTCCAATATCAATTTAAATGACTCCAGTGATGGCTTCAAGTATAGCACAATTCTTCCTTTGGGAAGCTAGGTCATTGACTAATATTAAGAGAGTTACTATTGGTATGCTAATTAGCTGCTTCTCTCGGCACAGACTATTTATGTACAATGTACATTTTGTCCATGAACTGACGTGAGAGAAAGAGACAAATGTGGAATTCAGTGGTTTGGCACATTCCACATACTGGCTTTTGGTGACTATATTCAAATGTATGCTTTTCTTTTCCAGCTATAGTTATTTAAAAAAAAAAAAACAAAAAGCACTGCTAAAATAGCATTACTGTTTTGATATACAGTCTATCAAGTAAGAAAAACTGAAATAAAACATCTTCCCCCTAAATATTTGTATTAACAAAGGGACCAGTTTTCTCTTTGGAGGACTGGCAGCACACCAGGAAGATAAATACTATCGCTGATCTTTTTTTTTTTTTTTTAATGAGTAGGAAAACTGAAAGTAGTCAAGATCAAAGTCATGGGAAGAACAAGGAATTTGGTCAGAAACTGTAAACAGACTGTTCTCGAAAGTGATTGTTTTTTTGTCTTCTCAAGCATGTCAATAGATAGACCTCAAGACTAGGGAAGTGCTTTCCTTTGAAAGCCTGCTGAAAATACTTTTAATATTGAAAGCTGAAATCATCTCTGATCAACAACCTCAACATATCTTGATGTTCGTGTGTTTCAAAGCAACTTTTCTAGCAGTTTCCATGTAAACCAGAGTAGATAAGCCAAAGTAGTTGCCACAGAGAAATTTCTTACTCTTCGGAGGAACACACTTCCTATTAAGCTCTCTCTTAGAAAGTGTTATTTTAACTGGAAATCAAACTCAAGCCTTGGAGAGCACTGCTATGAAAACTAATCGTGGGCCTGTCCACATGGCCTCAAGATCTTTGCCAGCAAATATGGAAATGACTCAGCATATAAAATGCACGTTCATAAATACTTTTGTTTTTAAACATTAATGTTATTGATACGAGGTCATTCTGATATACCCTAATGATCTTAGATGTCTAAAATTGTTCAGCCAAACACTACATTAGCGATGGCTGAGCCATGTGATAGGAGTGGTATCTGCTTAAATCAGCCTTGGACATTATGGGACAGGAATAAAGAATGCTAGATCTGAGAATGGAGCCCAGCCAGAAACCAAAGTCCTGAAGAGGTGAATAGATGGATCAGCAGCCTACACGCTCAGTACGTTTAAGTAGCTCGTATTTTTTTTTTTTTTTTTATATGCTAGGTAAAAAAATGCTACATAAATGAAGTTTCTGGAGGAAAGGCCAGAGATATGTCACTTTATTTCATTATGAACCAGACCTGGGAAGGAAAGTAGTGTGTGAGCAAATGAACTTACAAATAATTACACTGGACATTTTATGCTGCCACTAGACCTTTTGTAAGGCCATATAAACTGACCTTAATTTTGTTATACTGACCCCTAAAGGCACTTCCTATTGTAAAATAGTCTATTAAAAATTGGTTTATATTTTGGAAAGCAATAATACTAAGTTCATTATGGCTTTTTGGAGTCCAGGCACTAATTTAGCTTGTGTAATCCTCTTAAGATTTTAATGGGTAAAAGCTATTTTAAGAATTTTTGCAAGCAAAGTATATAGGTATGTTTAGAAAGGTACTTCTCTGTCAGGCCCTTTAAAATATATTTAAGATATTTATGTTGAATTGATTCACATTGAAAATGTAGCACACCCAATCAGAAAGTCTTAATAAGATAGACTTCTATAAAAGGTAGTATTATGGCCCAAACTCAGCCCTAGAATCTTCACTATAAAAGCCAGGCATAGGCTATCTGTTATTGTTATATAATACTATATTATGAAAGCAAGTTATTTTCTTTGTGGAGAAAGAGAAAAAAAAAACATAAAATGAAAGATTAAAATCTCATTCTCCTCATAATGGGATCCCACTGGACATTATTATATGACTTATCCTGCCAATAAATATAATTTAAAAAAAAGGCATTTTAAAAGTTGACTAGTGCTCTGTTGTATGGATAAGTCATAATTTATTTAACTGATCTGCTGTTGAACATACCTATCATTTCCTTTGCATTCTTTCAGGGAGGAGCAATTTAGGATGTTGGGTGGTTAAGAGTGTGGGTTCTAGTGAGGGACTGCTTGCAGGGTAAAGTGCTAGGAACCCACTCTCCAGCTCTGTGGTGAATATCATTAGGTGAATAGCATGTAAATTTGTTTTTAATTTAAACTTTCTAAGACTCAGTTTCCTCAACCGTAAATGGTCTAATTATACCATGTGGTTTTTATTAGTACTATGCAAGGTCATTAAAATACTCAGCTTAGTGCTTGGAATATTTTACTCATTCAATCAATATTAGCTACTACTACTACTGGCACTGAGAAAACTGGACTACTACTTGAAAGAGCCCTGGTGGTGCGGTGGTTAAAGCACTCAGCTGCTTACCAAAAGATTCGTAGTTCCAACTCACCAGCTGCTCCGTGGGAGAGAGATGTGGCAGACTGCTTCCATAAAAGATTTACAGACTTGGAAACTCTATGGGGCAGTTCTATAGGAGCCTTGGTGGTGCAGCGGTTAAGAGCTTGGCTGCTAACCAAAAGGTCAGCAGTTCCAATCCACAAGCTGCTCTTTGGAAACCCTATGGAAGCAGTTCCACTCTGTCCTATAGGATCGCTAAGAGTAGGGATCGACTCAACGGCAACAGGCTAACGGGTTACCGTTACCGTTACAGGCGGTCCTGGGGTTCTTAACGTCTAACTAATGGACAACTCTTACTCGCCCTTTAATGCTAATGTAAATTTGGCCTCACTTTGAAACAATTGAATCAACCCTTACTTGCAAAAAATTCTTCATCACAATCACCTTCACATGCAGGTTTTTAAATATTTGAAAAGACTTCCAGCCTCTCCTTGCACTAACCCATCCCACTGCCATCGAGTGGATTCCAACTGATAGTGACCGTATAAGACAAAGCAGAACTGCTCCATGGAGTTTCCAAGGCAGTGAATCTTTGCAGAAGACTGCCACGTCTTTGTCCCATGGAGTGGCTGGTAGGTTAGAACCACTGACCTTTTGGTTGGCAGCCAAGCTCTTTAACCACGGCACCACTAGTCTTCCATTCTTGCACTAAAGTAAGGCTAGTAAGAACCATATGCATAAGTTACAATTTACCTTCAAATTCTACTTAAAGACACACTTCGGAATGGATCTCGTTCATAATCCAGGGACTGCTCCTACCACTACTTTTGAAGTTCATCTTACTTGCTTCCTTATGCCAAGCTCTTCGTCTAGGATTTTCTGGGGCAAAGGCTTTCAATATATTGCCAGGTTTTCTTTTAGAAGGTGCTTAGCAATTGACATTTTTTCCCCCAATAGTGTACAAGAGGCACACACTGGTAATATATATACATATATATACACACACACATATATATGCTTTGTCAATTACAAAATTTGCGTTTCATTACTAATGAGTTTCATTTTTTCCGCATGGTTATTATTAGTGAATTTTCCATTTAAATCCTAGGCTTATTTTTTAATTGAACTCATTTCTTTTTCTTATTGATTTGTTTTATTTCTTCATATATCTATGTTTATATATTTATATTTTTAAACTCCACAAGGCAAGGATTTTGCCTTTTTTTAAAACTTTACTGTACCCCCAATACCAAAACAGTACCTAGCATATGTTATGTATTTACTGAACATTCAAAAATATTTATTGAATGAGTTAATAAATCCAGACAGAAAATTTTATAGACAGAATAATGACAAAAACTTGTGCAGATTATTATGCTACTTGAATATTAAGCCTTTTAAAATAGTATTAACTACCGCATTTCTATGTGCCACATCCCTATTCAAGCCCTACTTATTATCAGTCAATATATTGCAAGTTTTTAGGTGTTTCCATGGTGTTTTTGAGTTGATGTATTTGGGCTGGTGGAGCATTTTCAGGTGATAGGTTTAATACTGATAGATTTAATAGACATAAAAGAGACTAAATTCTTATGGATAAAGTAAAGATAACACAGGTACAAGTTTTGTCTAGTCATTATTTATTTATACCCACTAAAATCAGAGAGGCCACTAAGCTAGGTTCTGTTTAGGAAAGAGTTTAACTACTGAAATAAAAATTAGCATTTTGTTCTTTAAGGGACTAAAAATTCAATTGTTGATGTTAGGTGCTGTCCACCCGGTTCTGACTCATAGCCACCCTAGTTCAACAAGAGGAAACTCTGCCCAGCCTGAGCCATCCTCACAATCGTTGTTAAGTTTGAGCCCATTGTTGCAGCTCAGGACTGGGCGCTGTTTCCGTTCATCTTACTGAGAACCTCCCACATTTTCACTGACCCTCTACTTTA
Organism: Loxodonta africana; assembly: GCF_030014295.1. Taxonomy (NCBI): domain Eukaryota; kingdom Metazoa; phylum Chordata; class Mammalia; order Proboscidea; family Elephantidae; genus Loxodonta; species Loxodonta africana. Next base: position 35,777,053 of record NC_087358.1, on the reverse strand, counting down.
CCAAGCACCATGTCTTTCTTCAGGGACTGGTCCCTCCTGATAACATGCCCAAGTTAGATGAGATAAAGTCTTACCACCCTTGCTTCTGAGACGCATCCAGGCTGTACTTCTTCTAAGACAGATTTTTTCCTCCTTCTAGCAGTCCATGATACATTCAATATTTTTTGCCAATACCATAATCCAAATGCATTGATTCTTCCTCAGTCTTCTTTATTCATTGTTCAGCTTTCACATGAATATGAAGTGATTGAAAATACCATGGTTTGGATGAGGCCCACCTTAGTTCTCAAGGTGACATCTTTGTCTTTTAACACATTAAAGAGGTCTTTTGCAGCAGATTTACCCAATGCAATACATCATTTGATATCTTGACTGCTGCTTCCATAGATGTTGATTTGTTCTAAGATTGTAAGGATTTTCGTTTTAGGTTAAGGTGCAATCCATGCTGAAGGCTGTAGTCTTTGATTATCATCGGTAAGTGCTTCAAGTCCTCGTCACTTTCAGCAAGCAAGGTTGTGTCATCTGCATATTGCAGGTTGTTAATGAGTCTCCCTCCAATATGGATGCCTTGTTCTTCTTTATATACCCTGCTTCTCAGATTATTTGCCGGCATACGGACTGAATAAGTATGGTGAATGGACACAACCCTGACACACACCTTTTCTCATTTTAAACAGCTCAGTATCCCCTTGTTCTGTTTGCACTACTGCCTCATGGTCTATGTACAGGTTCTGCATGAACACAGCTAAGGGCTCCGGAATTTTCATTCTTGTCAATGTTATCCTTGATTTGTTATGATCCACACATCTGTTTGTTGAAGTATCTCAATTTGTATTCCATCAATCCTAAAACCTTGTTTTTTGCCTTTGCCTTCAGTGCAGGTTGGATTTCTTCCTTCAGTACCATTGTTCTTGATCATATGTTACCTCCTGAAATGGCTGAATATTGACCAATTTTTGGGGGGGATAGTGAGTGACTATGTATTCTTTCCATCATCTTCTTTTGATGCTTCCTGTGTCTTTCAACATTTTGCCCAAATAATCTTTCAGTACTGCAGCTCAAAGCTTGATTTTTTTTTTTTCTTCTGTTCTTTCAGCTTGAGAAATGCTGGGCTTGTTCCCCCCTTTTGCTTTTCTAACTCCATTTCTTTGCATACTTTATTATAACATTTCTTTTTGAGCTGACCTTAAAAATCTTCTGTTCAGGTCTTTCATTTCATCATTTCTTTCATTTGCTTTAGCTACTTTATGCTCAAAAGCAAGTCTTCTGATATCCATTTTTGTCTTTTTAATGACCTTTTGCTTTCTTCATGTATGATGTCCTTGATGTCATCCCATAACTTGTCTGGTCTTCTGTCATTAGTGTTTAATAAACCAAATCTGTTCTCGAGATGGTCTCTAAATTCAAGTGGGATATATTCAAGGTTGTACTTTAGCTTTCTTGGACTTGTTCTAATTTTCTTCAGCTACAACTTGAGCTTGCACATGAGCAATTGATGGTCTGTTCCCCAGTCAGCCCCTTGCCTTGTTCTGACTGACGATTTTGAGTTTCTCCATCATCTCTTTCCACAGATATAGTCGATATAATTCCTGTGTATTCCATCTGGCAAGGTCCATCTGTGTAGTCACCATTTATGTTGTTGAAAAAAGGTGTTTGTAAAGTATAGGTTGTTGGTCTTGCAAAACTCTATCATGCTATCTGCAGCATCATTTCTATCACGAAGGCCATATTTTCCAACTACGGATCCTTCTTCTTTGTTTTCAACTTCTGCATTCCCATCGCTAGTAGTTATCAATGCATCCTGATTGCATGTTTGATGAATTTCAGACTGTGGAAGGTGGTAACAATCTTCAGTTTCTTCATCTTTGGCATAAGTGGTTGGTGTGTAAATTTGAAGAGTAGTCGTATTAACTGATCTTCCTGGTAGGCCTATGGATATTATTCTATCACTGATAGCATTGAACTTCAGAATAGATATTAGGATGTTCTTTTTGACAATGAATGTGAGGCTGTTCCTCTTTAAGTTGTCATTCCCAGCATAGTAGACCATATGATTGTCAGACTGAAAATGGCCAATACCAGTCCATTTCAACTCACTAATGTCTAGGATATAGATCTTTATGTGTTCCATTTAATTTTTGAGAACTTCTAATTTTCCTAGATTCACACTGTGTACATTCCATGGTCCAATTATTAACGGACATCTGCAGTTGTTTCTTCTCATTTTGAGTCATGCCACTTCACCAAATGAAGGTTCTGAAAGCTTTACTCCACCCATGCCATTAAGGTTGACCTTACTTTTTTTTTTTTTACTTTGAAGTTGCTGCTCTTCACCAGTCCATTTTGAGTGTCTTCCAACTTAGGGGGTTCATTTTCCATCACTATATCAGACAATGTTCCACTGCTATTCATAAAATTTTCACTGGCAGTTTTCTTTTTTTTTTTTTTTTTTTTAGATAACTAGGTCCTTCTTCCTAACCTGTCTTAGTTTGGAAGCTCCACTGAGACCTGCCCACCGTGGGTCACCCTGCTGGTCTTTGAAATACTGGTAGCATAGTTTCCAGCATCACAGCAACATGCAAGCCACCACAGTGCAACAAACTGACAGCCGAGTGGTGGACAAAATATGTACATTCATACAAATGAAAGATTCACAGAGAAATTCACAGTGACTGTGGTTTTTATAGTACATTCATGCTATAAATATTTTAAGCATTACTCAGAGTTTAGCCTGAAAGACAGAAAGTACTACACAATTTTTTCATGTTGCTGTTAGATGTTGTCGAGTTGGTTCTAACTCATAGCAACCCTATCTACTACAGAACAAAACAGTGCCCAGTCCTGCACCATGCTCACAATTGTTATGCTTGAGCACATTGCTGCAGCCACCGTGTCAATCCATCTCCTTGAAGGTCTTCCTCTTCTTTGCTGACCCTGTACTTTACCAAGCATGATGTCCTTCTACAAGGACTGATCCCTTCTGATAACATGTCCAAAGTATGTCAGACGTGGTACCTTCATCCTTGCTTCTAAGAGCATTCTGGGTGTACTTCTTCCAAGACAGATTTCTTTGTTCTTTTGGCAGTCCATGGTATATTTAATATTCTTCAACACCACAATTCAAAGGTGTCAATTTTTCTTCAGTCTTCTTTATTCATTGTCCAGCTTTCACATGCATATGATGTGATTGAATATACCATTTTTTTTTGGGGGGGGGGTCAGGTGCACTGTAGTCTTCAAGGTGACTTCTTTGCTTTTCAACAGTTTGAAGAGGTCTTTCACAGAAGATTTGCCCAATGCAATGCCTCTTTTGATTTCTTGACTGCTGCTCCCATGGGTGTTGATTGTGGATCCAAGTAAAATGACATCCTTGACAACTTCAACCTTATCTCTGTTTATCATGGCATTGCTTATTGGTCCAGTTGTGAGGATTTTTGTTTTCTTTATGTTGAGGTGCAATCCATACTGAAGGCTGTGGTCTTTGATCTTCAACAGTAAGTGTTTCAAGTCCTCTTCACTTTCAGCAAGCAAGGTTGTGTCATCTGCATAATTCAGGTTTTTAATGAGTCTTCCTCCAAGCCTGATGCTCCATTCTTCTTCATACAGTCCAGTTTCTCAGGTTATTTGCTCAACATGCAGATTGAATAGCTGGGATGAAAGGATACAACCCTGATGCACACCTTTCCTGGCTTTAAACGGTGCAGTATCCCCTTGTTCTGTTCAAACAACTGCCTCTTGATCTACGTACACGTTTCTCATGAGCACAATTAAGTGTTCTGGAATTCCCGTTCTTCACAATGTTACCCATAATTTGTTACGATCCACAGAGTTGAATGCCTTTGCATAGCCAATACAACACAGGTAAATATCTTTCTGGTATACTCTGCTTTCAACCAGCATCATCTGACATCAGCAATGATATCTCTGGTTCCATGTCCTCTTCTGAACCCAGCCTGAATTTCTGGCAGTTCCCTGTCAATATACTGCTGCAGTCGCTTTTGAATGATCTTCAGCAAAACTTTACTTGCATGTGATATTAATGATATTTTTCAATAATTTCCACATTCGGTTGCATAACCTTTCTTGGGAATAGGCATAAATATAGATCTTTTCTAGTTGGTTGGCCAGATAGCTCTCTTCCAAATTTGTTGGCATAGACAAGTGAGCACTTCCAGTGCTGCATCCTTTTGTTGAAACATCTCAGTTGATATTCCCCAATTCCTGGAGCCTTGTTTTTTGCCAGTGCAGCTTGGGCTTCTTCCTTCAGCACCACAGGTTCCTGACCATATGCTACCTCTTGAAATGGTTGAATGTCAACCAATTCTTTTTGGTATAATGACTCTGTGTATTCCTTCCATCTTCTTTTGAGGCTTACTGTGTTTAATATTTTCCCCATGAAATCCTTTACTATTGCAACTTGAGGCTTGGATTTCACTTCAGTTCTTTCAACTTGAGAAATGCCAAGTGTATTCTTCCCTTTTGGTTTTCCATCTCCAGCTCTTTGCACATGTCATTATAGTACTTTGTCTTCTTGAGCTGCCCTTTAAAATCTTCTGTTCAGTTCTTTTACTTCATCTTTTCTTCCTTTTGCTTTAGCTATGCAACATTCAAGAGCAAGTTTCAGAGTCTCTTCTGGCATCCATTTTGGTCTCTTCTTTCTTTCTTGTCTTTTTAATGACTTCTTGCTTTCTTCATGGGTGATGTCCTAGATGGTATTTCGCAACTAATCTGGTCTTTGATCATCAGTATTCAATGCATCAAATCTATTCTTGAAATTGTTCTAAATTCAGGTGGGATATACTCAAGGTTATACTTTGGCTCTTGTGGACTTGTTCTGATTTTCTCCATTTTCAACTTGAACTGACATATGAGCAATTGATGGTCTGTTCCACAGTCAGCCCCTGGCCTTGTTCTGACTGATGATATTGAGCTCTTCCATCATCTCTTTCCACAGATATAGTCAATTTGATTCCTGTATATTCCACCTGGGATGGTCCACGTGTATAGTCACCATTTATGTTAGTGAAAAAAGGTATTTGCAATGAAGAAGTCATCGGTCTTGCAAAATTCTATCATGTGATCTCCAGCAGGGTTTCTATCACCAAGACCATGTTTTCCAAATAGTGATCTTTCTTCTTTGTTTCCAACTTTCACATTCCAATCACCAGTAATTACCAACGCATCCTGATTGTATGTTTGATCAATTTCAGACTGCAGAAGTTGATAAAATCTTCATTTTCTCATCTTTGTCCTTAGAGGTTGGTGCATAAATTTGAATAATAGTTGTATTAACTTCCTTGTTGGCATATGGATATTACCTTGTTACTGACAGAGTTGTTCTTCAGGATTGATCTTGAAATATTCTTTTTGACAATGAATGCAACACCATTCCTTTCAAGTTGTCATTCTTGATGTAGCAGAGAATATGAGAGTCCCTTTCAAAATGACAAATACCAGTCCATTTCAGCTCACTAATCCCTAGGATGTTGATCTTTATGCATTCCTTCTCATTTTTGATGATTTCCAATTTTCTTAGATTCATAGTTGGTACATTCCAGGTTCTGATTATTAATGTATGTTTGCAGCTGTTTCTTCTCATTTTGGGTCATGCCACATCAGCAAATGGAGATCCCTAAAGCTTGACTCCATCCACGTCATTAAGGTCGACTCTACTTTGAGAAGGCAGCTCTTCCGCAGTCATCTTTTGAGTGCCTTCCAACCTGGGGGGCTCGTCTTCCAGGACTATATCAGAATTGTTCCACTGATATTCATAAGGTTTTCACTGGTTAATTCTTTTCAGAAGTAGTCTGCCGGATCCTTCTTTGTAGTCTTTCTTAGTCTAGAAGCTTAGCTGAAACCTGTCCACCATGGGTGACCCAGTTGGCATCTGAATACTGGTGGCACAGCAACACTCAAGTCCCCACAATACAACAAAATGATAGGCATGTGGTGGCACTTTCTCATAGGAGGAATTTAGCATAGGGAAGAGGTTACTCAGTCAAAGGAAGAGCTGAGTAGCCAAACAAAAGACAGTGAATAAGTCAGAGATTATCAACAGCAGAAAGCTGGAGACACCAGAGGGAACTGAAACCACAGAGGGAGTTTTAGTCCTGTGAAGCTGAGGCCATAGAAGAAATGTAACTGCTGATGCTGCTAGAAATGCCATAGGAAGAAGAAAGATGGGGAGAGATACCCTATCTTCTCCTCTTTGCTCACCTTGCAGTCTCTGCTAGAGTTTCCCACTGGCTCGACTTACCTAAGAAGTCAGAAATCAAGGAAATCTGTGAAATATTCCTTCAAGTACTGTACAAAGCAGAAGTGGAAGGAAATGCATCTGGAAGCAAACTAACAATTGATGGACACAGATCTGTAATAGTTAAGTGAGCACAGTGTGGAAACTTCCTTGGGGCATTAACAGACAACAGATTTTGGTTAAGTATGAAGTTGGTAGAAAAGCAATCAAGGGGGAGCAAAAAGGTACAGACCTGGGAACAAGCAAGTCAAATGTGGTAACTGACAAAAAGATTAGCTTGATATGAGCAGAAATTTCACATGATGGAGAATGGAAGAAAAGTTTAATAAGAAGCAGAAGCGTGGTAATGAAGATGATGAATAGCTGCTAAGTCTTTTGCCAATTTTTAATATTTTTACTTCCTACAATTTAATAACTATTAGCTCAGGAAACAAAGTAAAGAATCTTTCAAATGATTCATTCTCCAACCCTAAGTAACCTAAAATGGATATTCTTTAGGTTTATCTGTTTTGCAGCAAGTATCAAGGAACACAATATCCTATTCTAATAGAATACCCAAAGCAAAGTATTTAAATCTTCAGCTTATTAAAAATATTTTAATCCTCATTAAGGAAACTTTTATGTTTAGTGCGATATTCTAAGTGGCCCTGTTGATAATATTGACAAATTTGATACTATTTGTGAATAAGAAGTTCAAGCAAAACAAGGTTTTGGCGGCACATTGTGGCACTACTCTGCTCAGGGACAGTAGCTAAACACTAGCTACCTGCACTTTCATTTTTATTGGGACTCATAACCAATAAGAACATAATCTGTATATTAAAAGCTTTTCTTCACTAGTGTGTAGTTGTCATGGATTGAATTGTGTCCCCCAAAAATACGTGTATCAATTTGGCTAGCCCATGATTCCCAGTATTATGTGATTGTCCACCATTTTGTCATCTGATGTGATTTTCTTATGTGTGGTAAATCCTGTCTCTACGAAGCTAATGAGATGTGATTAGTGGCAGTTATGTTAATAAGACAGAACTCAATCTACAAGATTAGATTGCATCTTAAGCCAATCTCTTTTGAAATATAAAAGAAAGAAGTGAGCAGTGAGATACGGGAACCTCATGCCACCAAGAAAGGAGCTCCAGAGCAGAGCTCGTCCTTTGGACCCAAGGTTCCTGTGTGGAGAAGCTCCTAGTGGAGGAGAAGATTGACTACAATGACCTTCCTCCAGAGCTGACAGAAAGAGAAAGTCTTCCCCTGGAGCCAACTCCCTGAATTCAGACTTATAGACTACTAGACTGTGAGAGAATAAACTTCCGTTTGTCAAAGCCATCCACTCGCCGTATTTCTGTTATAGCAGTACTAGATAACTAAGACAGTAGGGCTGGAAATAGTCCACTTTTCTAGGCCTGATGTACCTTGATTCGAAGCAAAAGTTCATTTGAGATTAGTGAATGGAGGTTTAATCTCTCTGATCCCCTAATAGGAGAGGCTGGTCCTGATTCCTGGTTTCTTTCTAGTTTTCTACTGAAATGTTCACTGGAGTATCTTAATATGAAATGCAAGACCCTCTTCTCCTGGCCTCATGTCCCACCACATCACACCACAAAGGTTATACACTCTCTGAAGCTTCCCACACATACTGCTTTTACCTACTTACCCCACTCCCTCCAATTCTTTCTTGCCTGGCAAGCATCTGCTAATCATTCTTAGTTCAAATCACATGCAATTTTTTTCCCTGAGCACAAAAGTTCTGTCCTCCATAACACAATAGCAAGCTCTGTTAGTCTGTTACCTCTGTTTAAATTCACCTTCTACATTACTATAATGGTTTTAATCTCTATCCCTACCTGACTTCAGAGTTCTCCATTGGATGGGACTGTATCACATTGTCTTTATGTCTTAGAATCTAGAGCCATGTAAAATTTCAATAAATATTTGTTGGATTGACCTGAGCCTGGCCTCGAATTCTACTTTTAACATTAAAAATCTAGAAATATTTATTTTACTACGTACATCAAGTAATCACACTACAAGTCTCCTTCTTGCTCTTTGGGTCAGATCTGGGTTATCGGGACCTACCTGAATAATACCTCATTTCTCCACATGCCTTAGGCATTGGAATTGATTTGTAATTTTCCCTGAGACAATGAAAGGCAGTAGGGAATGGAGGCCTGCCTAACATTTAAGTTCATTTCTGTACCTTTGGAACATCCCATATCTAAGGTATTCTTAATTTTGGCACCGTTCAACCAAGAAAAGTGAAGTATGCTCTATAACCAAGGGTATATATATTTTTTAACTTTATTTTTTTTAAGCAGCTTTAGTTTTACAGGTAAAATTTTGCATGAAGTTCAGAGTTCCCATATACCCCTTCTTTCTTGTATATAATGATTCTCCTATTATTAGTATCTTGTATTCCTACGGTACATATGTTACAATTAATGAACAAATACTGATACGTAATTAAAAAAAATTTTTTTTTTTTTGTAATTATTAACTGAAATTCATAGTTTACATTAGGGTTCACTCTTTGTGTTACATAGTCCTATGGGTTTTGACAAATGCATAATGTCATGTATGCACCATTGCAGTATCATACAGAATAGTCCCATTTTCCTATAAATGCCCTATACTCCACCTATTCATCAATCCACTGCTTTCCCCAAATTTCTGGCAACTAGGTATATCTTTACTGTCTCTATAGTTTTGCATTTTTCAGAATGGCATATAACTGGATTCATACAGTATATAGCTTTTTCAGGCTACCTTCTTTTACTTTGCAATATGTACTTAAGCTTCCCCCATACTTTTTGTAGCTTAATGGCTTATTTCTTTTTATTGCTAAATAATACTCCATATTATGGATGTTACACAGTTTGCTCATTCATTCACCCATTGACAAACATTTTTGGCTATTATAAATAAAGTTGCTATAAACATTTGTCTGCAGGTTTTTATGTGCACATATATTTACAACTCATTTGGGTAAATACCTAGGAGTGCTATTGCTGGATTGTATGGTAAGCCTATGTTTAGCTTTGTAAGAAACTGCTAGACTGTCTTCCAAAGCGGCTATACAATTTTGCATTCCCCTCAACAATAAATGAGAGTTTTTGTTGTTCCATATCCTCGTGGGCATTTGGTGTTGTCAGTGTTTTGGATTTTAGTTAGTCTAATAGATGCGTAGTAATTTCTCATTGTTATTTTAATTCTCATTACCCTAAAGACATATGATGTTCAGCATCTTTTCATATGCTTATTTGCCACTCTTCTCTGGTGAGATTTCTGTTTAGATCTTTTGCCCATTTTGTATTTGGGTTATTTTATTTTTTTGCTGAGCTTTAAAAGTTCTTTGTATATTTTGGATATAAGTCCTTGATCAGGTATGTGCTTTGCAATTTTTTTTTTTTCCAGTCTGTGGCTTGCCTTTTCATTCCATTAATAATGTCTTTTGTAGAGTAGACGTTTTAATTTTAATGAAGCCCAACTTATCAATATTTTCTTTTACAAATTATACTTTAAATGCTGCATCAAAAAAGTCATAGCCAAAGCCAAGGTCACGTAGATTGTCCTGAATGTTATCTTCTAGAAATGTTATAGTTTTGTATCTTACATTTAGGTCTATGATCCATCTTGAGTTAATTTTTGTAAAAGATGTAAACTCTGCATTTAGATTCTTTATTTTGCATGTAGATGTCAGTTGTTTCAGCATCATTTGTTGAAAAAATTATCCTTTCTCCATCGAATTGCTTTTGCTCCTTTGTCAAAGATCATTTAACTGTATTTCTGAGGGTTTATTTCTGGGCCGTCTGTTCTGTTCCACTGATTTATTTGTCTATTCCTTCATTTATATCAAACTGTCTTGATCACTGTAGCTTTATAGTAAGACTTGAAGTCAGATACTGTCAGTCTTCTCATTCTGTTTTTCTTTTTTGCTGTGTTGGCTGTTCTGGGTCTTTCGCTTTTTCATATAAACTTTAGGATCAGGTTGTCCATATCCATGAAATAACTTGTTGGCATTTTGATTGAGATGGCATTGAATCTATAGATTAACTTGGGAAGAATTGGCATCTTAATAATATTAAGTCTTCTGATCCACGGATAAGGAACCCTGGTGGCGCAGTGGTTAAGTGCTCGGCTGCTTGACAAAAGATTGGCAGTTTGAACCTACCAGCTGCTTCAGGGGAGAAAGATGTGGTAGTCTGCTTCCATAAAGATTACAGCCTTGAAAACCCTATGGGGCACTTCTACTCTGCCCTATAGACCCTATAGAGTCGAGAAGAGTCAGAATCAACTCAACAGCAACGAGTTTGTTTAATTGTTTATTGGTTTATCCATGGATATGGAATATCTCTCCATTTATATAGATCCTCTGATTTCTTTCGTCAGAGTTTTAGAGTTTTCCTCATACAGATATTGTACTTCTTTGTAGATTTACACCAAGTATTTCTTTTTTTGGGTTCTAGTATAAATGGTGTTGTGTTTTTTTATTTCAAATTCCAATTATCTATTGCTGGTATATAACAAAGGAATTGAATTTTGTATATTAACCTTGTATCCTGCAACCTTGCTATAACTTCTTATTAATTCCAGGGCTTTTTTAAAATTTTATTTTAATTAATTCTTTTGTATTTTCTACATCTGAGAACAAAGACAATTTTATTTCTTCCTTCCCAATCTGTATATCTTTTATTTTCTTTTCTTATCTAATTGCATTGGCCAGGACTTCCACCACAAGGTAGAATAGGAATGATGTGAGAGGACATCCTTGTCTTGTTCCTGATCTCAGGAGGAGAGGATCTCATTTCTCACTGTTAAATAGGATGATAACTGTAGGTCTTTTGTACATATTCTTTGTCAAGTTGAGGAAGTTCCCTTCAATTCCTAGTTTGCTGAGAGTTTTAATCATGAATGAGTGTTGGATTTTGACAAATGCTTTTTCTGCATCTATTGGCATGCTCATCTAATTTCTCTTTAGCCAGTTTATGTGATGAATTACATTAATTAATTTGTGAATAATGAACCAGACTTGTATAATTGAGGTAAATTCCACTTGGTCATGGTGTATAATTTTTTTTTATATACATAGTTACATTTGATTTGTTAATAGTTTGTTGAGGATTTTTGCATCTATGTACATGAAAGGAAATCCTGGTGGCATAGTGGTAAAAACTACGGCTGCTAATCATAAAGGTCAGCAGTTCAAATCCACCAGGTGCTCCTTGGTAACTCTATGGGGCAGTTAGTTCTACTCTGTCCTATAGGGTCGCTAGAAGTCAGAAATAACTCAACAGCAGTGGGTTTTGTCATGTACATGAAAGATATTTGCCTGTAATTTACCTTCCTAGTAATGTCTTTGATTTTGGTATTAGGTTGATGCCGGCCAGACAAGATGATTTAAGAACTGTTCCCTCTTCTTCTGTTTTTTGGAACGATTTGGGAAGGAATGGCATTAATTATTCTCTAAATACTTGGTATAACTCACCAATGAAGACATCTGGACTGGGTACTTTCTTTTTTGGAAGGTTGTTAATTGTTGATTAAATTTCTTAATAGCTATATTCAAATTGTCTCTTTTTCTTTGTATAAGTTTTGATAGTTTGTGTTTTTCAAAGAAATAAGCAATTACATTTCAGCTATCAAATTTGTTGGCATAGACTTGTTTATAACCCACCCATTGCCTTCAAGTAGATTGCGATTCATGACCCTATAGGACAGAGTAGAACTTCTCCATTAGGTTTCCTAGGCTGTAAATATTTATGGAAGCAGACTTGTTACACCTCTCTCCCACAGAGTGGTTGGTGGATTAGAGCAGCCAACCTTTCAGTTAGCAGCCAAGCACTTAACCACTGCACTACCAGGGCTCCTTGGAGTTGTTCATAGTATTCCTTTATTATTCTAATGGCCATGGTATCTGTTGCGATGGCCCATCTTTCACTTCTAATATTTCTAATATTTTGTGTCTTCATTTTTTTCTTGGTTATCCTTGCTAGAATTTTGTCAATTTTATTAATCTTTTCAAATAACCAGTTTTTGGTTTTGTCACTTCCCCTGTAAATTTTGTTTTCAATATCATTGATTTCTGCCCTAACTTTTGTTGTTTTCTTCTGCTTACTTTGAATTTGATTTGCTCTTCCTTTTTGAGATTTTAAACTAGACGCTTAGATTATTGATTTTAGATGTTTCTTCTTTTCCAATATATGTATTTAATGCTGTAAATTTCCCTCTAAATGCTGCTTTTCCTGCATACCGCAAATGTTGTAAGTTGTATTTTCATTTTTATTTAAGGCAAAATATTTAAAAATTCCTCTTGAGGTTTCTTCTTTTTCCCATGTGTTATTTATTTACTTATTTTTAAAAATAATGTATTATTGAGTTTTTCGTGAAAGTTTGCACAGCAAGTTAGGTTCCTGTTTGCCAGTTTCTGTACAAATTGGCAAACAGGAATAAATAAATATAACTAATAGTTATATTTATCACAATGTGCCAACTTTCTCTTTAACTGTGTTCTGTTTGTTTCATTTCTAGTGCTCTAGATTCCCAGTCCCCTTATCTTCTCATCTTTGCTTTCAAGTAATTGTTGACCTTTTCGTCTCATACTGATTTTTCTTAAGTAGAGTATCAGACTTATGGGTAGCATCTTTTATTTTGTGTGCCACTTTGCTATTTCGACAAAAGGAGATGATATCAGGGGATAGGCTAGTTTCTAGGTTTAAAAAGTATATCAGAGCAATAGACTCAGGGAATCCTCTGTTCTCTACTCTTCCAATTTGTCTGGCTTTTTTTTTTTTTTTTTTAATAAGAATCTGAGTTCTGGTCCACATATTTCTCGCATTCTATCCAGAACACTATTGTGACCCTGGACAGAATGGTCAGTGATGGTAGCAGGGCATCATCTAGTTCTTCTGGTCTCAGGGTAGGTGAGGTTTTGGGTCACCTAGGCTTATTTCTTCTCTGAATTTTGATTACCTTCTTACTGTATTGCTCCTAATTGTGTCTCAGATGGCCCCTTGAAAGCTTTTAAAACCCCAGATGCTACTCACATCACTAGGATGCAGATCACAGTTTTTGTGAACTGTGTTATGCCAATTGACTGAGTTGCATCATAAGACTGTGGTCTTAAGCTTTCATACACAGAAAACCAATCTTGGAAGGCATTTGGTTGTGTCTGTGGAGTATCTGTATTTGCGTCTTCAGTGAATATACATATCTGCACTCATATATTTGTATTTATGCATACTTTTTTATAAAAATTTTTTTTTTATAGATACTGTTCTCACCTATGTACACACCTGTATTTACTCATATGCCAATATGCCTATAGCCATCCATATGTGCTCAAACACTCGTTTTTACTTGGGTTGTGATGTGCTCACTACATCCACATTCAGTGCCACTTTTCGCATCAGACACGCACACACAAAAGCAAGTCTCAACAATTTAAAGCATTCTTCCCCCTCCCCATCTCTCTCTGGTAACTACAAATCAATATTATTCTCTTTCTATATATCTATTCTTGTCTTCTTATAAAAGAGGGATCGTACAATATTTGTCCTTACAGGTAGTCCCTGGGTTATGAATGTCTGACTTGTGAACAACTCATACTTGCCCTTTAATGTTATGTAAACTTGCCTTTACTTTGAAACGATTGAACCAACCTCTACTCGCAACAAATTCTTCATCTCAGTCACCTTCACTTGTACATGTGCAGCTTTTAAATATTTGAAAAGGCTTTGAAGTTTTTCTTGCATTAAACAAAAAAACCCCACTGCCGCCGAGTCGATTCTGATTCACAGCTGCCCTATAGGACAGAGTAGAACTGCCCCATAGAGTTTTCAAGGAACGTCTGGTGAATTTGAACTGTCGACCACTTGGTTAGCAGCTGTAACACTTAACCATTATGCCACCAGGGTTTCCTTCTTGCATTAAAGTATTCCTAAATAAGAATGGTATGCAACTATTTTTGGATTCTTACCTACAAATTTGACTTAAAGACACAGTTAGGAACGGATCTCGTTTATAACTGGGGGACTACCTGTATATGCTTGACTTGTTTCACTTAACATTATGCCCTACAGGTCCATCCATGCTATAATATATTTCAGGGACCCAACATTGTTCTTAATGGATGTGTGGCATTCCTTTGTATATATGTACCTTAATTTGCTTATCCATTTATCCACTGATAGGCACTACAGTTGTTTCCATTTATTTCCTATTGTGAATTAAGCAGCAATGAACACAGGTGTGCATATGTCTGTTCGTGTCATTATTTTTTAGATCTGTAGAGCATATATCTAGAAGTGAGATTGCCAAATCATAGAATAGTTCTATTTCTTGTTTTTTTAGAAAGCGTCATACTGTTTTCCATAGTGGTTGTATCATTGTACCATTTTACAATACCACCAGCAACGGTTGAGGATTTCTATCTCCCCATATCCTTGCCAATATTTGTTTTTATCTTTTGTCAGTGACATTTTAGCTGGGGTAACATGATATCTCATTGCAGTTTTGATTTACATCTATCTGATGGTTAAGGGGAACACTGGCAGCACAGTGGTTAAGAGTTATGGCTGCTAACCAAAATGTCGGCAGTTCAAATCTACCAGCTGCTCCTTGGAAACCCAATGGGGCAGTTCTATTCTGTCCTATTAATGGTTGCTGAGTTGAATTGACTCGACACCAAAGGGTTTAGTCTTGGTAATGACTAATGATCATGAACATCTTTTCATATGTTTGTTGGGTGCTTGGATGTTATCTTTGGTGAAGGTTCTGTTCATGTCCTTTGTGCATTTTGTGATTGTCTTTTTCTTGTTGAGTTGTTGCAGTTTTCTATAGATTTTAGAGATTAGATCCTTGTTGGAGAAGTCATTTCTGAAGTTTTTTTTTTTTTGCAATTTGTAGGTTGTCTGTTTACTCTTTTCGATAAAGTGTTTTGATGAACATAAATTTTTAATCTTTATAAGGTCCAATCTATCTATTTTATCTTCTATTCATTCATTTGTTGTTATGTTTGTTATCTTATTTTTACAAAAGATTAGGTCTCATTGTTTTCTCCCAAGAATTTTATGGTTTTATGTTTAATTTTATGGGTTTTTTAATATGGTGTGAAGTATGGGTCCTGTTTCATTTTTCTGCGGGTAGATACCTACTCTTGCCAGCACCATTTATTACAGAAACAATTTCTGCCCCACTGAATGGATGTTGGCCCCTTGTTAAATACCAGTTGTCCATAGATGGCTGTGTTTAATTATGCATTCTCAATTCTATTCCACTGGTATATGTGTCTATCATTGAACAAATACCAAGTTGTTTTGATTACAGTGGTTATATAATGTTTTTTGATATTGCGGAGTGTGAGACCTCCTGCTTTGTTCTTTTTCTTCAATAATGCTTTGGCTATTCAGAGTTTCTTTCTTTTCCATATAAAGCTGGTCATTAGTTTTTTGACTTCAGTAAAGAATGTTGTTGGGATTTGCATCATGATTGTATTGTATTCACAGATTGCTTTAGGTAGAATTGACATTTTCACTATATTAAGTCTTCCAGTCCTTGAACACAGGATGTCTTCCCATCTATGTAGATCTTTTTTCAGTTTCTTGTAGTAGTGTTTTATATTTTTCATGGTGGGGTTGTTAACTCTTTTATGTCCCTGGTTAGGTTAATTCCTAGATATTTTATCAATTTGGGGGATATCGTAAATGGTATTGTTTTCTTGATTTCTTTTTTGGAGTAGTCTTTGTTGGTGTAGAGGAACCCAATTAATTCTTTTGTACTGATCTTGTACCCTGCAAAGTTGTTAAATTCTTCTATTAGTTCCAACAGTTTTCTTGTAGAATCTTCAGGGTCTTCTATGTGTAGGATCATGTCATCTCTAAATAGAGATAGTTTTACTTCTTCTTTTCTGATGTGGATACATTTTATTTCTTTTTCTTGTCTTGTTGCTCTGGCTAGGACTTCCAGTACAATATTAAATAACAAACAAAAAAAAACGACCCACTGCCGTCGAGTCGATTCCGACTCATAGCGACCCTATGGGACAGAGTAGAACTGCCCCATAGAGTTTCCAAGGAGCGCCTGGAGGATTTGAACTGCCGACCTCTTGGTTAGCAGCCGTAGCACTTGAGTGGTGATATTGAACATCCTTGTCTCATTCTCATTCTCATTCTCAAAGGGAAGGTTTTCAGCTTTTCTGTGTTGAGTATAATGTTGGCTATTGGTTTCACATATATGCCCTTAATTATGTTGAGAAGTTTCCCTTCTATTTTGCTGAGTTTTTGTTTTTTTAAATATTATCAAATATCTTTTCTGCATCAATTGATAAGATCGTATGGTTCTTTCCCATTGTTTTATTTGTGTGGTAGATTACATTGATTAATTTTCTAATGTTGAGCCACCCTTATAATCCTGATATGAATTCCATTAATCATGGCATTTTTTTTTTTTTTTGATATGTTTCTGAAGTCTGTTGGCTAGAATTTTGTTGAAAAACTTTGCATCTATGTTCATAAGTGATATTGGTCTGTGATTTTCTTTTTTTGTGATATCTTTGCCTGGTTTAAGTATCAGGGTTATGCTGACTTCTTAGAAAGATTTCAGTAGTAGATTGAGTAGGATTGGTGTCAGTTCTTATCTGAATATTTGGTAGAATTCTCCAGTATAGCCATCTGGTCCTGGGCTTTTTTTTGGGGTCAGTTTTTTTAATGACATATTCGTTCTCCTTTTTTGTAATGAATCGATTTAAATTCTCTACCTCTGTGTTAGTTTGGGTAGGTGTGTATTTCTAGGAATTTGTCCATTTCATCTAGGTTTTCAAATTTACTGGAGTACAATTTTACATAGTAATTCAGTTATGATCTTCTTTATCTCTGTTGGAGGGGTTGTGATGTCACCAATTTCACTTCTCAACTGAGTTATTTGCCTCCTTTTTTTTTTTGTCAGAGGAGCCAGGGATTCGTAGATTTTATTGAGCCTTTCAAAAAAAACAACTTCTGATTTTGTTGATTGTTTCTGTTTTTCTATTTTCTATTTCATTTATTTCTGCCCTGATCTTTATTATTTTCTTTTTTTTCTGATAGCTTTTGGCTTTTTTTTTTGCACTTCCTTTTCTGTTTGTTCAAGTAATTAGTTTAAGTTAATGATTTTGGATCTTTCTTCTTTTACAATGTAGGCATTTATTGTTATGAATTTCCCTCTGAAAAGTACTGCTTTTGCTGTGTCTCAAGGTTTTGATATGCTGTGTTTTCATTTCCACTTTGATCTAGGATTTTTTTTATTTCATTTTTAATTTCTTCTATGACCCAATAGTTTTTTAGTACTGTATTATTTAGTTTCCATGTGTTTATTTTTTTCCATATTTTTTCCTGTTGTTGATTGCTAGTTTCATATGATTGTGGTCAGAGAAGATGCTTTGTATAATTTCAATCTTTTTAAATTTGCTAAGGCTTGTTTTTGTATTCTAACATATGGTCTGTTTTGAAAAATGATCCATGTATGCTGGGGAAGAATGTGTATTATTCTGATGTTGAATGAAGTGTTCTATATATGTCAGTTAGGTTCACTTGGCTTACGGTGCTATTTGAGTTCTCAATGTCCTTAGTGATCTTTTTAAATGTTCTGTTTATAATTGAAAGTAGTATGTCGAAGTCCCCTGCTATTATTGTGGAATTGTCTATTTCTCTTTTCATGATAGTATTTGTTTCATGTCTTTTGGTTCATTGCTGTTAGGTGCATATATATTTATAGTTGTTATGCCTTCGTGCTGGATTGACCTTTTTATTATTATGTAATGTCCTTCTTTATCTCTTGTAATAGATTTTGATTTAAAGTCTGTTTTATCTGATGTCAGTATGGCCAACCCTTATCTTTTTTGTTTACTGGTTGCATGGAATATTTTTCTCCAGCCTTTTATTTTCAGTCTGTTTGTGTCCTTATGTCTAAGGTATGTTTCTTGTAGGCAAAAAAGGATGGATCATTTTTTTTTTATCCATTCTGTCACTCTCTGTCTTTTGCAATGGGGTGTTTAGACCATTTACATTTAAGATTATTACTGAAAATGAAGGGTTTACTTCACTCATTTTGCTATTAGTTTTTTGAGTGTTTCTTATCTTCTTTTTTTTTTTAATTCTGATTTTTGTTTTTGTTTGTATTTGGCTTCTTTCTTGTAATGAGCCTTTTTGCATTCTTCCTTCTTTTCTTCTGAATGTTTTTTCTTGATGATTTTTTAGTGCTTACCACATATATTACATTATACAACTTAAAATTGCAACAGTGTTTAATCTTTGAATCACAGTTCACATATAACCTTAACATAATAAGTCTACTCTCCATATGCTCATCCCTTCTGCAATTTCTGTTGGTTTGTCTCCATTAACATCAATATACAACCTATATTCTATGTCTACTTTGTGTTTACCTTTTTACAAACTTGATGTATTGCTAGCAGGATTTAATTATTAAGTTTATTCCTTGAAAATATTGTATACATAGTCCTTATGATTATCCATGTTTTTGTGTTTTTTTGAGATCTCTCTCTTATTTTTTATTTATTTATTTTCCTGTGTATAGATACAAGCTTTCATTTAGTGCTCTTGCCTTTCCATTTAGAGTACTTCTTTGAGTAATACTTACAAAGCTGGTCTGGTAATGGCAAATTCCGTGAGCATCTGTTCATTTGGGAATGTCTTGATTTCCCCCTTGTTTTTGAATGACAACTTTGCTGGGTAAAGAATTCTTGGTTGGCAATTGTTTCCGTTTAGTATTTTACATACATTGCTCCATTGTCTTCTCAGCACCAAATTTTGTCTTGGCTATCTAGTGCTACCATAACAGAAATACCACAAGTGCATGGCTTTAACAAAGAGAAATTAATTTTCTCACAGTCTAATAAGTTACAAGTCCAAATTCAGGGCTTCGGCTCCAGGGGAAGGCTTTCTCTCTCTGTTGGTTCTGGAGGAAGGCCCTTGTCCTCAATCTCCCCGGGTCAAGGGGCTTCCCAGGCTTGGTGGCCCTGTGTCCAAAGGACATGCTCTGCTCCTGGTGCTGCTTTGTCTCGGTGGTATGAGGTCCCCCACTCTCTACTTGCTTCCCTTTCCTTTTATCTCTGGAGAGATAAAAGGTGGTGCAGACCACACCACAGGGTAAATCCCTTTACCTTGGATCAGGGAGGGGACCTGAGTAAGGGTGGTGTTACAATCCCACCCTAATCCTCTCAACATAAAATTACAATCACAAAACGGAGGACAACCACACAAAACTGAGAATCATGGCCTAACAAATTTGACACATATTTTGGGGGTACACAATTCAATCGATGACAACAACCTCAATACTTTACCCATTTATCATGGAGTTTGTGTAGCTTGCTATATTTGCAGGCTTGATTCTCTCTTCAGGTCTCAGAAATTATCTCTGATTATCTCTTGGAAAATTGTTTCTATATCTTTATTGTTGTCATGGTGATCTGGGATTCCAATGTTTCTAATCTTAGATTTCTTAATTGAATCTCATATTTTCTTTTGGGTTTTATTTGCCTTTCTTTTGTTTCTCGAGTCTTGATAAGTTCAGCTATTTTGTCTTCTACTTCATTTATTCTCTTTTCTGTCTGTTTGACTCTTGCTGAGTATTTTCTTGCTTTTTGTAATTCAGTTGCTTTATTCTTCAGTTCCAGTAGTTCTTTTTTTTTTTTTTATGCTTTCCATTTCTTTGTTGAGCCTCTCATTTTGTTCCTTCATTTGTTTCCTGATCTCTGTTAGCTTTTTCCCTTCTGTGTGCTGTTTTGCTTTCTTTAAACCTATTTAGCACCATAGTCTGGAAATTATTAATTCTTTACATTTTTCTGGACTCCATTGGAGAAACTTTGTCTTCTTCCTATTTTGCTTCTCATTGATCCTTCTCTTATGATTTTGTCTATTTTACTATTTTTTGTTGAACTTTTCACCTTTTTGTCATTATTATTATTTTATATGTATATATATATACTGGATTTTTTATTCTGTTTTTGGTGGGGAAAATTTCTGATTGGGCACCCTGGTGGCACAGCAGCCAAATGCCTTACTGCTAACCAAAAGGCTGAGGCCCACAACCACCAGCTGCTCTGCAGGAAAAAGATGTGGCAGCCTGGCTCCACAAAAGATCACAGACCTAGGAGCCCCACTGGGCATTTCCACTCCACTCCACAGGATTGCTATGAGTCAGAATTGACCCAGCAGTAGTGGGCTTGTTATCTTCTCCTGAGAATCACTAGAGGGCTCTGTTACGTTCAGGTTTTTTCAACGCTGTTTCAGGAGATACAGATTCTTGCTCTTGGGAATTCACATGCATGGGGGTGTGGGGGGGTTAGCTAGTCACAGATTCTGATGTAAGCAGAGGGAATCTATTTTCCTGTGGTAAGGGTGGGTGACTCTGTATATCTTTCCCTCAAGGGTGCCACTCCACAGGCTCTCTATGCTAGCCATTTCCCTCTGTGTCGCTGAGTAATCTGAAGTGTTCACCTTGCCCTGATGCCATACACAGTTCCTCCCAGTCCTAGTACCTGTCTTCTTGGGCCACATTGAGATTCAATAGAACTCTCTCTCACAATCCCCATCTCCCCTTCCCAACTGTGCAGCCCTTGAACTTCCACGGTGAGTTTATGCCACCTGAAGAAAATCAAGCTATAGCTTTCTCAGATTAGCTTCCTTTCTGTGTTCCCTGTTTGAGGTGTTGCCCAGCACCATCCCAAAATGGCTCCAATGATTGAGTTCTCCCAGTGTTAGCAGACAGGTTCTCCCAGCTTCTGTGCAATCATTGCCCCAACATCTCAGCTGCTGTCTTGAGTTCTAAGATCTCAGTCTGTGCCTGTTTCTATTTGTTGTTCAGTGGGTTAATTGCTGGGGGAACAAATGGGAGCATCCACTCACTTCAGCATCCTGCTCCACCCTACCCCAAGTGTTATTTAGAAACAAGTTATTTATTCTCTAAATATTTTGGAATTTTTAATCTTTTTGTTATTAATTTTTACTTTAAGTCCATTGTCTTCTGAGAGGATATTCTGTATGATTTCTACTCTTTTAAATTTGTCAGGATATGTTTTATGGTCCAGGATATGGTCTCTCTTGGTCAATGTTAGCTTGAGAAGAACATGCACTCTGTGATTGTTGGATGAAGTATGATATAAACGTCAATTAGGTACCATTTATTGATGATGCTCTTCAGTTCAACTATATCCTTACTGGTTTTCTGTCTTCTGGATCTGTCAATTACAGACAGAGAGGTGTTGAAATCCTCAACTATAATAGTGGATTTGTCTATTTTTCCTTGCAGTTATATTAATTTTTGCCTCGCATATTTTCCACTCTCTCGTTAAGCTCATACACGTTCAGGATTGTTATGTTTTTTGTAGAAGTCGCCCATTTATCATTAGGTAATGTTCTTTGTTGTTTTGTTCTAAGATGTTGTCGAGGCAGTTCTGACTCATAGTGACCCTTTGTACAACTGAACAAAACATTGCCTGGTCCTGCGCCATCCTCACAATCATTGGTATACTTGAGCCCATTGTTTCAGCCACTGTGTCAATCCACCTCCTTGAGGATCTTCCTCATATTTGCTGACCTTCTACTCTACCAAGCATGATGTCCTTTTCCAGGGACTAATCCCTCCTAATAACACGTCCAAAGTATGTAAGACGAAGTCTTGCCATCCTCTTTTCTAGGGAGCATTTTGGCTGTACTTTTCCAAGACTGATTTGTCTGTGGTTTTGGCA